>NC_045599.1:12080337-12386795 GCF_009762305.2 Zalophus californianus
TCGAGGAAAATCCTGCTGTTGACTCAGGCTTTTGCTGGAGGCTGCCCATATAGCTCTGTTGATGAAACAACCTGCTTGGAACCAAAGGACCAAAGAGAAAGTCCTCAGGCTTTGGCCAGGCCTCATTCTTTCAGGATCCCAGATTGACTGGCTTGTGTAGGTGATAGGTCGGGAGCCAAAAAGTGTATGCAAGGAGAGGGATGGTCATAACCTAATGAACATCATGGCCCCTAACCAGAGGCCTTTTGGGGTGAGAACGTCCAGCATCCATATTCCCCCACTTCTTCTCATCTCTGCAGGGCTCAGAGGAGGTCTGCAAGTGTGGGATCCAAAGTTAAACTCTGGTGTGTGGCCTTTCTGGGCGTGAATGTCATCCACTGGCTTGTTCCTAAGGCCCTACTGCCAATGACATACAGACCCCAAAAGATGATTTAACTCCACTCTTGTCTCAAATCCCTTCCTGGTGACTCATAACTTTCTCTTGACACCAGAACAGCCGGGCCAGCCAGCTGGAGAGAAGACATACAGATGTTGCTGGCGGGAGCTGGAGGGGGCTGTGGGGCACTCAGTGCCTCAGTGGGCTACAGAGTTGAGGGTGTTTCCCCTTTGCAAACCAGATGTGGGTGGGGATGTCAGCTTCATCGTGGCCCACCTCTCATCCCCAGCACATGTGTCTTTCTGTTCAGAGTGCTACAGCTCGTCTTCTGCAACTTAGAGAAGTTTTATTTCTTTGGGGAATATTAGATCCTTGAACCAGTCCATCTGGAGAAGGTATGAGAGATAGTACTTTGGCCCAGAACATACCACCCACCCAGATATCTGGGCTTAAAAGAGATCTCAAAGTAAGGAATGTGTGAAAGGAAGGGGTGGAGGTGGGGGCGGGGGCAAGAAAGAGATGATCTTTGTTTCTGAAAAAGGATTTAAAGCAAAGATGTAAAATTACATGCATCAATTCTACACCTGAAAACCTGAAATGCGTATGTATAAAATCCTCAGTACCAGTGCCTTGCTTAAGCAACATCTTGTACATTGGAGGTACTTGCTAAATATTTGTTGATTTTGATTCAAGTGGCTTTGAGTATTTTTAAATATCACCACATTGAGTTCTATGGTGGTTGTGAAAGGGGCATTTTTTAAAATGAAAATTTAAATATAAGCCAAGACTGATTTTTCTGAAGTGTTGTGAATATCCCAGTTCCATTATACAAGCAACTAACTAGTAACCCAGGTTCATCTCTGAGGGCAGAGGTGGAGGTCAGATGTGGGGAAGAAACCCACTTTTTGTGTTGTACTCTTCTAGTTTTGTGAAATTTTTTTCCTCATGCATGTGTTTCATTTTGGGGGAAAAAAACCAAAATGAGTTAACTTTTAAAGTCTGTGTCTCCCGAGGCCAACCTGGAACTTGAGCCTACTGATACCTGCCAATTCCCACAGTCTTCCCCAGGCTCCCAACCGTTCACAATCTGTTTAGCCAGTGGTAATATTCTGGAATACAGGATGAGGGTGGGGGGACATCTACAGGCATTGTGGTGTCAGTCGTGATAACTTTGGGGATTTATCTGTGACACAGAGGAGTATATATGGTGGCTGGTAGTTTACACAACACCATAAACCCGCCTGCATACCATATGAATGGCTGCCTAATTTATTAGCTTTCAAATAAAAATGTAACCAACTCCAAAAGACAGGGCACAGTGGAGTCAAATCCAAAGAATCAGATGAGCTCAAAGCAAATACCCTACATATTTTTTATTTTCCATAAACAAGATTCCAGTGCTGTGTATGGGAACTTTATTTTCCCTCTGTTTGTGTCTTCATTCCTGCCCCCATGTCCTCTGGCGTCCCTGCCCCCTTTCTTGGTGTTCACCTCCCATGTCAAAGGAAGGCCAAAGGCTGCTTCTTGAGCATCCATAAAGGGTGCCTGAGTTTTGAGAAGCACAATGCGTGTTTTCTTCTGGGAACGGTCATCTTAGACTATCCCGGAATGACTGTTCCCAGAGAGGAGGGGGCATTGACTGGACTAGAGAGAAAATAGGACTTGAGCAGCAGAGCAGAGAGGGCAGAGTAGAGAGATACCCACTGTACTGGAGTGTGGTCAGTGAAAAGTCTCCTTCATCCTACCCCAGCGTCCCTTTCCGGGAGCTGAGCTCCAAGGCTTTGCTCCCAGCTTCCTCTCCACTTGTTTACTGAACAAACACTGAGCGAGGTGCTGAGCTGGGAGCCAAGGCTGATTTCTTCCTTCCTCACTCCCCCTTCTCCCCAGAGTCTTTGCAACCACTGTGAGGTTGCTTCTCTCACTGGGGAGGGAAGCGGTGGTTTCAGAATCCAATTTCAACTCCAGCTTGAACCTTGCAGGCAAGTGCTGCCCACTGGATCGTGTGCATTCTCTTTTCCCCACTCCACCAGCATCTGCGGCTCTGTCCACAACTAAATGCAAACACGTACCATCCCGCGAGTATAAGCCAGCGTTGGCCAAACTCGCTGGGACTTTGGAAACGCCTGGAGAGCTTCACGAGTGAAGGATGCCTGTGTCCCACACCCAGCGATTGTGACTTCATTGCTCTGGGGGTGTGACCTGGGCTTTGGACATTTTCGTAGATCCCCAGGGGATTCTCCTAAGCAGACAAGTTTGGGAACTGCTGATATAAACAAACGGGCTCCAAATTACAAGCCTAATCCTTCCATTTCGGTGCCTCCAGTTCTACCCAGGGATAATTGATCATGATTCAAAAACCTTGTACTCATGCCAGCACGGAGTGGCTTTTAAGATCTCTGAGTCTGTTTGGTGCCCACCTCCCCTCATGCCAAACCACTAAGAAAATAGAATTTAATCCATTAACAATGACAGGGAGCCAGGCAGAGACTCCTTCTCCGGCATGGGGCTTGCAATGTATTTTTAATGTAAACACAGACAATAGGTATGTTCTCTCTTATGACAGAGCTGAAATAAAGCAGACCTAATTAACCGTCCCAGATGCTATGGAGTAGAGGCCCTGCGAATCCTGTGTTTGGAAGCCTATCTCCCAGCCTTATCAAAACAGCTTTTCTCTTCAACTGTGTCCCGGTAACCTGGGAAATAGAAATTTTGATTACTGATTCCTGCATTGTTAGTAACTGACGATATATCATCAGTAGCCGGTCACCAGTGTCAGCCCGGACTTAATTATCTTAGCCGAGGAGAGAGTAACCCCACGAAAGAACTGCTTTCCAATTAAAGCAGCATAGGATATGTGATTTGTCTCTCTGGCGATATTCAATTTATACTCCTTTTCATGTTATTTGTGTGGTCTTCTTTTCCTCATTACAAGCTCAGAGTTGTGAATCTCGGGCTCCGTAACAAGAAACACATAAATATCAAGAGGGCAGTTGTCAGGCCTTTCAAAAGAATCCTGCACAGTCACCACCAAAAACACAACAGTAATTGCAGTTTCCACTAGCAAATGCTACAGTTAAGGTTAAAAACGTCTTTCAGTGTAACCATTTATTTTTACAGGTTCCTAACCTCTGTAGAATGTATGATTGTGTGTGTACAGACACACACATGCACAGGCACACACACTCTTAATTTTCAGAAGATACTCTTCAGGGGTCAGATGTTCTGTGCTTTGTCTTAGCTCTTGTTTCGTGACAAGGAAAACGTTTTTCTACTAGCACAAGAAACAATATTTTGGGTAAAGACCTAGGCAAAACTCTTAACTCTTCATCTTCCCTGTCTTGTTCGTTTTTCCTACTGTTAGTCTTCCATTCCCTCTGCAGGTCTGCCCGCTGGTGTTGCTTTATCCCAGGACCAAGTACAAAAGGTGGTCTTCTCCGAGACTGACTCGACCCTGACCACTTTGGAGACACAGGCTTTGGGAGCTTGGCTTGTTTCGGAAAACAATCATTGAGAGCACCTCCTGTGTGCCAGGCATGTTCTAGGCACCGAGAATTGCTCGGTGGACAAAAGAAGTCTCTGCTCGACGGAGCTCGTATTCATTCTAGTGGGTTTCTGGCCCACTAAGTGGGATTAATGATGCTTTCTCTTCATACGGTTATTATTAGGATGAGAAGTGCCCACCTGTAAAGAGGTGTTTCATCAACACATGCTTCCATTTTCTCCTCCATCCCCTTTGAGCTTGGGGTCGGCACTGGGAAACCCCGAAGTACCCTCACATTTCCGCATTTTGGATTCTGTGTACTTAACGCAGCGCTTGCTTCCTAAAGATGCTTCCTCACTAGAGTTTGTCCCCGCCCCACCCCAACCTCCCAACCACAGCCTCTGCGTCTTGTGGGGCAGAGCCGCCATTCTCCGAAGACAGCACCTGCGGTCGGGTGCTTCACCGAGACTTCACTGAAGTTTCACTTACTCCTTTCAGGAGCACGGGTGGTGCTTTTTATAATGCAGTTTTCAGAGCTGCGTCAATGTAAAAAGGAGGGACCGTCTGTGGTCACTGCTGTTAGTCATTATCGACCTGGCTCACTCATATCCCTCTCTCCAGCTATGTTATAGGCACCTCACGGGGAGAGGCCCTTTTACAAAAGACAACAAAATTGGGCATTTATTGTCTGTATTTATGAGCAAGACACTGTCTCAGGCACTGTGGCCAGTACGAAATAAGGGATGGCTAATGTACAGGAACGTGGGAAGGAAGCAGCATTAGGAGCCCTCTGGAACCTTCCCACCTGGCAGTCCCAGGTGAGGGCCTGTCCTAGTGCTGTGGCTGTGGCTTTTCTGCCTGTGCCCAGGGTTAAGAATATAAACCAGGGTTTCAGTGAACGGGCCCTACAAATAAGGTTGAGAATTTCTCACAATTCAGTTGACTTGGACGAGTTTGCAAGAATGGCTCCTACTGGATTTCCTTGTGGTTTCTTTTCTCGCCTTTCATTTCTTTGTATCTTGTACCCCTCTTCCCTTGGCAAGGTTTTTTCCAGTGCTTTCCCCATTGCCTTCCACCTCCTGCCCCACCCAGTTCTCCACCCCATTCTTTCTCCTACCTTGGAAATTCTACCCTTCCCGTAAAACACTCTTCCAACAAATATCACCTCCTCTGTGAAGTCTTCTCCCCACCCTCCTAGTTAATCACTAATCTCTCTCTCTCTCCTTTCTTTGGCAAGAAAGAGCTCTATCAGAGCAATCAAATTGACATTATTTGTTTAGTAATCTGCCCACTACTAGACAGTGAACCTGGCAAGGACCAACGGATGTTTGATGGACAAACAAATGAATCCGTGAACGAACAATCTCAAATACAGTCTCTGTCCTCAGAGGATTTACAATTTACGGGGGACACAGACATATCGATAACAAATTGCAAAATAAAGTACAAATACATATGTACTATGAGAAAAAAGCTGCACATTTTAAATTTTCTTTTTTTTTTTAACTTTTATTTATTTTTGACACAGAGAGAGAGAGAGAGAGAGAGTGTGTGTACAAGCCGGGACAGCAGCAGGCAGAGGGAGAAGCAGACTCCCCGCTCAGCAGGGAGCCCGATGCGGGGCTCGATCCCAGGACCCTGGGATCATGACCCAAGCTGAAGGCAGACGCTTAACCACCTGAGCCACCCAGGCGCCCCCCTAAGTTTTAATTTTTCTAGCAAGGCTTAGACTTACTCACGTGGCTCACTTTGTAATAGATCAGAGTCTTGAAATGGTTACTCTGAATTGCACCAGAGTTTCTTTTTTAAAGACCTTAGTGCTAGCTGGTCTCAGAAACCCTATTGTGTCTGTAGGCCCTGGTAACGCACATCAGACTGACATAGTGTTTGCCTTTTACTTGCATATATATAAACACAGGCTCTTGAAATATACATAAAATGTAAGACTCTGGTATTTGGTACAGTCACAAGAACACCTCCACGTTCTATGAAATCCCTGACCTGGTTACATTACTGAAAGCATAGCTTAAGTGCATATAATGCCCAGCATGTGGAAGAAATTGTTATCTTGAGAAAAGTAAATTTTGCATTCCCCAAGTTCTGGATTATTAAATCTGTGACCTTAATATTGCATTAGAGTAGATACTTTATTTGATTGTGTGGACAATGAAATAAGAACTCTGAAAGATACAGCTGGCCCAGACTCCCCTGGGTGTGAAGAGATGATATTTATTTTATCTACTCCTGACAATGAAGTTTAAATTGTTACTTAAAGCTCCTACCAGCAAAATATCCATTCAGACAGAGGTTAATTCTTCACAGTCATGCTTGACATCGAACATTTTGTCATCAGAGCTAAGCAACTGAACGTTTCTGCCCTAAAAATGGGTGGGGTTGGATCTTCCAAAATGCTGGATAAAGAAAATTAAACATTGCCAAAAAAGACAATTATTGCCAAATCAAACAAATGGATTTGGGCCTTGCTAAATAAAATAAACTACTTCTAAAGATTAAATGGAAGGAAATATGTGGACTTTTTTTCAGTGCGTTGGGAAGTATTTCTCACCTAAGTACTCTGAGAACGTGATCTTTTATACCCCATAGGCCATGAAAAGGTGAACGTATACGTGAGGCTGGAGAAGGAATTCTTTTCCATCTTCCTCTGGACAGCTGATGTTCTAGCTCTGTGCTGGGACAAAGGGCTAGATCACATGTCCTCATGCCTCTTTGTCAAACCAGTTGGTTCTAATGAAGTCTGATAGTTCGTCTTAAGCAGTTAGAGTTAACGGCCTGGCAGGAAAGCCGGTAACAACTCTCAGTTAAAAGTCAACCCTGAGACCACAAAACCTTAGATAAGATTAAATTTTAACATCCAAACAGCTCTCAACTGATAACTTCCAAGTCCAAACACCATAAAGCCATCTTAGAAAAGGAACAAAGATGCAACTTTGAGGACCAAAAAAAAAAAAAAAAGAGGAATGGCGGGGGAGAAATACAGATTTTGCTTTAATTAACAACTTGGGCAGGATATACGTCGCAGGTACAGTTTCATGGAGGTCAGATCATTTTAGTGAAGGTGGCCCCGTATAACAGTTTGCACTCTCCAGGCTCAAGAGAGGTTAAACACCTAATCAACAAATGTGTAGCCCTCTCAACTGGCTTCCTTTTCCTTTTTGCATTTCCTCTCTTAACAATTGGATACTATTCTTGAGTGATTAGCATAGTGCATGGTCTCTTTTCTCATTTTCCAGCTTCATCCTTTGGAACCAAAAGTGAATAACAAGCCTTCGTGAACTTCCTGCCATGTTTCTTGCTTACGAATAGAATAGAATGCGGATTTCTGGAAGTGCCCAGTTAAAGGGCAGTACGCCCCCTAAGCCCCAGTGTCCCGGTGAGCAGTAGCGCCCCGCACCCCACTCCATCCCCATGAGCCTCTAGGATATGGTGCTGAGACTGCAGAAGCAGTTGATTATCAGGCAAGCCAGCTCAGGTAAATTAAGGTAATGAAACAGATGACTTTGTATATGTATTAAGTATACCTTTGAAACTGACAAGGTTCAGATTTCCACTCAGCTAATGAGCCTGCGATAGGACCTTGGCAGAAGTGTCATCCTTTTGCCGCCACTAAAAACCTTTCTGGGGGCGCCTGGGCGGCTCTGATGGTTAACCATCTGCCTTTGGCTCAGGTCATGCTCCCAGGATGCTGGGATCGAGCCCCGCATCGGGCTCCTGGCTCAGCAGAGAGCCTGCTTCTCCCTCTCCCTCTGCTGCTCCCCCTGCTCATGCTCTCTCTCTCTCTCTCTGTATCTCTGTGTCTCAAATGAATAAATAAAATCTTAAAAAAAAAAAAAGCCTTTCTGCACCCCTGCATCCTATCTTTCTGTCGGGGGGTGGCGGGGCGGGGGGGAAGTAGGCAGAACCTCACTGAGCTGCCAAGCTTCCAAAATGCAAACAGCTGTAGTTGCCTAAGTTGTGATTGATGGTACACAAAAATGCATGGCTCCTTCACAGATATTCTGGCCCACAACAAATGAAAGATTTAAACCTTTGCGCTTGGCAGATAGCCAGTGTATTGTTGGGGACTGTTGTGGCTCTCTAATTATACCCAGCCTGATAATCATCCATTCTGCTGCTGTGAATGGCTGGTACCCAGGGACTTTAATTTCACTGTCCCCCCTCCACCAGATAATGCCTGACCCTGTGTCACCTTGTGCAACACACTGAAGGAGACAAATGAGTTTTTCTCTGACTCTGTTAAATTAACTAATGGATTCTGGTTGTGAAACTGGCATAATGATAAGCCAAGACTCTCTGCAGGTCCTGGGTGGACCCGTAGACAGTCTCTTAAAGGGTGTTATTAACTTCAGGCGTTAAAATAAGAGAGCAACAAAAACAAGAAAGAATCTGGCCAGTGTCAATAAAGAATCTGTTTACTATGAATGGTGATTAACCGAATGGTTTAGATTTCAACCAGTTATTTTGGTATCTCGAGACACAGCCGTAAGAGAGCTGTTTCCAAACTAGGTCTAAAACTAAGGGTTAAGTGACCAATTTTAACCAGTACCCTCCCTTTTCTTTGAGCGCTGTGTTTTGTTCTCCTAATCAGAAGGTGGCTTTTATTCAAGATGGTGGTACATCCATCCATTTGAAATCCTTAAGTATCTTAGAATGAAAGGAACCACTGTTTACTTTCATTCTACTTATTATAAAGGGCACTAGCACTTCTAATAATTGGTAAAGGACATCGTACTCTGTATGGCAGGGTAATTGTACAGATTCTAATGTTGTAGCTGTAGAGACACTCCCTGTTCCACATGGTCTTAATTTTTAATATGTATTTTTCTTTCAGTTCACTCAAATATTGTGGGTTTCATTTTCATGCAGCTGAAAAGATAAATGTCCTTTCCCATGTTCCCATCAGAATTCTGTGTGTTCTGGGAGGTTAAAAAATTAAAACTCAGCTGTTCCATACTGTATTAAGACCGAAATTTGGCATCCCAGATGTGAATTTGTTTCCAAAAGGAAACAGAATCTGGTAAGTTGTTTTTTTTTCTTTTTTTTTAAGAGGACAAAGTATTTTAAAAGCTTAATTTATTATTTAAAAAGACTCCTACTTTTCTGCTTTGTTTTAAACAAAATTGCATACACGTTTGTATACAATTATATCCCCTTTGGACTTCTGAAGAGTAAAAACCCATATTAATCTAAAATTTTTACCTTTAAAAATAGGCTATGTAATTTATAGGAAGAAGTTATAGAACCTTTCTTAATCCGTGACTGAAAAATGCCTGCTTGCCATCATTTTAGGTGGTGTATTTTCAGAAGGGGTCCCTCTGCTCACGAGGAATTTTCTTTTGCAAAATAATCATATTTTGTTGTGTTTGCCATGTGTCAGGCTCAGATCTAATGCTTTATGTGTCATGACTCATTTAATCCTCGCAACACCTTGAGATGCATGCCATTATTATCCCCATTCTACAGGTGAGGAGACTTCCCCAGGTCACATACTAGTAAGTGGTTTAGGTGGACCTGAACCCTGGGCAAGCTGGCTCCAAAGTCCACATCCTTAACTACTATGTACCCTGCCCTCTAATTAGAGTATCTTCCAAATCTTAAATTCACTACACATTTCCTAAGTGTCTATTAGTCCACGCGCACAGGGCATCGTACTCGACACTGGGTGTGAGGATGGTGGGGGGAGGCTCTGGAGTGGGGAAAAAAAAAGGGAACACAGTTTTAAAAACACACGTTTCCGGCCACAGTTTTGTAAGCCAGGTGGACCTGACTCAGTGGCCGTTAATAGGATGCAGTGAACCCTGCCTTTTCTGATTGGTCCTTTCAGTTTGAAGACTCATGGGACCCAGAAGTTAGTGTCTCTGAGGCATTTGGGTCCTCGTGGGGGGTATAAGGGCATACTCAGGCCCAATCTACCTGGAGACATTTGCAGGGCCACCCTTCAAAAAGCACCCAAACCGTAGTGGTAAAAGTCCTCACTTCCATTCCGGTGCCTTGTTATTTTCCCTCAGACTCCAGCGGACATCAGTAACAATACCTTTGGATGTGGTTGCTTTGAAAATGCTGGCACTTAGTGCTCGGTCACACATAAGCCAATTGTTAAAGTGTCATTAGCACAGACCCAGACAGAGATGACAGGTATAAACAGTTTATAATTTACAAAGTGCAGGATCAGGTTTCCCTGTGCCCTCTGCCAACAGCTCACCACCACACCTTAGCCTGGCCCTGTGTGGGCGCTGTACACATCTTCACAGCACCGTTTTAAAAGGGATCCATCCTCTGCACCCATGAAACGATCCTCTTAACATAACATTCCGGTCTTCTGTGTCCCTTAAACTGTTCGCTCAAGCTATGCGAAACTATTGATCAATTTCCAGGTTAACATTTTTTAAGTGCTCCACGCAACTAAATAAACACCAGGTGCCGCGGACTACTCTGGACAGACTGCTTCTCTGTGCTGGAGGTTTCCTTCTTTGTTTTCCCTTTTTTTAACCCGTGGTGCGCTGAGGCGCTTGACGGGACGGGTCTGAAAGGACTGGCTTTTCAAGAGCCCCGGGCCGTGGCCCCTCCATGCGCAGATGTGGGGCTTTCTGACGCTCTTTCAGCCCGCTTAGCCGCCTTCTGCATTTTTCAGTGCTGACATGTTTCAGTAAATCGTTTGACTAACTGGAATACTTGGGGGAGGGGCATGCTGGGTGAGTGATTTCCTGGGTAAACTGGAAGTTATTTAGAAAGCCCTTGTTATTGAAAATCTTTCCCAAGTACATCAGCCCACTTTTCTCTGGAGTGAGGCAGCGCTGCTGGAGGAAAATGGTATGTAGTTGTTGAGAAGGGCTGCAAAACAAATCCGGCAAAGCTGCAAACGGCTCCTCGCTCCTTTCTCTTCCTCAGAGGCAGCCCAGCCCCTCTGGATGGGTGAGGCAGCTAGGACTCCAGACCCTTACTGCTCTCTTCCGAACCCCTTTCCCATCTCAGGGCAGAGGTCTCACCTCTACCAGGCGGATAAAACGAAGGCCAGGAGGCCGTTACCTTCCTGGCACCGCCGGACTTCCGGTCACCACTCGTACCCAAGGCTGCTGAACCTTCCTTCCCATGCCTTGGGGATCATCTCCCATCCTCCCCAAGGAGACTGCCCATCGGCTCTTGGCCCTTTATCTCCCATACCCCTGACATGCCCGCAGCCACCAGAAGTGCTCTCACAAAGCCCGTCAAAGACAGAATCCAGCGGCTTATCTCAGCCAGCCTGTTGATGACTCCTGAATACGGCTGGAGCTCCTTTGCCTCTGTCCATCCCTGCTGCGCCACCACTGTGCTGACCTCACATGTAGAGAGCATAAATCAGACCTTGTCCCTCCACCGTTTCAGTGAACTCACAACAACATGCAGACTCCCGCAAGCTTAGCTCCTGAGAGCCCTGCCCCCTCCCTTATGTTCCACCCCAATGGTCTTGTGGCTCCTCAAATACCCTAGAGCTCCTTCTTGCTCGGAGGTCCCTCTACGTGCGGAGTGCTTCCCCCTGGGCTCCCCTGGCTGTCTCTTCCTCCTCCTCCTGTGGGTCTTAGTTCAGACTGTACGTCCTCGGAGATCCGTTCTGTGACGAAACCATCTGTGTGAGCTCCTGACACCCCCTCTTCACCACAACAGCCTTTTTCATGGCACCTTATTCTTGCCCTTTATGCTAGTGACCACAGGCTGTAATGGAAAATGTACTTGGATGCTTGCTGGTTGAATTTGTCTCCACTAGGCTGTGAGTACCATGAGTCCTTGGGACATGTCCTTTTTATTCACCGCAAGACACCCAGTGCTGAGCCCCAGGTGGAGCACATGGTTATTGAATGAATCAATGAGCGAATGAATGAATGAAAGAACACATAAAGACTTTATACTTTTACTACAGAAGTCTTTTCTAGAAGGACTACAGGAACCCAACCAGAGACTGAATAAGGAAGGACGGAAGAAATGTGCATTTTAAGCTTTCTAGCATTGGAAATGTCTGACCCATCTTTACATACACATAAATCAGGCCACTCCTCCTGAGGGAGAAAAGCATTTAGCCTAATACAAACATCTGTCCTTTTCTAAGGAAATGAGGTTCAAAAGCAAAGCACATAGACACTGTGTTGAGAATAGTGACCAGGGTGGCCCAAAGGCAGGCAGGAAGGAGAGCAGCTCCTTTTCCTGCTGAAAGGAGTCCAGTACGAAGAAAGCAGCAAGTGGATGGGGGGTAACCTTGCCCAACGGAGGAGGCTAGAGTTAGGCCAAGTAACAAGGTCATTGGCCTGGCCGGGAGAGAGGGAAGCTGGCTAGCTAGGGGATGCAGAACTGCAAGTCTGCACAAACGCAGAGCTGGCTTTTAGGGGAAGCGGACAGGAAGGACTTGGGTGGAGATGAATAGAAACTGCAGTGAGGAGCACAAGGCCACGTGGCAGGAGGAGGCTGTTGGGAGCACGTGCAGAGGGGGTTACTTGAGAGGCAGGTGCCCTTTGGATTTTGCACAACTCGAAACTGATCGAGGTAGTCTCACAGTTACCCTGACTTTGTACATGGGTGTTTTCGATGGGAGTGAAAAACATCAAGAAAGAAGGCCGCCCTCAACCTGAGGGAGAAAATGGGCAGGAGCCCATCTGCTGAGGTTCAGCTGGAGCCCCTTTCAACACAGGTTCAGCTTTCATATAGGTCATGATATATAACCAGAGAAGGGGAGCTGCTGATTTTGTGACACAGGCCACAGCCACTCCCCTCGACTTTTCATCAATCCAGGTATTCCTCTACTGAGGAAACTGATTAGAGCAAGGATCTTCTAGAACGTTCTAAACCAGAAAGAGACACCAGTCATTGTGCAGAGCCCTATTTCAGGCACTTTTTTAAAACATGAAAAAAAAAAAAAAGAAAACCAACCCTGAAATAACTCCATCAACTCAATCCTATTTACTCAAAAGGAAATGATTTCGGATAAAGATGCCCACCTGGCTTTTCGTTCCCCGCTCTTAGCTCTGTCTACCTGCAAGGAAGATGATAATTCCCCTGGCATCAGCAGGTTCTCTAGAATCGTCAGTCAGAGAACATAGAAAGCACAGGGGTGCAGCCAGCACCAGTAAATCTGCCTTCCACCTCCCTCCGCCTCCCTGTTGCAATTAGATTAGTTCTTTGGTATTATTTTAAGAGTGATTGGAATTCAGTTTTAGTTAGGAAGAGTCGAGTCCATTGTTACTACAAACAAACAAAAGAATCCTTTCCCCTGCACACTAGGATTCCTGGTTGGCTGGTTTTAAATAGATGAGGCTGACCAGATATTTACCATCAGCTTGTTGAAGAAAGAGACATTGTCCTGGGAAGCCAGAGGCATGGGAACTGAGTCCACGCAGTGATGTATTGCTAACTGGGAGTGGACGATGACCAATCACCATCTCCCTGTATGTTTCATGGAGGTGGGACCAAAACGAAAAGAAAAAGTCCCCAAGTCCCAGCGTGTTGGGAAAGACATCATCGCAATAACATTGGGAAACAAATGGCTGGCAGGCAAACCACAAAAAAACAGCAACAGCCCAACTGGCACTATGCTTATCGGGGTCTGACCAAGAAAAAAGCCTCCCCCGTGGCCCCGATCTTTCAGGCAGTGGACACTGGCAAAAATCCCAGTCCCTGCAACTCCTGAATCGCGCCCTGTGTATGGCTGCCTTCAGGTACTGCATTGTCAGTGGTGAGATGTTCTCAGCGGCCAAGGAACCGCTGCACAATGCACGCAGCCTCTGAATGGCCCGAGAGCTTTTTATTCAGGCCTCGTGTGATTTCAAAAGAAAAAAACAAACCACACCACTGGTGTTCTTTTGTGCTTTACAAAGGCTGTACTTTTCTGGCTCCAAGTTCAAGACTCATGGGCTATTAGGAGAGGCAAGATGGACAATGTATTAGCATGCATGGAAAAGAGGAGGTGTGCCTTAAAATTGAGGCCCTAATAAGAGCAGCCCAATATTTAGAACACCTACCTGGCCCGAAGCCGTTCAGACAGCAGTTCGAAGTTAAGTATTTTGATGCACGAGTTGTTGATGAACATCTTTGGGCAGGAGTCTCTCTCACACACACACACACACATACACGTGCACACTCGCAGAAACCTATCAATAGGAAACCACAGCACGTATTCATGATAAATACATTTCTTGAGAGGAGGGTGTGAACAGAAAATGACAGAATGGTTCAAGCTAGAGATCATCGAATCCACTCCCGGAGTCTGCAGAGAATCCTGTTCTTCCAGAGCAGTTACGTGGCTTGTCCAAAGACACACAGACACTTCACAAATCAACAAGTCCTGAATGCCCCTCAGGGAGCATGTCCTGGTACTTGAGTGCTGCCCTGTGTGCGGCACAGTTGTTTAGGGGTCCGTGGAGACCAGATCGTGGGACTTGAACCCCTAGAACTGTTGTTTTCCTAGGGAAAAATTCCTTTACTCTACAGATTTTTTTTTTTTTTAAGATTTATTTCAGAGAGAGAGCATGAGCTTGGTGGCGAGGGGCAGAGGCAGAGGGAGAGGGAGAATCTCAGGCAGACTCCCTGCTGAGTGCGGAGCCCGACGACGCGGGCTCAGTCTCACAACCCTGAGATCATGACCTGAGCCAAAGTCAGGAGTTGGAGGCTTAACCAACTGAGCCATCCAGGCGCCCCTCCTCTTCCGAATCTTAACTAGCTTCACTAAAAAATGGGAATCATAGTAAGGCATGCCTTTAGGGTTGCTGCAGAGATTAAATGAACCAATAGGAAGCACTAAAAAAAGGTTGGTTACTATGATTATTGTTCTTAGTAGGAGTAGTTGGGTTTCCACCTTCTCAGGAATTTTAATATGTTTAGGAAAAAAGAAAGAAATAAGAGGGAGGACAAAAAAAAATAACCACAAAGATATATGAGTATGCATAGGGGTAATAAATGCAGGACAGATCACGTGGGCAAAATGTTTAATTGCTTTATCTGCTCTATGTGCTCTGTGGGAATAAACTGTCTTCTGTCTTCACCAATGCATATTGTACCTCCAGTCTGTCTCCTTGGGCTCAGTGATTGGAGTTTGTTTTTTTCCAATGTTAGTAATAGGCGTTTGTTGAGTCTTTAAAAACCTTCTATCTTCCTCAGAGTAACGGATTGCCAGACCTGACTATTTTTTTCCTGATGACCGGTGGGTGTCCTGAAGTAATGAATTTGGATGGCTAAGATGCAGGCCTTCCACTTGGTGGAGCCACCCAGAGCTTTGGGATACTGAATTCTTTCGTGTCCCTTGTACTCAGTGTTTTCCAAGGTTCTTCTAGCACTGTTAGTTTGCGTGAAGTTCTCGGGGTAGTACTGTTCAGAGGAGAATTTCACTGGAGTGTTGTTAGATGTGTTTCTGCTTTCAACAACAGCTGGTAGTAGTTTTGTCTGTTACCTTAGTTAACATATTATGGAACTGTTTGAATATACTTGCTAGGTGCTTTTCATGTACTTATATTAATCTTGGAGTTGGCAGTGTTTTCCCATGGAAGTCATTCATAGAAAATAACATTTTCTTTTTTTTTAATTTAAATTCAGTTAGCCACATATAGTACATCATTAGTTTCAGATGTAAAGTCAGTAATTCATTAGTTGCGTGTAACACCCAGTGCTCACCACATCACCAGCCCTCAGTGCCTATCACCCAGTTACCCCAACCTCCCACCCTCCTCCCCTCCAGAAATCCTGTTTGTTTCCTTTAGTTAAGAGTCTCTTGTGGTTTTTCTCCGTCTCTGATGACTTCCCATTCAGTTTTCCCTCCCTTCCCCTCTGATCCTCTGCACTGTTTCTTATATTCCACGTATGAGTGAAACCATATAATTGTCTTTCTCTGATCGACTTATTTCGCTCAGCTTATAATACCCTCCAGTTCCATCCACGTTGATATAAATGGTAAGATTTCATCCTTTCTGATGGCTGAGTAATATATACCATATCTTCTTTATCTGTTATGTATGTCATCTGTTGATGGACATCTTGGCTCTTTCCATAGTTTGGCTATTGTGGACATTGCTGCTATAAACATTGAGGTGCAGCTGTCCCTTCGGATCACTTCATTTGTATCTTTGGGGTAAATACCCAGTAGTGCAATTGCCGGGTCGTAGGGTAGCTCTATTTTCAACTTTTTGAAGAACCTCCATACTGTTTTCCAGAGTGGCTGCACCAGCTTGCATTCCCACCAACAGTGTAGGAGGGTTCCCCTTTCTCCGCATCCCCGCCAACATCTGTTGTTTCCTGTGTTGTTAATTTTAGCCATTCTGACTGGTGTGAGGTGGTATCTCATTGTGGTTTTGATTTGTATTTCCCTGATGCCAAGTGCTGTTGAGCATTGAAAATAATGTTTTCAATCGTGTGTTCTACAGTGAAGCAAATTTTTCTTCATTGTATATAAGGTGTGGTTTTAAGCATCTGCACCGTATCCTTATGTACCACGACCCAATGCCCCCACCTCTGGAAGTTAGAACAAATGGCTTTTCTTTCTTCAGCGCCAGACAACTTTTTACAATGAGGTTTTAGTTGTGACGATCTGAGCAAACATTTTGTGGTAGTTCCGTTTCTTAAAGCTGGAGGCGATATTGGGTTGCTTTGGTAGTTTTCGTTGGATTTTGGTCCTTCCTGGAATATAGGTCACATATTCCTAATTCTCAGGCTGTTAAAGTTCTACGGACTATTGAGTCTGTAGATGTCAGAACATTATCTGACATCTGACATGTGATGAAAAGCATTTTTCCTGTTTTGCAGTCTGAGAACAAAACAAATCATTGACAAAGTCCTTGCTTCAAAGAATCGTCCTGCCCCTATAGCTGAACTGGCCTGAGTGTAGGGTTGCCATCCACACTCTCGGGTTACACTCCAAAGAAATGGCTCCCAGTATTCCAACAGGATAACCCGTACCTTTCCTTGCAGGACATTTTAGTAACTCTTCTAATGCCGAGCCATGTGGCTTTTGAAAACATTTGTGCCTGATTAATTTCCCTCCCATCACACATACATGTAAAATAAATGATGGATTTCCTTCAGTAACTTGATTTTCACTACCTGAATTGTGGACACCATATCTATCAGTGGTAGATGCTCAGATTAAGTTATTAAAGCTCTTTGAAGCCCAGATACTTTATATTTTAGTTTTTATTTTACTTCTGTCCTGGACTTTCTTAACCTTTTGATTTTTACATAAAAATTTAATTATTCAGGTCATCAGTCACATCCGTTGCTTTTCCCAATGTATCGTAAATTAACACTAGACACAGAATGCATTATATTGCTTTAGTTAATTTTTAGTTGGTTGAGTAAGTGTTCTTGGGAATTCTTTGATGTCATTATTAGTTGTGTTAAGTCTTACTTTCCATTACGGGTTCATCTTACTCATTTTCTTGTGCTCAACTGTGTATTTTTTAAATAAAACTCCTTTCCTTACATTGTAACATCTTGGTTAGGTAAAATATCGATCTTCTTTATATGCTCTGATATTCTCTTCACATAATGAGATAGGATTCACAAAAACTCATTGTTTTCAGGGCATGCAGTTATTCTAAAACAAAGGTAGATAGATAGATAAATGTTTTTTTTAATTGGGAAAGTATCCATTATCATGCTTTTGATTCACATTCATTTCAAATACCACTTTCAAAGTAGGTGAGTAAAATATTACTATGGTAAATGCAGGCCATCTGGACCCTATCACCACAAACTTTGCAGCACGGAGGCCATTTTCTGGCCCCTGCCTGTGGGTTGGATCCACCACTGGAGACCACAAGGATAAACAGTCTATCCCTGGACAAACTCCTGCTTCAGGTATTCACGAAGATCCTCTGATTTCTGGCTATTGTTGCTTTTTCTAGTGACTTCTGCAGGGAGGGGCTGTCCCCTTGTCGTACCCTGAAATGCCACCTTGGTCTCTGTCAGAACCATGACATGGCAGGATGAAGGGGTGGGGTAGGAAGCTGCACTGAAGTGTTGCCCCAACATTCCCTGTTTGCTTGTAATCAGGCATATTTCACTGAGACCAAGGTGGTGTGGAGGCCTGTGTTACACACCTAATTTCAAGAATGGGAGAGAGAGAGAGAGAAACAGCTTGGCCCAGATCATCATTTCTCACTCATGTCTTCCTTGGCAGTTTATTCTCATCTGACTGGCACCAACACCAGCTAACAACTTCTACTTGAGATCAGCCTCTTTTGGCACTTAGGTGACAGTATATTTCTGCATGGCTGAATGCAGACAGGAAAAAGTCTTGTGTAAATAATATTTTCCATTAGCAACATTGAACTGATGTCAAAGCTCTCAGTCCATCCCAAGACAGTGACATTCACAATCATGATAATAGTAAGATGGCAATATAAATGACTTACAGTGGAGAGTGTTCGGTCCCACTTGATACTAACTGGGGCAAAATGAAGGAGTCAGATCTGGACCATGTCCTGCTCAAGCTGCAAAGGCTTGATAGCATTCGTATGGATCAGCAGTGAGGGGTGGTGGGCATTGGAGGGTGAACACAAAAACAGTTGAATCGCAAGCTGGCCAAAATGCTAACTAGCGATGATCCCTGTGTCTGGTGCATTTTAAATATTTAAAATCAGAATTCAAATGAGCCCCACCCGGTCTTTTCACCTAAACTTGTTGGGTCCGTTTTTTTTTTTTTTTTTTTTTGGAAGACCTATTATGTCTATTGTGTGCCAGGGAGGAGAGAGGTAGGGTCATCTAAACCATTATTTTGTTTTTAAAATGGTAACTAGCATCCAAGGACAATTGAAAGCAGTATTTTTAAAAGGCAACAACCCCAGACTAACGTGAGTCAATAAAGGGTTAATTACTGTGCCTGTTCCTGTGCTCAGAGGCCACCCACACAAGTTCATTCTGTCAGTACGGAGCCCGAGTTATTGTCATTACAAGTTCAAACGCTAATTAATAGTTAAAGTGAACTTGGTAACATCTTACACATGAATGGGTATCTAGGGCAGAAGAAAACTTTTTGAGTTCTTTAAGATGCTTTACTTATCCAGTTAAGCAGTCTCATGTGGAGCTAAGCACATGTCCTATCTTGGTAAGTGCATTGAGGGTTGCCCATTCGTTTGGAAAGGGTGTTTAAGATCATCATTTCTTACATCCCTCACCAAATCATGTAAAGTTCAAGAACCATGCCACCGTAAGTGCCCCACATTCTGGTGTTTACAGAAGACAAGAACCTGGCTCCTTCTTTGGAAGTAGAGTATCTTCTAAAGGACACTCAGCGTTTGCCTTTTCCTCTTCTTGTTCTGTTGCATTTTATTTCTTCC
Source organism: Zalophus californianus (assembly GCF_009762305.2). NCBI lineage: Eukaryota > Metazoa > Chordata > Mammalia > Carnivora > Otariidae > Zalophus > Zalophus californianus. The sequence goes on from NC_045599.1 coordinate 12,099,500, forward strand.
CAGGAGACACCCCCCCCCAACCTCTTTATATACAGCTAGCATTTTTGATAGCCTTTTTAAAGGACCTAACTGCCCCTTTATCTTTCATTAATGGGGTTCAGAAAACACTGGTTTTCTCCCCTCTCATTTACCTTAGACTTCAGGGAATTTAAAAACAAAATGGGTCCATACATCTGCTGTTCAAAGAAACTAAGTAAACAAACAAACACACACGCAAAATTTGAAAAAGGGCCACTAGCACACAGGAGGATTCCAAAAGAATTTGGTTTTCTTTGAAGCTGAAGTTTGCCCACGTGCATATACCAGTAGGTCAGGGCCAAACTGGTGGGGGTTTTCATCACTTTAAACCCTGAATACAGCTGGTTCCTGTGTCGGGCTTGGAGAAACAGGACGTGTCCCTGGCAGATCCGTGAGAGGTGCGAGGAAGTGAGGGCTGTCCGGTCTCTTCTGGAAATTCAGGACTACTTCCTACACTCTCCGTCTTCATTTGCCCGGACTGGCACCCACTTCCTTTACTCCCAGAGGCTGATGCCTCAGCACCGCTTGAACCCTTGCCCTGATATTTGTTTGTTATTTTGGAGAGAGCATCATTTTTCATTCTGAGCACTGAAATTCTGTGCATGTGCATCTGTTTGAACATCACAGAGCCCAAGCGGCATATCATAAAGCATATCATAAAGCTAAGCTCAAAAAATACTAGCTTTTCTCTTTTTCCAGATGATGTCAGTTTCATCTTTTAACTACTATGGGATGATGATCCCTTTCCCTGCTACGCCTGTAAGTGAATTTCTTCAGGTCAGAGAAGTGCTGTCTTCCTATTTTACAACTAAATTGTTGATAACGTTTTTGGAAAACTCTTAGGACCCCTGGGTTCAGTCGAAACCCCCTTCCCCTGCTCCCTCCCACATAGCACCTGAGCAAAAGGACCCAGCTCAGGAGAGGTTCTCTACCTGGAGCCCCTCTGCTCTCACCATTTCTGGGGTAGGGTTCCAAGCTGTAGATGGGTCTCAACCTCTTGTTTTCCTCTTGGTCTAATTCCTGCCAAAAATACTTTTTTCTTCCTGGAATAGTTCTCATTACTCTTGAAACAAAACAGGCTGTGTAGAAATAGCGGCTAATATAAAAACCCTTATCCGTAGCATCTAGACTCGTTACACTTTTAACTAAGGCCAAGAATTTCCATTTTAAATTCAGAGTGGTCAAGACCGATCAACAGGTGGTCAAGACGGACCAACATGTGATAACCATTGGATCTTTGACTACCTTCCTGACCTTCCAGGGCTGTTTAACCCAGATGAGGTAGCAGAACTACCACGCCCCCCCCCCCCCCCCCCCCGTGCTGACCAGAGGTCTGTGCTGGAAGAAGAAGAGTAAATAGAACAGTAGGAGAAGGCAAGCTAATGCCTTTAGATAATGTGGTCAAGCTTCAGGGCTCCTCATCAAGGCTCCAGTGTGGTTGAATTCATGGCCAAGGAGGCCCTTTCACTTTTGTGGTGGATTTTGTAGACTCTCTCTTCTTCTTTACTTCTCCATTTAGTGCTTTAATCTTCGGGGCAGCTCTTAAAAATCCATCTGGAGGGGCTTTGATTATATGGCAGTCAATGTTCTCTGCTGCATTTCTCATTCAGATTAAATGCACCTTGTCCAGATAGGAAAAAAAGAACTCCCTTTGGTCCCTAATATTTCTAAGAAATAACTTGGCTACCAGAAGAGCTGGAGTAGACTCAAGGCTTTCTTTTAGTAACGTATTTACACTTCCGGTTTATTACTTTTGAAGGTATTCCTTCTAAATGCTGGCCTGTGGGTAGCCCTTCCTTATCAAAGTTGCTTTCTGGGATTACTGAGGAATCTCCTTATCCTCTTTCCCATGCCCAGGGCTGGGCACAATCTAGGGCCCAGATGCGGTGTACAGTTTCCTTGTGTATTTCTCAGAAGAGGCCTCCCCCGCACCCAGTTGACTCTCAGGATGGGATGGGTTCTGCCTGCCAAACAGGACTGAGATCATTTTATCAATAACTTACAAGGACAAAAACAGATTTGTAACTACTGTGATATCAGCATTTCTGGTCAATGTTTCTCTAGCTTGGTATTTATTGCTTTTCAACTTTGGCATGAAAGGTAAAGCGGCAGAGGGTTTATCTGCAGCCTCACCCTCCTCTGTTCTAGGAAACTACGTGTGAGGCTTATTCACATACTCCCTAATGGACTTGGTTGCCCGGGGTGGGAACGAAAAGACAAAGGCCAGTCTAGTCTAGTCTAGTCTCTCCATGTATGCCTGAGGACGCCATCCAGATGGGGCGACAGTATGCTCTGCAGAGAGGCGTCTTGTCATCCTGCCATCTTCACGGCCCCATCCAGTTCCCTTGTCCGTGGAGACAGCGGGGGTGATGGCAGAAACCCTCACTTGCCTTTTAGAACCAGGGAAACACAGTACTGAACTGAGGTGTCTCGTGAGGCTGTCATGATGATCAAGATTGTTTTTAAAGGGCCATAAAGCATTTTGGAAGCAAGAAGCTTTAATAAAATGGTAAGTCATTTCAATAATAAGTATGTGCTGGAAACCAAGGGCAGAGTCTTGGTTGACTGGAGTCAAAGCTCTGGAACCTGATGAGACCCATAATCTTCAAGGCCATTGAGATCAGTGTCACTCCACTCCTCTTATCACCCAGCTCCCTTACCTCAGCTCCATTTGCCTACATGGCCTCAGCACCACTGGGCAAACTTCGGACTCCTGTGACTCAAGAGGCACCTGTCAAGGTCCAAGTAACCACTCCCCTGAGACATCCTGCTGGCTTTACGAAAGCTCAACTGCCGACGGACATACTCACACCTCTACAAAACGTGGTTAGCTAGGTATCTAGAGAGTCTGCTCGATTTTCTAAGACAGCCCCATTTTTGTACCCTACCCTCCACGTGTTCTCATAGCTCATGTCTAGGAGTCCTTTTGACCGGTGCTTCTCACACACGGACATGTGCACCAACCACCTTGTTGAAATGCAGACTCTCCCTTAGTCTGTCTGTCGAGGGGCCTGAGCATCTGCATTCTGATAAGCTCTCAGGTGGGGCTGCTGCTCTCAGACCACTGCTCAACTGGACCACAGGGCTGTAACTAGGTAGTGACTGTGAGCTCTTCCCCGGAGCCAGCCAGCTTTCCGGATTGCCTGGGGAGCCCCCAGACTCCTCACACAGACCATTATCCTCACATCCCCCACTCCAGTTAACACAGCAGGAGAATGACAGTGCTTTCAGAACTCGGCTTTCAGATCCAGAAAGCTGTCCTGAGCCCACTTACCCATTCTCCCCGACTCCCAACTCCTCACACTTTAGCCATTCCCACCTCATTGTATTGCTTATTATCACTAGTCTGAGCAAACACAAGCTTCAGCCTGATAAGCAATCAACTGACTTTTCCATAAATATAGATTGCCATGAAAAACAAAACGAAAAAGGGAACAGAATGGAAAGGTGTTATATATTCAATTTATTTTCGGTTCCAAACCTCTTTTTTCCCCTAGACTTGTTGCCTGATTTCCATTAAGTCATCCTGTTTGCTCTTTGCTTTTGCATCAGTTTTTCCTGCTACTCTAGAAAGATTTTTAAAGGATTTTTAAAAATCTGTTAGCTTAAAAAAAAAACCTATCCTTTTTATTCTTGTGGCATCAAAGAGATGGTAGGTAATACGGGGCCTGTGTACCCAGTATCCCGAAGGGCCGCAGCCCTGATGCTGCTGAAAAACCTCAAATTCGGTTCTGTGGAAATATTTGCTTTCATGCTGTTCTTCCAGGTCATCCTAATTGGATTCCTAGCCAAGGCATGTACTAAACCCTCTAAATGTATTCACCCGACATTTGTATTTGTTTATTTTTCAATATTCAAACATACGAAAGCGACTCCCTAAGAATTAACTCCTAAAGTGTCAGCAGATGTGGGGTGCATGTTATCAGAAGTTAGTGGTTTGTATATATTCTCTAGGTGAAAAGGCCCGTGTGTCAAAGCACTTACCATCTTTTTTTTCTCATTCCTTAACTATCTGGTTACTGTTAATGTACTGATTAAGAAAAGGCCTTTGTTTTTGTCTATTGAGGAAGCTTCTACAACAGAAGCTTTTATTTCATAACAGTATTACTAAGAAGCAAGCATTAAGACTGGCTAATAATGTCTTTGGATCTAAACCAGAGGAGAGGATCCAATGATGTAAACTGCTATACATCTGATACTTAATAAAAGAAGCTGAATAATCCCTTGAGTCAACACCCATGAGCGTAAAGCATTCTGCAAATAAGGAGGGAACATGATTAGCACTGTTAATTAAGGTATATCATCCCGAGAACCTTGCAATATGTAAGCTACTCTCTGAGAGGAGCTAAAATGTCTTTCGGGGCTACAAATGAATGCCATCAGCAGAAGCACTGTACCTTCTCCCTCTCCATGCCCTGACGCGGGGAGACCCTGGCCACACGACCATCACGGTTATTGTGTAGGACTGTCTACCCTGCCACTTATATTTGCACTCGCAGACCAGAATGGCTGGCAGCCTTGGAACTTAGTTGTCTGGTTTTGGGTTGATGGGTCTTGAGTTGGTTCCAGAGCGTGGGCATCAGCAACAGCTGGGCCTTCCAGCACAGCGAGGGCCCGGCTAGAATGCCTTCACCCTCGTGGACAGCTTTCTTTGCTTTCTTTCTTCGCCATACTTGAGGCTTGATTTATGGACCTTAACTCTTGCTTCCAGGGAGGACTGGCACACTCCTGATACCATCCATTTAGCTGCCACGTCCACGTTGGCTCAATAGTGGTTCTCAAGGCTCAGGGTGCATTTCACTGAATATCCCATTTCTTGTCACACTGGAGCAGAAAACTGGCTTTGGGGTGGGGTGTGGAGGAAGGTTTCAAGCTACTGCTGTGGAGGACAGGAACCGTGGGTGTCATTCTATACAGACAACTTTTCAGTGGGCTTTGGAGGGTCACCATGGGCTCCTAACACATCTCTGGGTTTTCGATGGTCAAGAGTTCTAAAACACGCCTCCCTGTATCTATATTACATTCAAAGCTCTTTTCAATCTGTAGTCTATAAATATAATGGTATGTACCATACAGACACTGTTGTTGGGCTTAAATAATACATTTGTCATTGATAGAGCTTCTTCAGGTGGAGGGTTTTAAGATCTGTTTCCCAGAATCCCCTTTTCAGTGGGAAATTGAGGCCAGGGAATGAATGGCCAGGGAGTGAATGGGCCTGCCCACAGATTATAATACCAAGTCAACAGAAGATATAAGACAACTTTATTCTTTTAGGCTATACAGCTTCGATTCACCTGAAAACAGCCCTGCCCTGCCCAGTCCCACTCCATAAACCACAATGGATAACCAAAAACAGTTTTGTCCAAATTATCCAAAACAGTCTTAAACTCTGTTCTCATATGAATGCTGCCTTGGAAGCTAAAGGAGTTTATTGGACAGGCCCAGTCTTCTCTGCCTGCAATTTTTACTTCTAGAAAGAAGTGTATAGTAACGAAACTGTGATCTTGTAGATACAATATTCTGAACCCCTAATTTAAAGGTTCTTGGGGCTAGCTGATGGGAAGACCAAATAAGCGCTTTTCAGGCTCTCAGTGGATCAACTAAAATTAAAAATCATTATAAACAAACAACAAAATGGACACGATATATCACCTCTTAGATGTCTCTGAAAATTAGGGAGGAGAAAGCACATACTAAATCCCCTTAATATAGCCAAGGACTGTCTAAGAGGTTGCTTTATAACCTTGTACCATTTGAAGACTGAATCAAGAAAGAAAACTCTCTCTCGGAGACTGAGGAGTTCGCCTTAATGGATAAATTCTGTTTGTTACCACCCCATAGCATATGGAGATCACAGATACTGGAACACAATTCAGCTAAAGCCTGAAGGAGAGATAAGAAGCAGAAGGATCTTGATGATTAAGTGTATCCTCTGGAGAAGTGTAAACTTCCATGAAACCCTCGTGTCATTTAGAAGCAGGGAAAGGATGGGGAACCAGCCTGGGGATGGCCCCTGCTGGAGCCCACGGTGCCCCGTGTTGCCCGTCCTCTGACTGGAGGGTTAGAGAAGCTACTTTTCTCTGCACCTCTGCCAACACTGACCAGAGAAACAAAATGGAAACGGAGCTGGAACTGGAGATGTGAGATACAGGAGATAAAAATGATTTTATTTATAATAAGTGAGAAAGGACACTCTCCTCTTCTAATGAGGTGTACGTATCTAATTATTGTTAACAGAACGTGACAGAGAGTACTCTTCCAGCAACAACAGGAATGCATACATCTTTCATGCAAAATTCACAAGAGTTTTCCCTCGCGTCACTCGTATTGCATATAAATTATACATTTCCGGAGCATATAATAATACCCGTACAGTCATCAGACTGCTCAACCAACGTTGATGCACGGTCACAGACTCCGCGCTGCTGAAGGCCAGTGCTACCTTTGGGGGTGGTGACAGCACATACTCCATTCAGTTGGTCGTGACTGGCGTCACTGCTCACGGGCATCCTAGGATCGTGTTTCATCAGTGATGGATCCTGACCTCTTACAAACAGAAAATAAGGAACTGCATTTCCTTAGGATCTGAATGGAAAGGGGTTGGTGGTTGAAGAATTTATCAATCTGGAGGCATTTTAAGCCACTGTCATTTTAAAATATAAATGTAACTAGGCCTCAATCATCTCGGATCATTGATATTTATTTCCATGGCGACTTCTGAGCCTCAGTTGTATTTTCAGAGCAAAATAAACGTACCTACTGAAGGTTGGTCACAAGTTTCACATGGTCAGCATGTCTGGATTATTTTAAGAAAGGAGAGATTACCAAGAGACAGATCCTGGCCAAGGTTATCTGACACCATTACCCCACCTTTTAGTTTGTGAACTTGAAACCAGGTCTGTGAGATAATACTCTAAAAGGGCTAATGTTAATAATATCTAATGGTACAGAGAACCCCATGTCAGGCTCCGTGGATTGGAACCTTGCCTTTAACCGGCTTTCCTGAATCCCAGCAAAAGCAGAGATGATGCGGAAGGAGAGATGTTCTCCAGTGACCTGTCAGCACGTACCCAGGAGACACCTCTGTGCCCTGCAGACCTTCCACAGCACCCAGGCGCTCTGCATCTAACAGTAAGAACAGCTCCTTAGGTTCACCTGGGGCTTTACACGGTATAAAAACGTATGACATCATTTGGTCTGCACCAAAACCCTGGGACCAAAGACTGGCTGTCTAATCATCTCGCACACGAGGAACGTCATTCTCAGAATGATTCATTAAATCAGAGGCTCCCAAGACTGACTGACCATTACAGTCACCTGAAGGATATTTGACTCTGGCAGATTCCTAGGCCTCAGCCCTGGAGATTCTGACCAGGTAGGCCTCTGGCAACCCCGTTTCCCAAATAGCTTCGTGCCTACAATCCTTACCCTTCAGAATGGGAATGCAGCATTGTCAAGAGAGGTCTTGGGGTAGCTCTGTTTTAAATATTAGCATCCACTAGCACATTCAACAAGTAACTCTGAACGCAAAAATGATTGGGTATAGTCTCTGTTCTTGGGGACCTGAGAGGGGAGGGGCCTTATGGAATTCATAAAGCCTCACTTAGATGAGATGTAGGCCGTGACCAACGAAAACATGGGCAGAAGACCCTGAAGGGGGATGTGGAGGAAGGGAGTGACAGAGCAGGGGCGTCGGGTGTAGGGAAGGTGTCAAAACTGGTCAGGTAGGCAACAAAAGCCAAGTTTGCCCATGTTACAGTTCAAGTGTAGAATCAGTTCTGCTTGATATTTTCTAGTGCGTATGTACACACACACACACACACACACACACACACACATTCTTTTTGCAGCTTATGCCTCATCAGCATGCTTACATGAACAGATTTTGGGGGAAAAGAGTAAAAATAGGAAATACTTATCTAGCACTTACTATATAACAGACACTTAAAGCAATTTACACACATTGACTCCTTTATCCTCATGGCAACCCTGAGGCAGACACTATTACTAGGACATTTTACAGAGGAGGAAACTGAGGCACAGGGAGGTTAAGTGGTTTGCCTGAGATCATGCACCTGGTGAGTGGTGAATTTTGGGATTTGGACCCAGGCTTCTGTGTCTTTGCAGGTGACCGTCGGCTGGCCGCCCCCTCCCCTCTTCTCTTGCAAGAAGGGAGCACATAGATAGCTCCCTTCCCTCTCACCCCTAAGTTTTGACCTGATTATTGAATTCAGATATAATAGTACCTCAGAGGATATAATCACAAGTTTGCTCTCCCAGCTTCCTGTTTGCAATTAAACGCAGACCTCCTACAACAACATCATCAATAATCCCACGAAGGAATTGGAATGTGTGGGCTGACACGTTCAAGTGTCAGGGGCCGTCAGCTTTCTGACAGCTAGGGTAGGGCTTTCCAAAAAAATACCTGCCTGATGTTCGCCACATGGACCCTCCTGAGACTCTGTCACAGGATCCTGTCTACAGATCTGGACTCAAGTCATTTACATCGACGCGAAGAATGGTGACAACAAGAAGTGTAGACATCCCACCCCTCCCCCATCCCCCGGTCATGGACACCAGTGGCAGAATTACTGATTAACCTGGAGAGAGCACTGCAAAGGGAGCCATGGCCTTTGTTCCCTATTTCTTTAAAATTTCCCAGAAGGTGTAAAATAACTCTATTCCCGGCCTAAGGTTGCCTCTGATGTTCACATTTCTTTTTTTTAAACAGGATTTTGTAGCCAACCGTCCTTTTCAACATGTTTTAGTTTGCAAGAGTTGGGCAAAAGGATGAGAACACGTAACTTTACCTCGACCATCTTTTTATTCAGGAAGGAGAATGTTTATTCTGTTTTTCCTTGAAAGGATGAGAGGGGATGATGCCTCTGAAAGAGCCCTGAAAAGTCTTGCACCCATTATTAAGTCACCCTCCAGTTCAGTGGATGGTTTGGGACAAAACGAAATCCTCCAAGGTTAGGCCCGTTGGGATGATGCTCATCCCCGTGTCTCGGCATAGCTGCACGAGGCCAGGGAGCAAGTTGGATAAGGTCCCCAAAAGGTGGAAGGTGAGAGAGGGCCTCCGTCTTAGGCGGGGCATTAGGCTGCATCCTATCTACCGGCAAAAGGGTTCACCCACATCGGCCTCTCAACCTGCAAGCACACATCAGCTTCGTTCTCAAAACCTTCTGACACGAGTGGGGGACAGTATACTTACACTTACTTACAGGAAGTGTTAATAATGGGGCAGTTTTATCAACCCAACAGAAACTTACTTCGTAAGTGGTGCCGCATGCCCTCATGTTGACTGCTTTGGCTGGTCACGCGTGGTGTCATTAGGGTCCATCGAATATGGCCACTGATGCCTTGTGGTCCCTTGCAAACGGGGGAGAGCAGAGCCTCGGGGAGGAGTGAATTCTAATTGCCTGCGGCAGGGCTGTGTGGCGCTGCTGGGGACAGCAGCCAATGGGGAAAATAGGAAAGCATTAGAGAGGGTCTGTTGTACTGATGAAGTGCAATTCCTAGAACACACTGTGCTATAAAATGAGATTTGGCTCCACAGTGCTGAGAGCAAACAATGGACTCCATAGGACCCAGCACTGGTTGCTGGGCATATCCTAGCTCCTTTAGTGGGAGCTGCCTTTCATCCAAGTGGGCAGGGGCCACCCTAGAGAATGGGAAGGAGGAGGGGGTGTTCCTACAAGTCCAGAGACATCCTGAGAGTAAGGTATCGGGGGCGGGGGGAAACGCCCGGAGACTTTCAACTGAGGTGAAGACCTCAGTGTGATTTCCTCGGACACTCAACACGCTTCAGCCAAGCCGATCATTCTGGGGGAGAGATAACTACAGAAATGATGAGTCAAATGTGTCCGGCCTCTTTTGCTGGCTTAGTGTAGTATAGGTTATGTTTCAGGAAGATCTGGGTGGGCGATGGGTCTTCATTAGATCTTTATCTCTGGAAAGGTGTGGGGCCAAGGAGGCATTAATAAGTGTGAGTGGGGGCTCTAGAGCTTGGGAGGGTCTCTGTTCCGTGTCCTAATCCACGTATGATTGGAGTCCATGGAAAGCAAATAGTGAAGAGCGGCATCCATAAAAATGTTCTCAACCACCTGTGATAAAACTACATCCTGCCTTAGAAAAAAATTTTTTTGTCAGTCTCTAGCTGGGTAACAGATTCTGTTAGTAATAAGCCAGGAGTTAAAAGTTTGCTCCCAGCTTGCAAAACAGAGGGAAAAAGAGAGGAGAGTAATTCCTACTAAAAAAGTGCTCCAGGCTCTCAAAAGACAGTTGAACTGTTGAAATCAAAGACAGTAAATTGTAGCCTGTGCATGTGGGAGCAAGTCCACCTAATTATGAATGGGACATTGTCAAACCAGTCTGCCTCTGAAATCCTCCCTTTAAACTAATTTAGGTTTTTCAAAACTCCATTTTAACCAAAATCTTTGGGCAAAATTACATTGCAGTTATTACGATTACAATCACAGTTTTGAGATGAAGTACATTCTGCTTGAGGTTCACATGAAGGTAACGTGTAATTATTTCTACATAGAAAGTACGTGTCCACAAATTACCGCATCGAAACCAAATTTGTGGAGAAAATTCTGCATTTTAAGACTTGCCTCTTAGGAAGGAAAGGTGGGCGAAAGGCAAAGTACCCCCAATTTGGCCACCTTCTCGAAAAGTTTCATTTGTTAAGCACGTACCTGCAAGCATACACAGACACAAAACAAACAATGAAATATTCCTTTTGGAGGTTTTATGTCCAGGAGCCCGGGGAGCCTGAAATCCCCGAGTGTGGAGAAGGCCGTTTCCCACCAAGCCTTCCCCCTAAGTGGGAGAGGCAGGCTTGGGTGTTGAGGTGATCATGGGCACATCCAGCCCACTCCTGCCTTATTTGTTCAGATCATTAGGAGGGTGCCAATTAGTGCCTATTTTGGTGAAGGTTTTGTGTTGGGAACATCTGTCCACTCGCATCTGGCCAGGGCCCAAGTCCATTTCACAAGGAACACCAAACAGCTGTTAGATAGTTCTGGGTTTGGAAGGATACCAAATGAACACAATCCTCCTGGCCACCAGGGAGGCGGAGCCCCAGTTCCTATTCTCCATCTCCGGATGTACCCAGTCTCCAAGCTCTGACTTGTGAGCACATTCCCTAACTCCTGACCAGCAGCTTCCTGATTTTTGTGTATTAGGCTTTGCCTATTGCAGTAAATACTCGGGATGGATAAAGCCAGAATTAACTCCTGTTTACTTGAGAGCTAATGAGCAGTTTGGCCCTTGTTTTCCTTCCGTGATCACCCAGCTTCTTTTCTGCCTCTTTTCTTCTGTGATCACTGCAGGGAAGTAGGGGTGAAGGCTGGGTTGGACTAGGGATTCACTTTGCATTCCACCCACTTTTCTGTTTTGTGGTTCAACTATTAGGTTTTCTGGAAAATAAGGGTTTACAGCCAGTGAATCACTGTGATGTTTTCAGTTTATTGGTATAAGTGGCTAATGCCACTTAATCACTTAAAGTTGTACTGTAGAAAATAACATTTTCCTATTTATACATTGGTTTTGAGTCAGATATTAAATTAACAGAGATCTTTGGGCCCTCTTTGTTAGTGAAGATTCCTGAATTTCTTGATTCTAAATACAACATTAACTACAATTGGAATATTGCTACAGAAAACTCACTGATAAAATCCTAGGTATTATTCCCTGGGAGTTTCTATATCCTCTATTTCCAGAACACAAGAAAGTTGTAGCTTGGGGCAACAGGCATAAGCCTGATAAACTTAGGCTCCTACCTGACCACTAGGCCCCCATAAAGGCAGAATAAAATGGAGCAAAACCTAGTCACCTAACCTAACGCTTTATTTAATATTTTAGAAATATCCAATAGGATCCAATATGTAATACAGCTTGATGCACATAGTAGGTATGCTTAGAAATATGTCCTAAATAAAATGCTTAGAAATATTTCCTAAATAAAATAATGAGTGATGATTCAGTCAGTTATTTTGAATCATGCCCTGACATATAAAAGAGCAGAGAGACAGAGACAGAAGCAGGCAGAAAGACCCTTCTGGATGCTATCATCTTGTCATCATCTTGTCTTTTCAGTTGTAATTTATATGCCAAGAACCATACCCCTGCTGGTGGCATTACGACACTGAATTTAGTCAATTCTAGTAAGAGGACTTGTCAAATTATAATAGCTAATTTTTATTGAGCGCTTATTATGTACCAGACATCGTTCTGGTACCTATGGTCACATTTAGTCATGAGAATCACTTTATAAGGTAGGTGCTGTTAGTATTCCCATTTTACAGATGAGGAAAATGAGGCAGAGAGCTTAAGTAACTTCCCCATGATCTCAGCCAGTAGAATAGGAAACTCCAGAGCTCATATTTTTTTTTAAAGATTTTATTTATTCATAAGAGACAGAGAGGCAGAGGGAGAAGCAGGCCAAGCAGGCTCCCCATGGAGCAGGGAGCCCAATGCGGGGCTCGATCCCAGGACCCTGGGATCATGACCTGAGCCAAAGGCAGACTGAGCCACCCAGGCGCCCCCAGAGCTTGGCCCTTGTTTTCCTTCTGTGATCACCCAGCTTCTTTTCTGCCTCTTTTCTTCTGTGATCACTGCAGGGAAGTAGGGGTGAAGGCTGGTCCCTCATGTCAGCCCTTTAGAAGAAAACAAGTCGACTCCCAAGTGGAATGTTGACCCTCAGTTTCACTCTCTGTGTGTCTAGCACTCCTGTGGTCTTGTTCTTCCTGATGGAAGTCTCAAAACCGTAGGGAGACCCTCACGGTCATCAGTAACCATTTTTATTGAATTTCCTGTCAGTCATTCTGCTGCTATGAGCTGGATGTACTTGGAACCTCGTCACGTTCCCTTCTGAGCCCGCTGAGAATGCCAGCGTTGTATCTGCACACAATAGCCACCGAGTCGGAAATTTACTCTCTCCGCTTACTGTTGACTCTGGAGTAGGCTTACTCTTACATCCAAGAAAAAGCAGAGTTGGCACTACTGTCAGAAAGTACTTAATGCCACAGTTTAGGCTGCAGGGCATGCATCTCTCCTTAATATCTTCAGAGGATAATCTACAAAGGGCTGGAATGGAGTCTTTGAAGGTCTGGAACAGGGGAGCGTATTGACGTTTGAGAACCCCTCCCCAAGGGATAATCATGCCAGAGACTTTGAGGCTATCTGGTGAAACATCTCCCACCCAATGGTGGCTGAAAGTTTTTTCCTTGACAGGTGTAATTTTTAGTTAAACTGACTACAGAAGGCCTTTTAGATGTTTTTGGTCCGAGTTTATCATCTATCACTCTTTTGCGCGCGTGTGCGTGCGCACACACACAGAACATATAAGTGAAATCGGTAACGTCCTAATGCTTCTTGTTCAGTGTTTGACTTTGTATTCGGGAATTCGACTTCAGGGCTCATGTCATCAGGGCGTGTATTTCTCCAGACACTAGTGTCCTGTGTGCCATCAAGAGCTTTGGTGATGGGCACCTTCAGATTTGTTCACGATGTTTCAAACCAGGCACCATAAGCCTCTTGATGCTGTATTTAGAGATGGTGTCTAGCGGGGTCGGGTTTACTGCTGACTAGCTGGTGGGATTCTGTGTGTGTTTTTTCACCTTTCATGGGAGTTAAACAAAAGCGGTTGTGTTGAGATTAAGTAACACTAGAGGGCAGCCTACAAGTTGGAAACAAGTAATCGGATACCAAAACACTACTTGGGCAAAGGCCAATAGGTAAATAATCTATGGTTCAGTCTCTCAGCATTCTGACACCAACTCATCTACGGGGCCCCCGCATAATGAAAGGACTCCTTAATGTTTCACTTGAACTGGCCTTTAAAAATAAGACCTGAATGCAAATTTATGAAACTTGTCTCCTTCCTAGAAACTCACTTAGTTTGTTAGAGCTGCCTGATGAGACTTATCCTGTTTTGTTTCACTTCTGTTATTCAACCTCTTCTTAAAATATAGAAGAAAACTTTCCCATTACAAGTGGTATTTAGAAACCCCTGAAAGAAGAATGTGATGTGAAGGGTAAATATAGAATCACCATTTTTTTAGGATTCTTTTTCATAGCGTTAATATTAGTTATTTTCAACCCTTAAAGATATTGGGGGGTTCTGCTGGACAGCTATGCTCTATTGGCTCTTGTCTAAAGGCTGAAACCAAAACCCATGACACCTCGATCACTGATGTAATGAAGATTTATTTCTTCCTAAGTGAAATCTTATTAAACACATTTTTTTTCTTCCACTACATAAGCAGTGTCCAATTTTAGCACAGAGCAGCAGATAAGGCCTCGCTGTCTGCGAACACTGTGTTACTAAATAAACAACACAATTTAGGTGTTATTTGTATTTTGTGAATTACATCATCTGTAACATTTCAGTTGTACCAGGCAATGTAAGAAGTAAACACATATACCATATGCCCTGCACGGAGTGGGGCGGGGAGGAAGGGACCAGCCCATGTATGTCTAATTCCAGAGCTCAAACACTTGTATGAAGTAAAATTGTTCAGAATGCAAGGGACAGGGAGCGGATGGCTTGGTATGTGATCTCACAGGCGCACACCATCAGCACTCACCTCTCCTGCGCTTGTGTAACCCGTTTTTATAGATGCGCTGGATAGTGCTTCAGTTTTCCTCAGGTTATCCACCTCCTCCTATTATGGTATTAACCTTCCTAACGTGGGAGAAAGTGGCCCCAGCTGCCAAGACCAAATGTGACAGTTGAAACGCTCTGAATTACAACATCTTTAGCGCTCCCTGTACAGAGCTGGGTGTGAGCACAGTAGGGCTAGGCTTTGGTGTCTGGCCTATTACGTGTCATTTAAATATGGGGTATGTGAAATGTGAACTCTTGTCTATAGACCTGAGTTCCACTGGCCCCCACTGCCCTCTCGGTTCCCCCGATAGGACAGCATGGAGCCATTTTTCCTCGTTCTCCTTCCTTACCCGCCACGGCCAACTGGTCCCTACGTCCGGGCAGCTGTATCTTGCCAACACACTCCGAATCCGATGCCTTTTTTCTACTCCCAGTGCTAGCAGATTTGTTTCTAAAACACACATCTGATGATGTCATCTTCTTGCTGAGAAGCTTCAACTGCCTGCAGCTCCGGGTCCCCCTCTTGAGCTGGGGAGAGCCCTCCGCAGGGAGCTCTCAATCTCCCCGTCCTCAGGCTTCCACGCCACCTCCTCAGTGGCCAGGAGGATCCCCCTGCTGCTCGGGCACCAAGTTCTCCATTTCCCTGCCCTGGGCCTTCGCTCCTGCTCTTCCCTTAGACCCACGGCTCTTCCTCCCCTCCACTACCCCCTCCTGAAATCTCCTTCACACAACTCAGATGCCTCCTCCTTCGCAAAGCCCCACCTCACCTCTCGGCTGGACGGAGCTCTCCTTCCTGTCCTTCTTAGCATCCTTAGCTAAGGACTTCAACTTAGCAAACACACTCTGCTTTAGGGACGGAGAACCATCAGATCTTACACCAAAGTGATTTTTCACGTATCTACCTTCCTTGCTAGAATGTGAGCCCAATGTCTGGCCTATATTATCAATACATTCTGAACTAGGTCGTCATGGGGTCTCTGCGGTATCCAGAACTTGCCAAGAGTTAAGTGCTACCTATATGCCTGCTGCTTTCACTAGACTTGGTAGCAGGGACCAGAGAATAAAATGACCTTTGTCGGAGGGAAGATCCACCCACGTTGACCAAGACGGTCTATTTACTCCTTGCTAGAAATGTGTGCCTGTTTTATTAGGTACAAGTTACAAGCCCCAGGAGGATATTCCTGCCAGAATACCTGGTTCAACTTTCTGCCCCTCCGGATCTGCTCTGCTCCAGGGTTCAGAGTTTGCACCTTGCTGTTGCGGTTTATTTGTGTCCCTTCTATAAAATAGGACCAGAATCCCCATCAAAAACATCCTCAAAGATCCTCCGTTTTTCAGTTGATCTTTTACAGGACCCTCCAGCCCCTAAGACAGTGACAAAGCTACTTCTTTTTTTTTTAAAATTATTATTATTTTTTTTTATTTGAGAGAGAGAGAGAACAAGCAGGGGGAGCGGAAGGCAGAGGGCAAGGGAGAAGCAGGCTTCCCGCGGAGCAGGGAGCCCGACGCGGGGCTCGATCCCAGGACCCCGGGGTCACTACGTGAGCTGAAGGCAGACACTTAACCGACTGAGCCACCCAGGCGCCCCTCAGAAAACTACTTCTGAACTTGTTCTCTGTCACTGTTCAACCTGTGTAATAGGCAGAATGTTTCAGCGTGCTTGGGAGGCTGTAATTGTTTTTCAGAATTGTTTAAGTATTGAGGAAACAGTACAGTGATGTGCAGGAGCACAAAACTCAGGTTCAGAAGGTGGCGAACCCTGTTCCAAGCCCTTCCCTCACTGGAGGCATACTCAGGCAAATTATTTGATTCTTTGAACCTCGGCTATCTCATCTTTAAATTGGGCATCACAATCCCTGCCCTGCCTAACCCCGGTTGTAATGATACCCAGTGAGGCAATGTTTATAAAAGCACCTTGAAAAATATCCTTATAAGTAAGGTCTTTAGTACTCATAATAACACTGTTATTTACTGTGGATGTTGATGGTTATCAGCTAGCCTGATTTTGGAATGCCATAGCCTTCCTAGGCAGGACAGTCCTGTGTTTGCACCTCCTTGCGGGAAGCCGGTCCCTCCTCTCCCCCAAAAGATGCCATCCGGGGAAGGCGTGTCTTCACTTGAAACACAGGCAGTGAGAAACAAGGAAATATGCAAATGCGTTACGATTCCTTTTAATAGAAGAAGCGCTCTGAGTTACCACTAGGTATGGTCGACAACAAGCAAGAACCGATACTGTCCTTGTCCTACATTTAAAACCTTTTCAAGTACTGCTCAGAATAATTTGCATTTCAATAACACTGTGATAATGTCAAGCTAGTCACAACATTTCAAAGCCTTCTCTTGCACACCTGGCAGTTGCAGGAGCTGCTGGGGAGCTGGATGTGGCTGTTTTCTAACAGCAAAGGCAATTATGTTGTCCTTTTCATTCTCAGGAGCGGATGTGTTTGGGCAATATTAACAGGTCTTATGTTCTGGACATGACAAAATATGGGAACAAAAGCTCCACCCTCCAAGATATCCCACGAGAATTAATTAATCAGCATATTCAACATGGTGAACTTCCCTTTGCCACAAATGAGAGGAAACACCTTGTAGATAAAAGTTGACTTTTGAATAGAAAACCTTTCCCTGTACTCTGTACATCCCTTTAAAGAGAAAAGTCTCCAATGAATGTTTGTCACCTTTTTTTCTTGGCTACACAGGAAACTACTCTGTTCTTTCTACTTTTGATACCATCAGCATCCCCCGTGGCTGGGCAAGCATGGGATCTTGGGTTGACTTTATTTCCACTAAAAGGAAAACCATCTTGAAAATGGGGGGCGCATCCATCTTGAAAATTATCTTAGATAATCACTACCCTAGAACACAGTACAGCAAAAATGACAGATCAATTTAATTTAGGTAATATCTCATTATGATGCTTATAGATTGGTAAGCTTAGTTGTAAAAGTTAAGCATTTATAATTCATAAACACAAATTATGCTAAACTAGATAGGCTATATGCTATTAGAATTTCATATAAGCTACAGAATGATTTTTCACACAGAAATTTAATTAATAAGAAATTTACAATATATCTAATTAATATATGATATCTAACTTATATTAGACCCTCTAGTTAAAAGTTGAACATAAGTAGCGCAGCAACACGGTAATTCAGCTTCTCGATATCTGTTGTAGAACTCGTAACACAGGAAAAAGTACTTTTAACCAAAAGTAAGACCTGTTTCTCTCCCGTGCTTATAGTATTCCCTGGTCATTTCGTGCAGCACATGGTAACAGGTACTTTGGGGCAAAGGAAATCCCACTTGGCCCACAGCCCCCAGTTCTTTCATTTGAAAGAACTCAAAGTCCCATTTAATCTTGGGGAGAAAGAGCCTCGGGTCCCCCCTAGGAGCCAGTAACTATCAGTTTTGATAAGGAAATTCCTTTAAAATGAAAAATGGTTCCCCCAAAGATTAGAAGTGCTCTGTCTCACGTATAAATTTCACTTGTCCCTCAAGTGATACTTCTTCCTTTGCATGACCATTTTGCAAATGATACAGAATCACATTTTTCACATAAGAACCTAGTATGGTTTGCACGGCAAAGTTAATGGAAGCATGTTCAAGTCACTGCTGTCTGGAAATGTTCCACCAAAATACAGCCTCCAAGGCATTGGCATCTTGGAGGCACAAAAGAAAAATCTGTAATCAGAAATCATTAATTAAGGTTAATTAAAGTCCACATTGTATCTGACTGACATTCATACAAAAGTACTGCTTCCTTTTCTTTAGGCTACGCGTACAGTACTGTGTCTGCCTGGACACCAAGAGTAATCACAAGCTTGTTATTGCCAAGAGGACAGCCGATTGAATTCACCCAAACTCTTTTTCCAGTGAAAAAAAAAGCTTCTGATCTGAAATATTAGTGCCACTGTCCTCCCCATCACTGTGCCTTTTAGAAAAACCCCCAAAACCAAGAACAACTCACGTAGGAGACTACTGTAAGAGGAGCAAGACCTATTTTTTACCCTGCCGAATAATTAGAGGTCCATCATATTGAATTTACAAATGCATGTTTTCTTTGCTTCCCAGAGATATGGGGAGGGGGAGGGGGAGAAAGGCTTGGGGGGGGGCACAGGTAATTGCAGCCTATGGCTAAACCAGACCACGTGATCAGAAACTACTGTGACACTTAAAAGTGTTTCTCCTCGAGGAATTCCGGTGCCCAGAAGCCTGGTGAAGCTAGTAGCAATTAAGGCCATGTTATCCTTTTAATTTACTTGGAATTATTGGCCTCTAAAATCAATCATTTAGTGCGGTTGTGCAGGGGAGGGGTCAATATAATAGGCATGTGCATTAAAAATGCTTGTTGATCTTTTGCAAAAAATTTTGGCAGGCTGGGTCTGGGGAAATTTAAAACAGCTGCTTTGAAGCTCACCCTGCAATAAAAACCAGTCATTTTCTAGTAAAGAAAAAAAAGTGACTAATTTTCTAGATGAGACCCATTTGTAATGAATTCAAGGTTTTCTTCCTGTGAATCTGCCTGGGTTTGTATCTGATGCATCGCATGTCCTGAATTCAGAATTCAGTGCTGTTTGCTTCAAGTGTGAGGTGGGTTCATTTTATGTTTTAATCTACAAAGGAATGAAATGGCTTGGCTTAGGCTGGTAGGAGTCCTTGAAAGTCCACTTGAGAAATGGGAACTAAAGCATTAAGAAGTGTACCAGTATCTGTTACACAAGGCCAAATGTACCTAACAAAGGAAAGCTGTGTTCTACATCACCCACGAAGCACATAAATCACTGAGTGTGTCTATCTCCTTCTGGCAGCAACTTACTCCTCCCTGTCTTTTCTTGACTCAGTCGCCCAACATAGACACAACTGGACAGCTCTTCCTAATCATCCCCAAAGTCACAAACCTAACTCAAAACAGCCAAGGATGAGAATTACAGAAAGGAAAGAAATGCTCCACATACCCAAGAGCTAGTAAAGCAGTAGCCCTCTGGGCCACTGTCGCCAAATGTGGTGAAATGGTCTGTAGCTCCTTAGCAATGTGTGTCAACCTTAAAAAAATAACAGGGGTTAAACCTGGAGTAAAGCACAGAATGTTTCCATTGCCATACCAGAGCACAACATACAGCCCTCCTGAGGTCATCCTATTTATTTAGCCATCTGCAGAGCCGAGGCCGAATTATGAACCTGAAATTTTGAGCCAAGCCGTGAATGCCCTCATTTACCTCCGCACTGGTGAAGAGCCGTAATGAAGAGCTTGCACCCTTTGGCTTTCTTGTTGAAAGATGAAAGTGACATCAGTCCCTGGATGGTAATTTTTTTTTTTTTTTTTTTACCAGCAGGACTGAGCAAGAGGCAAATCCTAGAGTAAATACCAGCTGGATGTGCACATAACAAGGTCCAGAGAGACACTCAGAAGTTGCCTCTTTTAATACAACCCTGAATTACACGAGAGGTGGTTTTTCGGTTCTTTCAGAGCACTACCACCACCAAAATAACTGCAAGGCTTGCAAGCCCCAGTCTATCTCAAACCTTTCCCAAGACACCCCAACACTATCTGAGGCACTGAAACTATGGCAACCGAATAAGAAAGCAGCCTCCATGATTAATAGATGAAGATCCCAGCGACAGTGTCTAGCTAGGGCCATCATTCATGATGCGAGAAGAATTAGCACGGAATCCATCTCGCAAACCACTTACAAGTATTCTCCTTGTAAAAATCCACCCAACTGCCATTCTGCTGCATAGACTCCAGTTTAGAGAGCTATAAACAATTCAGTTTGTATTTACCGCTTGCCATGCAGAGATGAGAATGTTCTTAGCAACTCGGATGCTCACGTTTTTGGAATAACGAAAGGCTTACTAGACTGGTTTTCCACCTGGGTATTTGAGGCCTAAGAACAAATGCATTCAAACACCAAAATATGTGAATGGAGTGCTGTGGTTCTCCGGGGTAAAAAGGAGGAGAGACAGTTGTTGGATTGTTTGAGTGGGGTTTTGTGTGTGTGTGTGTGTGTGTGTGTGTGTGGAATGCAGTTTTTCATAAAGCATTCCATTTTCAGGAAAGGAACGTTTCCATTCACCAGCTCAATCAGTATTCTCTCAGTTTCCTCGCTCAAGGACAGTAGGAGTCTGGGGGGGGTGGGGAAGCATTGGAGTCGTTGCAATATTAATGAAAAGATTAAATACTCTATTTAAAGAAAGCTTCAGGAATAGGAAAAAGGAAAGAGGAATGGGCCCATCACAGAAAACTTGTCTATAAAACTCTTATCTAACATCCAGCCATTATTAATATATTCTTCATTTCTTCCCAGTTCCTAAAATGTTGGTTTTCCGGCGGCATGTTTTCACTGTGTTCAGTGACAGATCCTGTCGTGTTCTAGAAATGCTTCCAATCAAATCATGGCAAAGGCTTGGTTTTAAACATGTAGGAGGGCCGAAGGGATGAGACAGGGGTGAAAGAGCATCCGTTTCAGAGTTCTCAATTTTTTTAATTGGCGTGGATTCTTTGAATTAAATTTTCCACAGATGGCAGCTATAGGTTAGTTGGAAACCACAAGAAAGTGCCGAGTCGTGTTCAATGAAAGCCTTAGGTCCACGGGCCGTCCATGCAAATACCCCTCTAACAATATTTTCAGAGCCACAGTCAGCACACTTGCTACTAGGAAGACCTGGCCCTTCAGCCTTTGGGGCATGTTAATTGCTGATTTATTTCACTCTCTTGACATCCTTTTTCCACTTACAAAGTTTAAGAGGCAATTTTTTTTCCCTCCCAGATGAAAATAACTGTAATTCTAGGCCAGGGAGGGAGTCTTGTTCCCCCTGGGTGCAAGGAGGAGTCCGTCAGGGAAATGTGGTGATGATACCAATTTATTGCCCCTTCTGCCGTGCCTTTTAGGAGTGAGATTCTTCTCACTGATAAGAACTTGTATGACTATCATTTGAGTCTGATGTCAGGTAATAGTGCAGTATACCAGTCGGTAAATACTAGCTCTCTTCGGGTCAGCCAGCTAACTGCTTCCTACATTTGGTGCGGAAGGTAGTGTTTTGCTTCTGCGGGGAGACTCACTGCTCTCCCAAACTGATTTCAGGCTTGGCCAGGGAAGAGTGGCCCAGCAAGTGTATGGATGGCCACTGTGAAAGCCCTCCGGCAGAAGTCCTAGCCATAGCCTTCTGGAGCCATCAGCCGACAAGCTTCTCTCCTATGACAGGTAGGGTCCTTGGGGTCAGTTCAACTCGTCCCTGAACCAACATGACAGGCTGCTCTCAGATTCTCGAGTGCGTGCAGACTGTGTATTTCATTTTTAGATGTTAGTAAGTGAAGGCCATCCTTTTTTTTTTTTTTTTTTTTTTTTTAAGCTGTCATCCTTTAGGCTCTCATCTAATGTAAAGTCTTGTACTGTGGGCAGTGGTTTTATTGGTATAATGTTTTTTCTTCCATATTCTGGGTGTGAGATTTCAACATCCAAAGTCAGGAAAAGGATCATGGCTCCTCTTCCCATGCCAGTGACTCGTTCACACGCTTCCCAGCTGACAACCCCTGTCACCAGGGCCAGCCTGCAGTGGGAATGTTCATTTCTGGTCCAGAGGTGGCTTCCTTTGTACCATCTCTGTCTGTTACCTTTTTTACTCTCCCCACCAGGGCACTCTCCCTGACTTCTGTCACCCAAATAAAAATAATACCTAATACTTAATGAGCGAGTATTGTGTGCCACGCATTGGGCTGTGAATTTTACAGATGTCATCATGTCTACTCTTCTCAACAACCACAACATTAGCATCCTACTAGCATCTTACGAATAGATGGAAACCGAGGCAGAGAAGTAACTGGCTCAAAGTCATGCTCTTTGTAATGGCAAAAGAAATTGGGATGCAAATCCCAGTGTGTTGTGTCTGCCTAAGAAGTGTGGTCTCTGCATTGTCCCTTTCACTGCCCACTGCCTTCGCCGGACCGTCCCTCCACATTTATAAACCCGCTGTCTCAAAATCTTGGTGAATTCACCCTTGTTATGGCAAGGATCCAAACTCCTCTCCTCCTACCCCTGGTTTACCCTGACACGTCTGTCCTACATTAATGCTTACACTGACATGAACTGTTTTAGGACCTACCTCAGCAAAAGCAATGCCCTTACTTTTTCTGATGCCTGGCAGAGTGCCATGCCCGTGACCTTGCCCGCTTTAATGGTCACACTGAAAGCTATCGTCACTTTAGGCGGTTGGCCTTCTGATGGATAGAGTTGCTGCTCTGTGAAGACTGTGAATTTCCAATGAATTTGAGGATGTTACTTAATTTCATAATGGGGTTTATACAAAAATGTGACATCCACAGAATATAATCTCGCTTTTTGATTTAGAAGACGATGAAGCAAGATCTCTGCTCGGCCCAGGGTCTGGGGTGGGGAGAAAGGAATTAGCATCAGATTCTCCAAGTTTTCAGAGTGCATTTCATCTCTTACCGAATACATTCACATTTGTGATTTCATATTATTCTCCCAGCGGTCCTACAAGGTGGGAAGCATAGGTTTACTATTCACAAATTTTGTTGAAAATAATGCAGCTTCAGAGAGGTTAGGTGGTTCATCCGAGGTAGTAAGAGTCTGGAACTCAGGACATCCAAGTACAGGATCTTCAACTGTAGTTACCACAGTACAGGGCAGAAATGTGGGTTCATAAGCATACTATCTTCTCCTGCCAGAAAGGTGAATTTTAAAAAGGACCATCAGCAAACTCCAAAAAAGCACAACAGTTCTGTGGCCAGTGGTTAGAATGCAGAACAAATGAGGCCAAGGTCAAAAGCTCAACCCCCATAAGTGCTGGCTGTCTTCCTAGCTCTGGTTCTTGGCAAGTTGCTTTTACCTAACTCACATTCCCTCCAGCTCCAACCAGGTGTCCCACAGATGTGTGCTCTTGGCCACAGAAGGGGACTGGGTGAGAGTGTGGGAACGAGCAGGCTCCAATCCATCACCAAGACTGGGAAAACCACCCTCAGGGAATATTCTGCTAATGGCGCATGAGACAAATCACCTGTGCAGAGGGAAAACAGTGTCTCTCTCTCTCTCTCTCTCTCTCTCACACACACACACACACACACACACACATACACACGGAGAAGTATTTTATTGGGTAAAAACATAAGATAGAGAAATAAGAGCAGATAAAAGAGAAAGATTAGATGCTTGCAAAAAGAGTCTCTCTTTTTTGATGGATTAATCAATTAATTGATTGAACAAATACTTGTTATGAAGGGCCTATGGTGTGTCAGGCACAGGTTTAGGTGAGGTGAAGCAGTAACACATGAAAAAGTTTTTCCTCGTGGCATTATGTCGTAGTGGAAGACAGAAGATAAACGAGAACAACATACAGTCTGTCACGCTGTGAAAAATGAGAAGGGAAAAAAATGAGGCAGGCCAGGCAGTAGGAAGCCTTGGGGAAGAGGGTGGAGTAAATAAGATAATCAGCAAGGCTTCAGGGCGAGAGTGACATTTGCACAGAGACCTCAAGTATGTGACGAGCAAAACACACAGCATTCTGGGGAAGGAGTCATCGCAGGCGATGGAAGGGCGAGGGTGAAGAGCACACGCCGGGCATATTCATGTAACCCCGAAGAGGGGTGGAGATCCGAGAGGTGGGGACAGGAGCGCAGATCGCATAGGGCCATGAAGGATGTAGGCCAGACTTTGGCTTCTCTATTGGAAGAAGATGGGAAAGCATCTGAGCGGGAGTGATCTGATCTGGCTTCGATTTAAAAAAAAAAAAAAAATCACTTTGGCTGCTGTGTTGAGCACAGTCTGTAGGGGGCCACGAGTGAAGCAAGGGGCCGAGTTGGGAGGTGGGCACAGCAACCCTGTGGCTCGGCCAGGTGAGGGCCCCAGAGGAGGAAGAGTCGGAGGAGGCCTGCGTGCTCTCAGAAGGCGGGGCCCGCAGCCTTCTGGGGTGGATGGGGGCCTGCAGTAAGAGTCAAGGGTAACTCCTGAAGTTTTCAAATGTGAGCAGCTCCAAGGATGGCGCTATCATTTACCAAGATGGAGAAGATGATAAGAAAAGCATACTTGGGGGAAAGAGATCCAGAACGGGGTGCTCTGAACATGTTAAATTTGAGACACTTTTAGAGCCAAGAAGAGCTACCTACCCTGTAGGATTTACTATTTGAGAGACCCAGGAGAGAGAGGTCTGGGCTCAAGAGGTTACCTGGGAAACACTGTGGTGAGTCCTGACACTTGTATAGGACACTCTCCATTAGTGTAATTAGAATTACTCTAATCAAGAAGTTTTGCAAGAACTCACCTGCTTCGCAAAGCAGGATACCCTTTGTGTATATGCTCTACTGTAATAGTCCCATGCTGAGGAGTATCCTGTATGGCCTTCTCCCCTTGAGGTTTGTGCGGTATGACATCTTACTTGCCCATTTCAGAGGGATTAAAAGCCTCCCTCCCTCCCCTCCCCTCCCTTACCATATCCCCAGGAGGCCACCAGTGTGGTTGCCAGCAGTTGATGAGAAAAGCCTTCACTCTGGAATGGAAATGTCTCCGAGACAACTTGGCTCCCGGGTCCCTCAAAAGAGTGGGGGACACTGATCCGGGAGGGTGTTCCCAGGCTCCACCTTCCTCTGGAAGTGGGAACACCCAAGGAACACTCCCTCTGAGAGGAGGATAATAAATTTTCTCAACCTGGGGCAGGGGAGGCAGAGAGAAGCGAAGCTTGAGTCTGGTGCCTTAGACCACTCGGCCAGAGATACAGGAAGCCTCTCTCAGGCTTTATGCTGCTGCAAACGGCAGATGCTTAATTAAAGCGTTTGCAATTAGTTTGGCTTGTTCTGTGATTCCTTTCTGCAAACAAATAAGATGGGAGAATATATTCACTTTTGGCAATCTAGTTCTAAAAAACTTCTTCTCCCGTGATCACTCTTTTGTCCTGCTCAGAAAAGAGCTGAACCACTATGTACACATAGTAAAGTATCTGCCTTACCTCCTTGTTCAAAACAGTATTTTTCCTTCTATTTCATATGGGAGTGCAATTATCCATTTGCTTTTAAGGCATGAGTATTTATTTTGAATTTAATACAAGTTCTTAATTTGGGTGGCTTATTTTTATTCAGTGAAGATGACAGTCTTCTACTTCTTGCTATCCTTCTGATTCAACATACTAAGCAATGTTATCCGCCTACTCAAAATGCAAATGCTGTATTTTTTTAATGATGGGAAAAGCACTCACTAGACTTGGAAAGAACTTGAGGGCTGTGTGTTTGTGTATGTGTGTCACTGTGTGTGTAAATAAAGAGTTGCACTTATTGCCACTTTATAAGAACCACTCACTTGAAGCCACTGTAGGGGGGAAAACGACAGGTCCACTCTAGGCGGAGAAATGTGAATGATGTGTGACCCTTTCTTTCATTCATTTATTCAACATTTACTTGGTTTCTACTCCAGTTCTTAGGAATTTTTAACCTATTGAAATGTAGATGTTTTATCCAATAAGTATATACTGCAGATGGCTCCTGAAACATTGATTTTTGGGGGGCTGCTTAAATTTTAAATATGTGCATTATATGCATTATTGAAGAGTATGGCCCATCTCTACAGGGTGATAGTTGCAACACACAACACTTTGGGAAGACTGTCACCACACAAACACTGTAAATAAACAGGAACTAGAGTGCTCCCTTTCTATCCATTTGAAAAAAGACATAACACAGAAATGAGGTTTTAAACCTGATACTCCATTCTTTTCTGCTTTCGGATTGGTTTGCAAAGTGCCTCATTCAAGAATATCCTAAAACCAAAATGATAATACAGAGTAGGGGTTATTCAAGAGTCAAATACGTCACCATATCAACAAGCATGGGTAAACCAAATTCAAATAGTGCAATTATTTTTTAACAGATAGTTTAGGTTAACAGGTGGAGACTCGGTTCTGCCATAGTATTTAAGGTTAGGTTAATAATTAACTTTGGTGCCTGGCGTAGTTTAATCAAAGCTTACTGTAAATCATAAAACTGCTCCATGCGGACTAAACAGGGTATTAAAAAAATATACAAAATGCTTGCAATCTTGACCTCTCATAGCCATTTGGATAAGGTGTAAAAATACAATATTTTCATTCAGAATTGAGCCCAGGCATCTTTACTCTAGGGGAAAAGCCTTAATAAAGGATTCATGTATCTGGAACCAACAGTCTTTTCCCTGCCATCAGAGTGGACTTGATGCCCAAGATGTATGTCTGAAGGAAGCCCGACAATTACCAGGATTAGAGAAAGACAAGGCAAAGACACTCGACCTTCCTACCCGGGAAAGACTTAAAAACCAGCACTGGGGGGCATTACATAGCTTTCTTGAGATCTGCTGGCAGAATACTGTACCTGGGTTAAACATCTTTTCAGATTTGAGGCAAAGAAAGTTGTGCGTACAGTGTACCCATCTGCCTGTGTGTGTGTGTGTGTGTGTGTGTGTGTGTGTGTCTGCCTTCGCCTGTGTTTTAAACCTTTTCATGGATCACAGTCAGTAAGTAGCAACTTGATTTCCATCCAGCATAAGCAGAGAGCGATCCCATAAGCACAGAGCGATCCCACCATGGCCATGAGTGGCCACGCATTTTCAAAGCATCCACCTTGCTCCCAAGGACCGACTGGAATGGCCTTTGGAGCTGCGTAGTGCGATACAGGCCAGAGGCCGCTGCTGTTAAGTGCTTTCCTTGGCTGTGAAGACAGCAGGTCCTCCCGTGCTCCAGGAACACCTGGCTCCCTGTTCCGTTCCTCCCTGGAAATCTGCCGGCTGGAAAAATGCGCAGGGCACGGGGGTGGGGGTGGGTTGGGGGGAGGCTGGGGATGTTGCACTTGGGACTGGGGCTTACAAGCCAGCGAGTCCCGGCCCCGTGTCCACACTCACCCGCGCGCCAGCCGCTGTCCAGTGGCCGCACCAGCATCCTGAATCCTGCCCCTGAACTTCCCTTCCCTCCGCCTCGCCACCGCTTTCTCGGCTGGACCAGCAAGTGCATTGCTGAGACCCCAGCCCAACTGACTGCTGGACCGGGGAGCCACTGTCTGTGGACCAGCATCTAACTCCTCACGTCCTGGGCGGTCCACCCGCTTCCCTCCGGATTCGGTTTCCCGCGGGCTGCACACGCTGAGCCCCAGTCCCGTCGTGCCCGCCGCCCCTGGCTCTCAGAGAAACTTTCCAGAAGCGCCAGGTCGAGTGACCCGGTGCTGGAAAAGGAGGAGGCGCTGGGCGGAGGGGTGGCGAGGCGGCGAAGGAAAGGGAAAGACAGCGGAATCCTGTTTCCTTTCCCGAAACGCACAAGTTCGGGACTGCTCCCTGGCTCCCCCTGTACCGCTCGGGTCGTGGGAGGAGAGAGCGGACCTCAGGATTCTGCTTGGCAGCGTATACCACAGTGGGGAGCTGAGAAAAAAAGCAGAGAATCTGGAGCAGAGACACTTGCCACCCAGCGGAGTCATACAGGGAGGGTGGGCACTGTCGGGCTAGCTCCCCAGCGCCCCACTGCCCGCGAGGCAGCTCTCTAGGACGCGGCGAGTAGTTCGGACATCCAGAATCTGGGGCCCGGGCAGAGCCCTTGTCTGGGTAGCCAGCACTGGGTCATCTTTTGCAAGGCTTTCCACCCTTCCCCCTCCAGAGACAACTCCTTTCCGTAGAGGGACCCCGTAGATTTGGGGGGAGAGCGCAGCGGGCGCCAGTCTCAGCGTGGCGGGCTCTGTACTAGAGGGGGACGGAGCCGCGACAGATGCTGTCCTCGCCGGCCAGAAGGGAGCTGCAGCGGGGGGATAGAGGACCCAGGGCGGGGGGTGCCGCGCCACCCCGGGGGGAGACCATTCCTGGGCACTCATTCGAGCAAACAAAGCCGGGAACCTCTGGTGCCAGCGGCCGCAAAAGCCGGGATGTCACCAAGTGGCAGGACGCACGGGTACCAGGGCCATTACAAGTTTCCCGCACTCCACAGAGCCCAGCCCGGACCCCGAGCGGACAACAAAAGATTCTCTTCGCTTTCTCTGCGGAACCCCTTCTCCCACCACAGAACCCAAACCTGGAGCTGGGCGAAAACAGCGCTCTTCTACCCAACGTTCTCCAGCCCTCGAGGGCACAACCCTTTCCCCAGCCTTTGCATTAGGACCGGGCGCTGCTGAGAATCCCACCCTCTCGGGGCCTCTCTGCTCCCTGCTGGCCCGAAAGTGAGGACGAGCCCAGGGTCCTGCACACACATTCCCCAGCCACGCAGCACCGCGCGGTCGCGGTCCCGGGCGGCGCCCGGGCGTGTGCGCTGCGCGGGTGGGGAAGCTCGCGACGCGGAGCCCGGCGGTCTCCCGGGCACAGGGCGGAGAGGAGCGGCGGGCTGGGCTCACTACTGCTCCCAAGGGCCGGGCAACGCTCGGGAGACAAGACACCAGACAAAATAAAACGCAGCTACCACAAAGCGGACAGCGCGTGCCGGCCGCGGCCCCGGGACCCGCTAGCTGCAGCCGAGCCGCCAGGGAGGTGGGGCGCGCCGGGGCGCCCGTGCCGTACCTTTTCGGTGCATCGACGGGCAGGCGGCCGGGGCTCGGAGCGGGCTGGTACAGCGTGTATCCCATTTAGTAATCCATTATCGAGGAGATCTCTCCGGGCCGCAAGCTGCGCTCTCTCCTTTGCAAGCCTTTGTCATTCCTACATGTGTGTTCGTCTCTTTGGGGGTAACAGTCGCGGCGACTACTTTCTGGGAAGCAAACGCGCTCTGTTCATCTCCAATGACAGGCGCAGAAGGGGAGAGGAAAAAAATAAAAGAAAAATAAACCAACAAGGAAGGAGTAAATGTTCAAGAAACTCTTCTCCAAATCCAAATTCCACTTGGATTCCACTCCGGTGAGTCCCTTCGGTGGTGTCCGCGCGGATTAACAAGTCATTTCAGGGTGGGGGGCGGGGTGGGGGCTGGGGCAGGGGGCAAGCTGTAGCCCCCGCTCTGCGACCGCGAGCGCTGCTGCCCGGGTGTGGCGATGCTGGCCGCTGCCGCTGCTCCTAAGCGGGCATCGCGGGCGGTCGGCCCCGCGGAGAAGCGCCGCTGCTGCGTCCCGAGCGCCTGGGCGGCCGAGTGCGCGGGGAGCGGAGTTGGCTGCAGCCTCACCCGGTGCCGCTCACTACTCCTCTGTCACTGGAGAGGCCGCGGCTCCCGGGCGGAGCCAAGTCCCGGACTGGATTGCGCAGAGCGGACTCTCCTCCTGCAACCCCGCCTCCTTTGGCTGGCGTCTCCTCCGACCCAGAGGAGGGCTGTGGTGTTTGTGTGTGAATGTGAGCGAGCGTGGCGGAGAGAGGGAGAAGCTACGCCGTGTGGCTGCAGGTGGAGCCTCGCACCAACTGGCCAGCGAGGCTCCTTCCACCCCTAGTCCCGGCCCCCGCCGCGCTCCGGGTGGAGGTCCCGGTGGGGTTGACTCCGGCTAGAGCCCAGCCCCTGCTTCCCCCACCCCCGCATCTGCTCTAGCAAGGGGGAAAAAAAGAAAAAAAAAAAAAAAGAAGAAAAAAAATCCCGGGCAGCATTGCTGAGCCCTGCCAAATCAGAAAAATAAATAAAGATAGACGTAGTGCAGGAGCGAGTTACAAGAAAGGATCTGATCATCGATTTTCTTAAATGGAAAAGTTTTAAAGGATGAGGGTAAGTGAACGATGAGCCTTTCTAATTCTGATTACTGTGTCAAGAGGTAGATTCCAGAAGTGATGGACGCTCTGTGAACCCAGATGCACTGGATAAAAGCCGGTGCGGTAAAAACAAAAACAAAAACAAAAACAAAAAAACACACACCTCGAAGAAATGAACACAGTTATTAGCGCAATACAACATGTTAATAAAGCGTGTTAAGTAAGCACGTAGATTGTAGTACAAAGAATGGTGTTATCACCGACGGCCATAATCTGTTTTAAAACTTAGAAAATGTGTGGACTGTCCTCAGAAATAAGTAAACTTAAGAAATAAGATGCAGACAATCGCAATGAGGATCCGACAGCTTCGTGGAAGAAGTACATCGCAACTTCTTAACACGGCGCTATTGTTAGGATCACACGGAGAATGGCAGCCACAACCTTCCTCCGCCGCGTGAACTTGCAGTCGCCAGAAAGCCTTGCAGTTCCAGGCTTGTGCCGACTGGTCCGGTGTCCCCCTCCCGCGTGCCGCTGCTCGCTCCCCGCCGCGCCCGCACGCCCCGTTCCCCAGTGGGCTTCGCAGATGGTGCGGGCCCGGAGCCACAGCCTTTGCAGAGAGGAACACTGGGCGGCCAAGCAGTTCTCCAAGCGGTATTTACCAGTCATGGGGTCGGCCGGCAGAGAAAAGCGTTGGGAAGAGGATCGGGGTCTCACTTGCCCTTAGGCCGAGTGCCCTCAAAAGTAGATGCATTAGAAACTGTACCTGTTCCCTAACTGGGGCCAGGACCCATGTTCTCTTTTCTGCTGTTCCTGCGGGGATCCCAAGTTACGTACAGACAGCTGCTCGTGAGGACTCACGAAGAATAAATGCACATGCGACAACACCCTGTATCTACCATATATTTTTTTTTTCCACAAACCACCTGGAAAAGGTGGCGAGAACGGTGAGGGAAGTCAGGCTCTCTGCTGTTCGTCAGAGATGCCAGCAGGGGCCGCTATCCCCACCTTTCCCAAGCAAAAGCCACAGATCCTGGGTGGCGGGGGGGGGGGGGCGGGGGCGCGGCCCTGGGTGCGCGCGCAGCCCCCGCAGCACGCGAGCGGGCTCCGGGAGCGTGCACAGGGGCGTGGGGAGCGGCAGGCTCGGCTGCGCATTCCGGCGGCAGGGGTGGGGGTCGGCTCCGCCAAGTCTTTCTGGGATCCGGGCGGGACTGGGGGAAGTGCCCTCGCGGGGCCCGGCCGGCTTGATCCTCAGCTGCGCTATTTAACGCCCGGATTTCGGCTGGTGACAGCAGGGTCCTTGCGAACCGGGTCCTGGTGCTAGTCCGTGCGCCCCTGGCGCGCTCCCTCGGTCCCAAGGTCGAGACCAAGAGGCCCCCCGGGGGGGGGGGTTCTCGCCCGGCACCTCCACCCCGCCCCGATCGTCGAGGCCTCTTCTTCGCTCTCTGACGCTGCTTTACATGCTAATTGTGTCTGGGAAAAGTTCTTTAATTGGCAGAATTAGGCAGAGCAAACGAATTGTTTCACAGGCTGAACCAAATTAATTCCGGGTTTAGCTTCTTTCCTTGGAGAAACAATTAAAGCTGTCTTGTTTGCTTTATGGATATATTGGAAATGCCCCACATCGAGTTTCGGGATATGTTTTTAAAGAGAAATTATTTCCATTGTTAATACTTGGATGTTTAATTTGCGGTAACGCTGAGCCAAGAAGCGAGAGATTAAATTTACCTGATTTTAAATTATGGAATACAAGAAGAAAAGAATTTGAGTTAACTTTCACGGCTACTAAATACCACCCAGAATCTTCCCGGAAATTGCTAGATATCAAAGTTTCACCATCCAGTGAGGCGCCCTTCATCAGGTCCTGACAAGGTGAGATTACATTTCCACCTGCCAGCTAGGGGAGAGATGCTCCCAGAACTGGAAGAAAAGCTAGCTATTGTGTCTCTCCCAAAGCCCTCAGGGCAGCACCTGTAGGGAGGCTGCCCAATGAAACCTCATGATGTCATTTCCCCTTCTGTGCACCTCAGACTCGCCACCAGAAGCCTGCCTTAACTTTTCAGTAGAACCACTGCCTTTCCAAAGCCTGCCATCTACACTGTTCCTTCAGGGAAAGAAAGCCAATGGGGGTTAAAGAGTCCCAGAGTGTACGAACTGGAAAGAAATTTAGACTGTTTGTAGTTAAATGGCATGAAGTGGCATGAGGAAGGCTCTGGAGGTGGGCTGTGCTTATGTAACTTTCTAGCCGGTGACCCTGGGCAAGGCACTTACCTCTCAGAAGCCCCAGTGGGTTCCCCTGTAAAGGGGAATTCATGTACTCACTTCCCAGAGATTGTGTGGGTTAAGTGAGAGGTCTGAGCCTGGAGCCTGGCACACCCCACTCCGTCAAGGTTGAGAAGTGTCGCAGTCGTAGTCATTCCTGTCGCCCTCCACGTCAGTCCCACCAGCACGTTTTCCGGCAGTCAGATGGGAGGCACCGAGGAAAGATGAGGCTTGTTCTGTGTCGGTGCTGGGAGCTACCCCTCACAACTCTTCCATAAATGTTTCTGTGATGAAATTACCTGCTTCCCCCCCAACCCCCACCTCACCTGGGAAAAGTGTGGACGAAGATTAAAAAGGTAAACTCACACGGTGTCCTTTTAAAGACCACGTCTCGTTATTTGATCAGAAACTCTGCTTTAAGACAAAAAGGCCTGGTGGACTTGGGAGACGAGGGGTCGGCTAGGCTTACCATTCACCTTCTTGTGGGTGTGAGTTCCCCGGGGGACCCCTGGGGAGTGCCGTGTGTACCTTCGTGCTGTTAGCAATCATAATCCAGAAACCTCTGGATCTGCATTCCCTTCTCCAAAATTCCCCTCAATTTCTTGCTTTAAATCAGTGGTTTTAAAATCCATTTGCACATTAGAATTACTGGTGAGTTTTAAATGGGGCAAATCCCCAGGCTCGAGAGATTCTGAATTATCAGGCTGGGGGTAGCACCTGCACATGGTTATTCTTTTCCAGCCTCCCTAGGTGATTCCAGTGTGTAGCCAGGGATGAGAACCACCGTCACAATGAATCCGGGCTGTTTTCTAGAGCACTGCTTTTCCCTGGCCTTTTCTGCTGGGGCTGGTTCTTTTCCCTCTTGTTGGGAAGTCAGGTCATTGGCTTCTCAGGTAATTTCTCCTCTCTGAAGCTCCTAGAGCTTTGGAGGCTGTATTCTACAAATACATTGATGCTGTTTGTCATCTACAGATCTCATCTTATGCTCTTTCCAAAGACTTAGCACCAGGGGAAATGTCCCCCTTAGGAGTCCCACCACCTGTCACCATTCACAGAAGTGTTAGCATCCACCTAACCACTGACCCTCTGTTTTCCAGGCTTCTTGCTTCCTCATCTATGCTGTTTAGGTTTAGACTGTAGTTACCTTTTCCCTTACTTATCTCTGCCTCGCCCCCGCCCCCCTCCGACTCCAGGGCTTCGTGCTGGGCCTTGTTATCTGAAAAGGCTCCATTTCTTTTTTTTTTTTTTTAAGATTTTATTTTTATTTATTCGAGAGAGAGAGAGAATGAAAGATAGAGAGTACAAGAGGGAAGAGGGTCAGAGGGAGAAGCAGACTCCCTGCTGAGCAGGGAGCCCGATGCGGGACTCGATCCCGGGACTCCAGGATCATGACCTGGAAAAGGCTCCGTTTCTTAAATCACTAATTCAGACATCCTGCTCTCCAGACACAGTTTCCTCTCATCACTTGCATACCCTCTGCACACTCTGATTTCATGAAGGCCTGCAAGCTGTGGGTCCTGCCGCTCTCCATCTGTCCATCCGTCCGTCTGTCCATCCATTCATCCATCCATCCATCCATCCTTCCCTCCACCCTCTCAGCCAGCCAGCCAACCAGTTGTTTGTCCATCCATCCATTCATCCCTCCATCTACCCCTCCCTCCATCCCTCCAGCCAGGCAGCCAGCCAACCAGCTGTTGTCCATCCATGCATCCATGCATCCATGCATCCATGCATGCATCCATCCATCCTTCCCTCCACCCCTCCAGCCAGCCAGCCATCTGTCCATCCCTTTCTTTCATTTCTCTCTCCATCCAGCAGAGCTTCATGATAACAATCTCTCTTGAACAAGCACTTTCAACTCCCTTGAAAACCATACTGTCTTTTGGTCACCCCCATCTGACTGAAAACCAGTTCTGAATGATAGAAATATCAGCCTGCTTTGCCCTCGCGCTGGGCCGCCGAAGCCTGAGAGAACACAATTTCAGTTACGCACCTCAGTTGTTTCAACACGGCCTCCTTGTCATCTTCCCTTTCTCTCACTGGGCTCTGACTTTACCCCCTTATCCAGATCTTTTCACCTCGGTGCCTCCTACTTCCCCTGAAAACCCAGACTCTATCACATGGGAACTTTTTGTCGCTCTACTCATTCTTTCCTACCTATCTCCTCTTCCAGGGGAGGCCGTGCCTCTCCTCCAACCGGAGGCCAGGCCCTCCACCTGGTTGATCCTTTGCACTTACTCAGAAATTCTTTGCTCTCTCTCCACCTCGCCTGCATCTTCCCGCTGGCAGGTAGCCAAGCTTTAGTCTCTTCTTCTAGTCTTAGAAACGAGCCTTCCTTGGGGCCTCCATTCCTTTCAAGCTACCCCTTCTCTCCTTCCTTCAAAAACCAAACCTCACCAAGGATTAGTGACAAGCACCACTGCTACTCTCTCCTCTCCCATTCACTCCTTCCCATCTGGCTTCTGTCCCCAGCCCTCTATTGACCAGGGTTTTGCCAAGGTCCTCAGCAACATCCGTGACCATAAATCCAGTGGACATTTAGAGTTTTCTTGTTGTTTGTATCCTGAGCAGTGATGAACAGGACCTCGCCTCCCTCTGTGAAATACTCTTTGCCTTTGACTTCTACAACACATTGTTCTCTCCTGGTTGTCTTCCTATTTCTCCCATTCATTTCTTGAATTTGCTTTTCTTTTGAGGAAATTGAAAGACAGAAATTTTCGGAGAAAACTTGAGCCTCCCAATTTTTGCTATGCAGAATTAGTAGCTGTTAATATTTTGTCATTATTTGTTTCCTGTCTTTATTTCAAGAAACGAAACGTGTCTAAAGCTTCACTTCTGCGTAGTCCGCACTGCTCCCATTTCCCTCCACTTCTCCTGAGTTTTCTGTGCAACTCCAGAGTTCATTTTCTGTTCTTTTACATATACCCTAGGTATCCAGACCCAATATACAGCAATGTTTTTGGTGGTTTCCCCCCCAAATTAACATAAATAATATCCCACTTACTCTTTTCCTCAAATTCATTCTCTGAATTGTAGCTAAAGTGATCTTTGAAAGAGGAATAGCTGATCACATCACTCCCCTGCTTAACATACTTTGGCATCGCAAGGCCTTCACAGGGCCTTCAAGGCTGTGCACAATTTGGTTATTGCCTACCTCTCTGGTCTCCTCTGTCTACCATGCTGCCATCAGTTTTGTTCCTCTCCGATGTTGCTGGTGTGGAATGTTCCATGCTCCTTTGTAACCCCAGACCTGCCCTTGTGCTTCTGCCTAGAACACTTCTTTACCTGGTTAACCCGTACTCATCCTTCAAGAAGGACTTCCCTGATATTGTGGAATACATCATACCCCTCCATCATGTGTTCAAAGTCCCCGGCCAAATGAGTCCATATATCACAACTAGAATTAATTGTCAGTGCAATTATTTGGATGCCTCTTTCTTGTTAGGGCAGAAGCTCCTTGAGTCCTGGGACTCCCATCTCTTTTGTGTCTCTTGTATCTCCAGCATCTAGAAGAGAGCACGTAAGAGAGTGATGAATTAGTGAAAGCAGTGAGTTCTTTTTCAAGGATACGGTAGGAGAAGAAAAAATAGATTTTTGGATGGGATAGGACCTTTTAAAAAGGGAAAGAGGAAAAAAAAAAAAAAGAAAACGCTAGAAAGTTGTTTTGAGTTTCCAGTTCTCAAGATGCACAAAAACTAGGCTTTCCCCCAACATGGAACTTCTAATGTGTAGCATCTGATTTCTTTCTGGAATGAGGAAAAAGGGATTCGCAGATGTAAGTGATGGGGAAATAACCACAATTACAAAACAAGATGCTTGAAAATCTGCAGCCGTGAGGATATAAAAAGGACTCTGAAAGACCTGTGGACGGAGATAAAGTGCAATTTGAATCCACCGGGAACAGGGTCAGAGCATCTCGGAGGGCTGCTAGCACAGCAAGCTGGAGCGCGTAACAGTGATTTACTGTCTGTGCTCTGTGAATAGCTTCACGGGTGGTACCCTCTCCGGCTGTAACAATCCTTCCACTGTACCACCGCGAAGCTGGGGCCCCGTTCACTTCTGATACCAAATTATTGTTTGGAAAATGAAGAGAATGCTAGATTAGAAATACGGTAATGAATGAACAATAAATGTTAAGTAAACCAGAACTCCCATTACTAGCCCCCTCCCCCCCCCCCCCCCACAAAGGCTCTTTACATTAAATGGAAGTCTTTGGTTATGTAATACAGAGCAAAGACTCTCTCTGGCCTTGTTTTCATCTTGCTGTTCCAACATAACTGCTCTTAATTGCCCTTCTTACTAACCTTTAGACTGAAAAGTATCTACTTGGATATAAGTTTGTTTAAAAACGCAGTGACTGAAATGTAATTTATACTTTTCATAACCAGATAAACCAGATGATTAAACACCACTTTGGAATTTGCTGTTTGGCCAAAAGAACGATGAAAAGCAAAATAGAACTTTTTGGAGGAGAGCTCTTTTCAAGGCCTATACTTCCAGGTAGTAGAAGGCCTGGCTGGAAGAGGGAATTGTTCTGGCTCATGCTTAAATATAAAATTAGGCTTCGACTGGTTCCAAATCTACGTTGTAAATAATGTGAGAAAACACTGTACTGATACCAACTGAAAGACTTTTTCCAGGCTGTTTAGGATGAATGTGTATTTAAGAGTAATTTTATAACCAGAGAAATGGAGACAATGAGGGTGTTTTGTTTGCTTTAACTTTAAAACAGAAGACAGCTGTCTGAAGCATCTAAACTTCGGCTGGATAATTGCGGACAGTGAAAGTACCTAAAAAAAATGATCCAATGTGCTCAGATCTGAAGTCGATTTTTTAAGGAAGTATAAAAAACGACGTCATTAAGTATAAAGTTATCCCCTGAAAACTCCCCTATACGGGTAATTATAAAACGTAAAGAGGGTTTCCTAGTGTCTTAACTGGACCTTGGATTTTGTACCTGGGCAGGTCTCTAGTTAATAGTCCCATAAAACATTGATGCCACTTAAGGAGCTGGATTTAAGAATGGTTCCAGAGATAACTTGTAGGTTGAAATGAGCTCAAACATTACATTTTGAAATAAGTAACGTATTCTTCGGTACTTCCTGAAAGTTTCAGATGATTCACTGGTTTTTAAAGCTCAATTGGCACTTCACTAAAATTTAAGACAAGCGAAACGATTGATGTCAGTTTCCTTGTGAGCCCTCTTAAATACTTTTTTTCATAACCAGGTACTTATTAATATAGACGAGAGAGTTACATTTTTGCATTCAAACTGACGACTTACGCACCTGTTTTCTTAAGCAATCCTGTGTCAGGAACTATTAGTAAGACTCTTATAAAAACATACGGTCATTTCCTCATAGCTCCTTTCTTTTCCATGCTTCAAAGAAATGGAGACATTTCCTTTCTTCAGTTACAGCCTTTTAAAGCCCTTTCTTGTTTAAGCAAAGTTTTGAAAGTCCCTAACCCTCTGCCTCTTCCTCAGCACTGGTGTGCCTTCCTCTTCCCTGCCCTCCAAACAAGATTGCAAGCAGAGACTTTTGAATTTATTAAGGTCCAGTGTTGACATTGTCCCACTGGATTCCCTTGCCTTGGGGACTTTTCCCTTTTTTGCTTTAATCAACACATTACTTTTTACAGTTCCTTTGTGGGGGGAGGTGCAGAGGGGTGTGTGTGGGAGAAAATGTTTAGCTATTTTTCTTACAAAACACAACAGAGAAGCTGTAGTAAGAATGTTGTATGGTGGGGCGCCTGGGTGGCTCGGTCAATTGGGCACATCTGCCGTTCAGCTCAGGTTGTGATTCCAGGGTCCTGGGATCGAGTCCCGCATCAGGCTCCTTGCCCAGTGGGGAGTCTGCTTCTCTCTCTGCCTGCCGCTCCCCCTGCTTATGCTCTCTCTCTGTCTCAAATAAATAAAATAAAATCTTAAAAAAAAAAAGAAGAAGAAGAAGAACATTGTATGGCAGGGTTAATTTACTTAGCTTGGAGCAAGAATCAGCCTTGCGCTCTCGGCTTCCTATAGGTGCATTATTGGGTGACAGTAACCCAGGTGATGGTACTTGACTTATCAGTATTGTGTCTCTTGATCACAACGCAACATCCTTCTGGCTGCTCAGGCCCAACCACTTAGAGTCATGCTTGACTCCTCTCGTTCTCCCATTGGTCACATCTGATTCCTCAGCAAATCCTGTTGGCTCTACCTTTAAAATACATCCAGAATCTGACCTCTTCTCATTTCCACCATCACCGCTCGGGTCCAAGTCACTTTCCTTTTCATGTGGTGCCTTCCAGGAGCCTCCTGACTGGTCTCCCTGCTTCTGGACTTGCTGCATCGTGTACGGTATACTCTAGTCCCCAAAGAGCGGCCAGAATGTTCCTTGAACTTTTATGATGAATTCCTTTCACTCCTCTGCTCAAAACTCTCCAGTGGTTTCTTTCCCATTTCCTTCAGAGCAAAAGCCAAAGCCGGTGCCGTGGGGCCTACCCTCTCCAACCTCCCCTCTTCTTTTCCCCTCACAGTCTCCACACTGGCTGACCTCTAGCCTCCTGCGTATGGCACCTCAGGCTCTTGTTTTTCTTCCTCCCGAAACACCATTTCCTCAGATATCCATAGGGCTCCTCCCGGTCTTTGCTCAAATGCCAGTGTTCCCTGACCACTATCTGTGAAATTAGAGCTCCTCAAGCTGGGGTACTTCCTTCTCTTCCCCTTTCCCTGCCAGTTTTTCCTCCTTGCCCTAACTGCCAGATGACCCTGTATATACTTACTTGTTCTCTTCTTTAGTGTCTGTCTCCTGCCACTCAGCCGGAAGCTTCCCCAGGGCAGGAACGGACTTTCACGTGCCACCATATCCCCAGCTCTTAGGACAGCGCCTGGTGCATCCTAGAAATGCAGTAAATATTTGTTGAGTGAATGAGTAAAGCACCACACCTTACCACGTTCAATGTCAGTCACACTAGGGTCATGGGGTACATGTACTCTGCGTCCCGTAACAGTGCAGAGCAAGTAGCTGTCTTGTCAAGCAGTGCCCCTAAACGGAGTTCTCTTTGACAGGGTCCCCGCGTGATGTTACAACAGGCAGCATGTGGTGTATTTTTGTTTTTAATAGTTTGCTTTGGGGCAGTGCTTGCTGTTTGATGGTAAGAGAAGGAACGGGTATGCTGAGCTGGGAGGTTCTGAGGGAGAAATGCTTGTGCTGGACGAAGAGGATTTTTCTTGCTACTGGGTGGTGACCCACGTGATCACGTCCAGAGACCAAGAGGAAAGGGAGAGCTAACCTCACATCATAACCTCCATGCGGGCCTCCCTTTGAGCTTGGGCTGTCTTGATAATGCATCACAGACTGGCTCTCTTAAACAGCACGTTTCTTTTGTCACCGTTCTGGAGTCAAGAAATCCCAAATCCAGGTTCTGGCTGATTCGGTTTCTGGTGAGCACTCTTGCTGGCATGCACATGGCTGTCTTTTCTCCCTCTCCCTGTGTGCTCCCCACCCGTGAGGGACAGTGAAGTCTCTTCTGTCTCACCATTGGAGAACACTAATTCCCCTGGGTAAGGGCCCCACTCCTATGACCATATTCAACCTTAATTACTTCCTTACTCCAAATATAGCTCCCCTGGGAGTTAGGGTTTCAACATAGGAACTTAGGGAGAACACAAGCACTCAGTCCCTAACAACCTCCCTTCCAGGCTTAGCTGAATCCTGTGGAATCCCCTGTCCACTGCCCCCCAGGCAGGCTTTGACAGAGTGGAGGGGCCTGTAGGGCCGTTTGGTGCTGGTCTCACGTTCGGGAACATTCTCCAATAATATCTCTTAAACTTTTCTTCACTTCATATTCATGCACACACCCACAGCACATACAAAAAATATGTATAACATATGTATGTGTATAAAATATGTGGAATGTATATAACCCATAAACCGTTGTGTTTTTATTTTATAAATTAAATATTTGTACAGTGCTTATGAGCCCATTTTAGCACTTTTTATCTTTTAATACAGTGCAACATCTAGCCTCTCTCGACATCACAGGGACTGCCTTCTAGATTTGGGGGACTACGTCGACCATGCGTGCCATCCCTGTTACTCTTGGTTATCATCCAGACATTGGCCCTTCTTTCCAGCGATCCTTCCCTGGGCCTGACTGTTCATACAGCTGTGCGCTGCTTCTCTCCCAGCTGGGTCTCCAGCTCCCTCCTGCCTTCCAGACCTCCCTTCATTGTCCTTATCTCTTTGACACTTCTCCAGAATGAACAGTGCCCCGCCATATCCTCAACATCTTCATTGACTAATCTTTCCACCTCTGGTTCTCCCCTGATATGGCATACAGTAGGACCCTGGGCCCTTCGTGGCCATTCTTGGGTGATGAGGACTTCATCAGTTGTCAGGGAAGAGCCAAA
Organism: Zalophus californianus; assembly: GCF_009762305.2. NCBI lineage: Eukaryota > Metazoa > Chordata > Mammalia > Carnivora > Otariidae > Zalophus > Zalophus californianus. The sequence goes on from NC_045599.1 coordinate 12,140,394, forward strand.
AACATGCAAAGTGCTCCCCAAACTGATCGTCTCCCAGGGTAGGGCTCACGGCAGAGGGCAGGGGGTGGCAAATAAGGATGGAGGCCTGGGTTCTATAAAGTGAGAACCTCTGGTAAGGGGAGGAGAGTCAGGCGAATGGAGGGGCAGCCCATGTGCACAAAGCTCAGATGCTCCCCATGATCCTGAGCCTTAGCTCCCGTGATCCTGAGCCTTAGCTCTTTAGCTAAAACCTAGCACAGTGCCGCTCACAAAAAACACCCCAGTCAATCCGCGTAGCAAGCACGTTCTCAGAGCTTCATGGCGGGTAGCCGGCCTAGAGCTGACTTTTCGTGGTAACTGTGAGAGAGGGTCCATGATGGAGGCTTGCTTTTCCTTGGAATGAAGCCGAGGTACGGGGATCTGGACGCTCTCCTCGTCAGACTGGCCACCAAGACATTTCCCAGGTTTTGTTGACAGTGGATTTGGGACGAAGGCTCTATTTTTGAAAATACAGCAGAAAAAAAAAAGTAGTAAGAATGAAAAAGAGAAGTGAATCTAAAAACATGGGAAATTTTTTCAAAAGGACAAAAGTGGGACATTATGAAAGCAGTAGCCTGCAGGGTTGAAGACTGGGCATGCTGGAAATTTTTCTAGAGCTTTGTGGGTATTAACCCACTTTGTCTTTCTAATGATTCTAATAAGTAATATTTTTATTGTCCCCATTCAACAGACAAGGCAAACAGATAGTAAGAAAATATGGCCAGGGACGCCTGGGTGGCTCAGTTGGTTAAGCATCTGCTTTCGGCTCAGGTCATGATCTCGGGGTCCTGGGGTCCTGGGTTCCCAGGACTGAGCCTGCTTGGGCTCCCTGCTCAGCGGGGAGCCTGCTTCTCCCTCTGCTTCCCTCTCCCCCTGCTTGTGCTCTCTCTGTCTGTTAAATAAATAAATAAAATCTTAAAAAGAATACAAGAAAATATGGCCAAAGCGTTGTGATTGTAAGGTGGGTAAGGCAGAATTCAAACCCAGGTCTCTGGCACCCCACTACTAGCCACACTGAGCAGTCGGGGGAAGGAAGTGTGCATGTCACCTGCACTCAGTTCCCTGTTCCAGTCCTTTTGAGAAACACATGGAAGTCCACAACTTCCTTGAGGCATGTGGTGTTTAAGGCTGTTGCTAACTTGACAAAATAGCGTCTGGTTCAAAATGTGTGTAGCATTATGGTGAATCTTGCTCTAGTGCAAATTCAGAAAATTCTTTAAATGTAAATATGTGCTCATTCAACCAAAACCCAAATTTGAGGAAAGTCTTAATTATAAAAGGGAAAAAGCAGGGGTTGGTGATTTAATTTCTAGAAAAGATGATTTGCTTTTGAGAAGAAGCATCGGTGTTGAAGTGATCTCTCGATTCAGGTTTAATGTTTAACTTACTAAAATATCACTTATAACCTATGTCTGTTGCATGAAGAAATGAGCCCTGAGCCTCATGGCTTCCAAGTGTATGGTCCTGTTCTTGTGGAGAGAGTTGGGTCTAACTGTGTATACCAGCTCATTTCCTCTTGAGCTGGATCCAGAGACAGTGAGATAGAAAAGTGTCTTCTCATCTTAGAGCTTATGCTCCCTACAAATAGAGTCAGCTCCCAGGACACCTGGGTATCTCAATCCGTTAAATGTCTGACTGTTGATTTTGGCTCAGGTCATGATCTCAGGGTTGTGAGATGGAGCCCCATATCCGGTTCTGTGCTGGGCATGGAGCCTGCTTGAGATTCTCTCTCTCTCCCTCTCCCCCTACACCCTCCCCCCCCAAAGAATCAACTCCCTGCATTGGGACAACTGACCATCCATTTGGAAAATAGTAAAGTTAGCTCCTACCTCACATCATTTTTGAAAATAAATTCCAGATGGATTAAAGACCTAAAGGTAGAAGAAAAAAATATAAGAGAGTTAAATGAGTATATAAGAGTATATATACTTATGGTCTTGGCACAGAAAAGGCCTTCTCATAATACTAAAAGTGAAGTTGTCTAAGGAAAAAATCAGAAATTTTGGCTATTTCCAAAATAAAAACTTTCACAAGGCAAAATGTACCGTAAATAAAATAAAAAGGCAGTTGGCAGATTGGGAGACAATATTTGCAACCTAACTAACAGACAAAAGATTTGCATACATATGAAGGAGTCATACAGATTGAAGAAGACAATGATAAACACTTTGATAGGAAAAAAATGGTCAAAACACATAGAGAGGCAACACTTAGGGGGGACTGCATAGGACTTGGTGATAAATATCCCAGAAAATGCTCAAGTTCACATTGAACAGGGAAATAGAAATTTAAATAATAAGATAATATTTTGGATATTCATGGGATTTGCAAAGAATACTCAAATTTGATAATTTCAAATGTCAGCAAGGAGGTTCGAGCAGCCTCATGAATTACTCGTGAGAATGTCAGTGGGATAGCCACCTTGGAGGACAGTTAGCCGGCATCTATTAAAATTGATAATGTGCATGTTCTGTGATCCAGCAATTCAGCTTCTGAGTATCTACCCAAGAGAAGCATTCACCTTCGTGCGCAGAGACGTGTGTAAAGATATTTATTGCAGAATTGTCTTATTGGGGAAAAAAGATCAGAAATGACTTAAATGTTTATCAGTATGGTGGTAGTTATTTAAAGTAGCTGATAGGGGGCACCTGGCTGGCAGTGGGAAGAGCATGCGACTCTTGATCTCAGGGTCGTGAGTTCAAGCCCCACGGTGGGCATAGAGATTGCTTGAAAAAAATAATAAAGTAGTTAATAGAATCTGGTAATCCTTTTTTAAAATACTATGCAGCAAATTCATCATCATCATCATCATCATCATCATCAAACAAGTTAAAGAGGTCTACACTGAGGAAGATTTTAAGAACTGCACAGGATAAACCTCATAAAATCTATAGGTTATTGTTTTTTTTCTTTAAAAGAAGAAAGTCTGGATATATTTCTATACCTGAGAATTGATCCTAGAGTCCTAATTGGGGAAGAAGCATCCAGGTGGGGGAAGGAGGGGACTGTCATCAGGGACTGGTTGTATGTGTCCCTCAGAGTTCTTATGTTGAAGCCCTAACCCTCCGGGATGGCTGTATTTGGAGTAAGGAAGTATTTAGATGAGGTCATGAGGACGGGGTCCCCCGATGAGATTAGCGCCCCCATAGGAAGTGACGCCAGAGAGCCTACTCATCCTTCCCACCCCCATTACCATGCGAGAACACAGAAGACAGCCATCTGCAGACCAGGAAGAGAGTCCTCACCAGAAACCAACCCTGCAGAACTTGACCTTGCACTTCCAGCCTCTGGAGCTGTGAGAAAATAAATGTCTGTTGTTGGAGCCACCCAGGCTAGGGTCTTTTGTGACGGCAGCCTGAGCTTTAGCCTTAGCTGACAAGTTAGCTATTTTAAATTTATTCTAGGATGAGAATGTGTTTACCTATGACCTGTGTGATTAAAAATTAACTTTTTAAAAACTTTTTTTAAATTTTTATTTATTTATTTGACAGAGAGAGACACAGTGAGAGAAGGAACACAAGCAGGGGGGAGTGGGAGAGGGAGAAGCAGGCTTCCAGCCGAGCAAGGAGCCCGGTGCGGGGCTCGATCCCAGGACCCTGGGATCATGACCTGAGCCGAAGGCAGACGCTTAACGACTGAGCCACCCAGGCGCCCCTAAAAATTAACTTTTTAAAGTCAATTTAGTCTTCCCTCTTCCCGTGTAACTGGCCTCCCCATTTCCTCATCTTTCCCTGAGCAGTATTAATCCAGGCTGACATATTCTGAGCCTCCCAGCAAAACTTTCCAGGAGGACCTCCCTTCAGGTCAGGGGACCCAACCATGAACCTCTGAGGAGACACCATTGAATGCACTTGAGGTTGCTTCACTAGAGGAACCTCACTAGAGTGTGAATTGGTAAGGGGATGTATGGCGAAGGGAAATGGCTTCCTCTTAGTGTTAGAGGATAAGCCTCGAGTGAAAAAGTCACTTTCTGTCATCTTTTACTACATAACATACCCTCAGTGTTTTCAGTGTATTACCCTAACGGTTATGGCCAACATTTTATTTCTTCCTCGCTGTGGGGCAGGCATTCCCTAAACATTTTTGTTTATTTGTTTGTTTTTGAAGATTTATTTATATGAGAGAGAGTGCATGTGCATGTGAGGGGGTGGGTAGGCAGAGGAGAGGGAGAGAGAGAATCTCAAGCAGACTCCACACTGAGCACGGAGCCTGATGAGGGGCTCGATGTCACGACTCTGAGATCATGACCTGAGCCGAAATCAAGAGTCCAACACTTAACCAACTGAGCCACCCAGGTGCCCCTCACCAAACATTTTATGTACAACCTCTGACTTAATTGTACAAAACCCTCATGAGGAAATTGAGATAGTCATTCTTAAATCATAGAATTTTCTCACTAGATCTTATTTATTCTTAAACAATGTTGTACCAAGATCACAAGACATTGAAAGACAAAAAACAGCTTTCCTACTCCTCTGCGCTGTAAACACAAACACAGTTTCCATTTTAGGTGTTCCTTCCTAGGCCACGTCTCTGTGCTTCGATACATCTCTGTTGTCATTAAACGCTTAGGTAACTTTGTACATACCTTATTTCACTTAGCATACTGGTTATACACTCTTCACAGTTGTTATTTTAATGGCCACTCAATGTTTCATTCAGTTACTGCGTTATAATTCACTTACCTGTTCCCCTGTGGTTGATTCTGTCCATTTCTAACTTGTTATCATAGATGATGTTGAATAGATGTTCTTGCACCTGTGAACTTCTAAGTTTGAGTTAGTTCTCTAGGATAAGTTCTCGGGTCCCATGACACAGCAGTTTGTATTCCTGTTGGTCAAAATTGCCCGATAGTTTCCCAAAGCCTTGTGCCAATTCATGATGCCCCAGCAACGCACAAACACAAACACATCAATTTCACTGCAGCATCCTCGGCATTGGCTAGTGTCATTCCAGGGTTTTTGCTAATGTAAGCACTTCCAGGGGACAGGAGGAGTGGTTCCTCAGCTCTTGTAAGACTACTTGGTCAGCTGATTGAGAGCTATGGAGATACATAAAAAGACAAGGATTATTTTTCCCAGCTCACCATCCACACCCTTGCTCTAGGAACAGCAAGCACCCTGAGGTCCTCTGCTCTCAATCTGAGTGGTTCGATGGGATCTCTGCCCCACCCTCAGATCCAATGGGTCAGCATGTGACCCAGCATGGTGTCCCTCTCTCTCTCTGTCTCTCTCTTTCTTTCTTTCTCTCTCTCTCTCTCTTTCACACATGCACGCACACACACACACACAGACACAAATGGAATCCACAAAAGGCAAGCAGAGCCCCAGGGAAAGAGTGAGTGTAAGGCCTGGTGATAGTGTTTGAGTCCCTAGACCCAGCTGAACTTGATGCCAGTTACCCTTGGTTTCAGGGCTACCCGTATATATACAGTTGAGCAATTTGTGAACGATGGAGGGTTCCCAGCCAAAGGGGTCAATGGGGCTGAAATCCATGTGGTGCGTCGGGGAGCAGGGTTGCATCTACCAAGAGGGAAAGGACTGTGTTTTGTTTCACACAAAGGCTCCCATTGCTTACCAAGCCACGTGCTGCTCACTCAGGACTCCCTTTTCCCATTTTGCAGAAGGGGCTCTGTGGGTTGCCAATAGATTTGCAGTTGTATGAACCAGTAAATCTCATCCCCTCTTTTACTTAAGTCAGTTTGAGGTCTGCTTCTTTCACTTGGAATAGAACTAATCCCAATTAATACATCAGATCAAGAGATTTTTCAAACCAGGATAGACCTTAAAAATTCCAGAGTACCTGTGGGTACTCTGCAGGTGAAATGACTTGGGGAGCTGAGTAAATTGCCCAGAGTCAGGCTGTATGTCAGGGATAAGCCAGTAGTAAAAGGCTAGTTCCCAAGTTAGTATTCTTTGCAATGTAATACATTGCCCTCTTGACAACCTGTGATGCCATTTGATAAGCTTGGGTTTGAAAGCCTAACCTTGCAGAGACATCTTGTCTCCTCTGGGCTACCCTGCCTCCTGTGTCAGTGTTGGCCTCTTGGATCTGGCTTTGCAACCCAACTCCTTACATGTCTCCATGGTGTAAAGAACAACAACAACAAGAAAAAAACAAACAGGGATGCGAGTTGATAAATTGATTACTATGTGTAAGCAGTCAACTGAGAAAAGTGCCAAAACACTATGAATACTCTATGACCAGGGAAATTAAACATCTGCACTCTTTAGTCTAGATTTAAAGAAAATAAATATATTTAGATGTAGTTGCTCCTATCCTTTAGTTGTAATCAAATACTATTTAAGGGGCACCTGGGTGGTTCAGTCAGTTAAATGTCTGCCTTTGGCTCAGGTCATGATCCCAGGGTTGTGGGACTGAGTCCCACATCCAGCTTCCCACTCAGCGGGGAGTCTGCTTCTCCCTCTCCATGAAAGCAGTTTTGGCTGAAGGCATTACTTAGGGAAACATCCAGACATCCAAGTAGCTCAACCACAGTAGACCTTCCCTGAGCACTCAGTATCATTTCCCACTGGCTTTTTCTCCTCCATCCAGTCTCCGAGTGTTGGGATTCACTTGGGCTCTGGAATGCCTTCTCCACACCCCGTTTTCTCGCCATTGTCTGCATTCCCTACTCATGATTTTCAAGCGCGTCCCTATGTGATGCCTCTTGAATGCATCTTCAGTCCACAGCTCTTCTCTGAGTTTCGGATTCATACATTCGTTCATGACCCACACAGGACTTGGCTTTTCTCCCCAAACTCAGTGCACCCTCAGTCTTCTGCATCTCCGTTTTCAGACCAGAAGCCCGGGGATGCTTCCTGGTTCCCCTTCACCCCTCACAGTCAGTCCAGCAGCCCATCTCATGCCTGTTCTTGCTCCAGGATATGTGACGTCACCCTCTTCTTTCTCTCCTGTTCCATCCACCAGCCCCACCGAAGCCACTATCCCCTCTGAACTGCGTCAGTGCAACAGCCTTCGAACTGGTTCCCCTGAATCCTGTCTTGTTCCCCTCTGATCCATCATTCTGATGACATCTACAATAAAGATATCCTACCCTATTCTATCATTCGGTTGCAGAAAGCCACTTAATCATTTGCCATTGACCATAAATCCTTTGCCATGATCTATAGGACCTGGCTGATCCTCTGGAGTGTAAGCCTCATGAGGGCAGGTATCTCTCCTGTCCCAGTCTCTACTTTGTCCCCAGTGCTTAATGAATGTAGCATATGGAAGGCATTTGATAAATATTTATTGAAAAAATGAATGACAGACTCTTGACTGGATTGTTGTTATTTGTTTAATGTGCATTCACCCAATGAGAGTGTAAGCTCTGTAGAAGGAGGAGCCATGAATTTTCTTGTTTGACCTTTTATACCTAATAGCTAGAAAAAGGGTCCATCGTTAATATACAAGAATTGGAAATAGTGGACTGAGTGACTACATGGCAGTATGGCTGTATCTAAAAACATACTGCTGGGACTCCTGGGTGGTTCAGTCAGTTAAGTGTCTGCCTTTGGCTCAGGTCATGATCCCGGGGTCCTGGGATCGAGTCCCACGTCAGGCTCCCTGCTCAGCGGGGAGTCTGCTTCTCTCTCTGCTTGCTCTGCCTACCACTCTCCCCCTGCTTGTGCATGCACGCTCTCGCTCTCTCTCTGACCAATAAATAAATAAAATCTTTAAAAATAAAATAAAAATAAAAATAAACATACTGCTGAGCCAAAGCACTATGAAAGGAAATTAGATCTATAACACAATGCCATCTAAAAAATCAAAAATATGTGCATGCAAAACAGCAATTTTTCAAGAATACCATCAAAAAGAAATACATTAACATATTAGAGTGACTGCTTCTAAAAGGGAGGGAAAGACAGGGAAAATAAGATAAAATAGAAAAATAACTGAAGTGTGAGAGGACAGATGTTTGTTGAATGAAAAATGTATGCAGGTGGCATGAGATTCCAAGGTGAATAAGTGTGGATAAGTAACAGCCAAACAGAGAATGGACGGAGATGACCAAAATCCATTTGTTAGCTGTGAATTCTCCCCAAGGTTTTGAGAATAATGATGGAAATTATTACCAGGCAGTTACGGGCTGGTGCTTTATAAAAGACAGAATTCCTTAGCACAGACAAAACAGAAAAATTCTGATTTCCACGGGCATCCAATGTTCCAAATAAGAGTGCAAAATTGTTCTCTCCATCCTGACGGGAAAAGTCCTCGAGGGGAACATTTCATTGTTCTTTCCTCTTGTGCATGCTCCGTAAGAACGAATGGTCAAGTTGTAGTGTTCTCTGAAAAGTCATTTCCAGATCTGATTTTGCTGATCTCCCAGAAACTTCCGTGCATGCCAACTAATCCTTCAGACAAAATTTTTTTCATTGACTTTAATTAGGACAAGTAAATATACATTATGCAACACTTTAAAGAGAAAAAAATGGATCATCACAACAAATTAATGAGGCTAGTCATGATAGGTGGGGCACTGCTGTGTTGGAATCAAAACCTTAGGCCCTGTCCAATGTCATGGAAAGGTTTTAGGCCATTAACAATTTTCCAAGTCATCATATGATCTATTAGAGGCTCTGCTCAGCCTCAGCATGGAAAGCCTGTGCTTTTCTGTTTGAGAATCACAGCCTGGTGACTGCATCACCTAAAGCACTGGTGGGGCCAGAACAGAATTTAAAATCTAAGCAGATGGGACGCGTGAGTGGTTCAGTCAGTTAAGCGTCTGCCTTCAGCTCAGGTCATGATCCCAGGGTCCTGGGATCGAACCCCACATTGGGCTCCTTGCTCAGCAGGGAGTCTGCTTCTCCCTCTCCCTCAGCTGCTCCCCCTGCTTGTGCTCTCTCTCTCTCTGACAAATAAATAAATAAAATCTAAGCAGACATTAATGAAGGAAGAAAGGGAAGGCAGGCACACAGCCTCTAAGGATGGAAGAGGCGCAGAATCTTCTCCACCCACCTGGGACATGGCTCCCTTGACTCCCCACCCACTGACTAGAAGCAGAAAGGTGGGTGTGTGCACTGGGTTCAGAGATAAGAAACTGGAGTCTCTGAGAGACTCACCCCCTTGCCGGGCCCCTGCTAGGGAAGGGATGGAGCCCGGATTTAAATCCGTGGCCATCTACCTGCAGAACTAGCACACTGTCCCCTTCAGAACACCACTCTGAACGTTCAGAGTTGGCATTCAGCTCCATGGTTGGCACAGAATGGACTGCCCAAGAGATTTATCCGACATCAATAGCATGGACCCACAATTGCAGGCTTGTGGCAGACTCCTTCCACAACCCCTCTCTCTATATAGTCTGCAACCCGAGAGTCTCTCAAAGTAGAACGAAACAGCTTGTATATTTTCACAGTGGCTTATGCTCCTGCGGTGGCTAGATGTTGTGAGGAAAAGGATCCAGAGAAAGAGAAAGAGGTATTTGGAGCAGAAACCCCGAGAAGATGGCAGAGGAGAAGTCATCATGTCATTACGGATTCACTGCTCAGTTCGGAACACTGACCAGAGTCTGCCCAGCGCTTGGTCTGGTCTGTTGTTTCAAGAAATGCACCTTTCCTCCCTCCTGTCCTCAGTGCACCTCCCGGGAAACAATACCTATTTGATGTTTTAAATACAAAGCTTGGGTGAAGCAGAACACAGTGATGCCTGTGTGTTCAACCTGCCCCCCCCACCCCGCGCACACCCCCCTCCCCCCCCCCCCGACACCTTACTAGTTCTTCAATTCCAGGTAGAAGTTCAGTTACTCAATACTACTTTCATCGATCCTCAGAACTTGACCGTTCAGGAGCGAATGGTCCATGTTTGTGGACCCTGCTTGTTTCGTTCTTTCTCCAGTTCACTCCTTTCTTCTGGTTGCTCTCCTCTTCAAAAGAGCTTTCTGGAGAAATTGGTACCTTACAGAAGATAGAGCCAAAACCATCCTTCTGCCCGCCCACCCATGCGTGTCGCCATGTTTCTAGTCCTTGCAAGAGAATTCGTGGCAAAAAAGGTCTGAGATGTTGGCTGGAAATTAACATTTTCTGTGAATTTGCTTTATCCTTATGCTGTGACTAATTGAGAACTTATAAAATTTACCAATTCTGTCAGTTCTCTAGGTGAAATTTCATGTTCCTAATATAGACCATCCAAATTTGCGTCTACTTCTTTGATGGAGGGTCTGTAGAGATTTCTGATCTAATACTCTGAGATAGTCTTTAAAAAGCGTTGTTTCAACATTTCTGGGAAAATTTAAAGATCTGTGTGATCTATAGCATTTTATTTCATTTTGCTTACATGATAATGAAGTCGGTATCTTCAAGCCTAGATACTACTTAAATATTAATGAAAGAAACCCAATCCTAATATGTGACATTTAAAAGGAATCACTGACATGATAAATAAAAAATTAATGTGGTCTGGGACCTTGTTCCTTTTTGGTTCACGAAAGTAAAATTGGCTATATTGTAACAAGAAATAAGTGTGGAAGTTTTTTGGTTTTTTTTCCAAGAAGATGTCATGAAACTGCTAAAAATGAACATACCCATGTGGAAAGAATATTAATGTTCCTGAAAATTCCTGTAAACGAATAGGCACATTTTAACTATATTTGGAAATACAGTGACTGGGCATTAAGGAAAGTCACATTACTGAGTGTTCGATGTCTTTATCCATGATCCAATATGACTCTTCTAAGAAGGGTACTTCTGCTTAATACGTTTGGTTATGCTAAAGATAATTTGAGCCTTTGACAAAATTTTCTGACAGTGAGCCCACAAAATATACATGTACGTTTCCCAGTGATGTAACTTGAATGGTTATATGGTTTATCAGACAGGCCCATTTCAAAACGTAAGCCTAAAGAAAAACGTATAGATCAAAATAAAGTGAAAAGAAGCATTTTAAAGTTAAAATAGACTAGGAGAAAGAGTTTGTAGTATATGTAACAAAGACTGAGTTGATATCCAGAATGTAGTTTTTAAAAATGTCCATAAATAAATAAGAAAACAAAAAGTGGAAAAATCAGTAAAGGTCATGAGCAGACAGTTATCAAAATCAGTTTGAAAAGAACTGACAGGTGTGTGAAAAAAAATTCAAATTCCCCAATGATCAAAGTTAATCAAATTGAAACAAAACAAGATGCCATTTCTTGGAGTTAATTTTTCTTTTTTCTTTTTTTAATTTATTTTATAAGTGGAGTTTGTACCTCTTAATTTTCTTTACCTGTTTCACTTTCTCCCTAACCCTCTTGCCTCCGGCAACTGCCAGTTTGTTCACTGTGTTTATGATTCTGTTTCTCTTGTGTTGTTGTTTGTTTTGTTTTTTAATCCCACATGTAAGTGAAATCATACAGTATTTGTCATTCTCTGACTTCTTTCATGTAACCTAATACCCTCCACGTCCATGCATGTTGTTTCGAGTAGCAAGATTTCATTCTTTTTTCATGGCTGAGTAATATTCCATTGTATATATACACCACTTCTTCTTTATCCATTCACCTGCTGATGGACGCTTGGCTGCTTCCATGTCTTGGCTATTGTAAATAATGCTGCAATAAACACAAAGGTGCATATATATTTTTCAAATTAGTCTTTTCATTTTCTTCAAATAAATACCCAGAGGTGGAATTATTGGATGGTATAGTACTTCTATTTTTAGTTTTTTGGGGGAACCTCTGTACTGTTTTCCAGAGTGGCTGCACCATTGTGCATTCCCACCAACAGTGCACGGGGGTTCCCCTTTCTCCACATCCTCGCCAACACTTGTTATCTCTTGTCGTTTTGATACTACCCATTCTGACTCGTATAAGGTGACACCTCGATGTGGTTTTGATTTGCATTTCTCTTTTGATGAGTCACGTTGAGCATCTTTTCTTGAGTCTGTTGGCCATCTGTATGTTTTCTTTGGAAAAATGTCTTTTCAGGTCTTCTGTCCATTCTTCAGTCAGATGGTTTGTTTCTGTGTGTGTTGATTTGTATAAATTCTTTGCATATTTTGGACATTAACCCCTTATCAGACATATCATCTGCAAATACCTTCTTCCATTCAGTAGGTTGTCTTTTTGTTTTGTTCATGGTTTCCTTCACTGTGCAAAAGCTTTTTAGTTGGATGTAGTCTCAATTATTTATTTTTGCTTTTGTTTCCTTTGCCTCAGGAGACGTATCTAGAAAAACGTTGCTGAGGTTGATGACTAAGAGGTTATTTCCTATGTTTTCTTCAAAGAGTCTTATGGTTTCCAGTGTTACACATAGGTCTTTAACCCATTTTGATTTTATTTTTGTGTAGCGTGTAGGATAGTGGCCCACCTTAATTCTTTTGCATGTAGCTGTCCAATTTTCCCAACACCATTTATTGAAAAGACTGTCTTTTCCCCATTGTATATTTTCACCTTCTTTGTTGTAGATGAAATGACCATATACACGTGGGTTTATTTCTGGGCTCTCTATTCTATTCCATTGATCTATGTGTCTTTTTTTGTGTTGGCACCTTACTGTTCTGACTGTAGTTTGGGGCTGACTTTTCATTCCAGCTTTGATCACAGTAACATTGACTTCTTTAGTCATGTAATTTGGGGAAATTCTTCAAAGTGTGCAATCCATGCATGGATGCTGAACTATTGAGAATGACCTTGTGGGGCCATTTGAGGTTGTTATCTAAATCATAGGGAAACATAGTCCAGAACAATACTGAAGTTATCCATGGAGGACATTTTCACATGAGGATCTAATCAAAAGCCTTCTGGAAATATTGATGTATCTTAATTAATATCAATCAGGGCCATGGCTCTATCAGAAAGAGGTTGAATTCCACAATTCACCACTACCTCTGCTAGTACTATGCTCCTGCTCTCAGCCTGACACTGTTTTATTAATCCTCTTACTCTACTCTGACCACTGTATACACACACACACACACACACACACACACACACACATACACACACACCCCTCCACAAGCATCCAAATTCTGTTTCAGTGGGGTCTGGTCTTAATAAGGATGAGTTTACTTATTCATTCATTCATTCAACAAAGATCCACTGAGCACCTACTCTCTAGGTAATCTTGTGGGTATGTGAGATCCAGAGATTAACAAAGCAAAGTTTCTACTTTCATGAGGTTTGCATTCTATTGCAGGAGATAGATGAGCAACCAATGAGAAAGTAATATGATTTTCAACAGTAGTACGTCCTATGAAGGAAAAAAAAAAAAAGCAGAGTAAGGCAGTGAAAGCAACCCAGTGGGGAGTAAGGAGGGAATGTTATTTTAGAGGGTGTGTTTATGTTTCCTATTGCTACTGCTGCAAATTACTGCAAACCTAGTGGCTTACGACAACACAACCTATTATATTACTGTTCTGCAGGCCAGAAGTCCAAAATGAGTCTTATTGGGCTAAAGTCAAGGTGTCCTCAGGGCTGCCATCCTTCTGGAAGTTCTAGAGAGGAAAAAAAAGAAAGAGCTGCTAGAATTCACTTCATTCCTTGGCTCATGGTTCCTCCCTCCAACTTCTAAGCCAACAGCCTAACATCTGCAGATCTCTCTCCCTGACTTTTACTGTTGGGGAGGTCGTCTGGAGGACATGAACACTGGGTGACCCAGGAGTTGCACCTGGGCAACAGGAGACTCTTCACCCCCACACCTTGGAATGTACGTTCTAGCTGTTTCAAGAACACAGTCTTGATGGAGAACAGTATTGTTGGAACCATTTGGATGGTGTACATGACTAGACCCAATTAAGGCCTCTGTACAAATTTTAAGATTCTGATGACTGGTATGGAGATCGACTCGATCTCATGATTGCCCGAGACAAGCCTTGTATATACGTTTCTAGAAATCAGTGAACTTGTAGACATTCCAATCTTAGCAGAGGTTTCAGGAGCAAACGGGACTGCCTCCCAGGCTCTCCGGTGAGTCAGATCCTGAAGAGAGCAATAGGTTCTAATCAGAGTGAGATGTCGTTCATGTCCCCTCCTTCTTCTGAGGGACTGAGTCCTGTGTTGAGGGGTGTGGCTGGGTGTTGAAAGTGTCTGGTGGGAAGGAAAGCAGAAAGTGACTGACCTTCCTAACAGGTGAGTAAAAAAGCTGGCTCTTCTTTATTTTTATTTTTTTCTTTATTTTTTTTTTTCCAACACAGAGAAAAGACAAAAGGTGTCTAAGGGTTGGGAATATAAGCCTTCCGGCAGAGAACTGAAAAAGTGTGCATTGCATAAAATAGTTTGTTAGCGAGGATTATTCTTAATTGAATTAAAAAATCACTGTCATCCTGATTTACCTCCCAAGACATTAAGGCACTTTAGCTACACAGAAATATTTCTGAAACAGTATACTTTGATTTTACCTTGATAGTATGTTGGTCCAGCATGATTGTCCCATCACACAACCATATTGTTTGCTGTTTCCTTATTACTGGTTATATTCATACCCACTATATTTCTGATTTGGGCTGGCATTAAAATTAGGTGGTACAATCTAGTATTGGAAGCATAAGTTTTCTCCCTTTAATTATAGAGGATTTCAGAACAAAGGTATTTTTTGTAGTCATCTTTAAGCAAAAAGGAAGCCCAAGCGTTCAGATGAATGTAACATAGCTCACTACCTCCAGGACTCACGCAATGATTATTTTAACACCGAGATATTTTCCCTTCTCATTTCGAAGCTGTTTCTTCCTAAAGATGAAGCCAGCAGGTTAGGACCAAGGACAATAACATTCTCCATTTTGCAGCTGCTATTCCTGTTTGTATGATCTGGGACTACAACTAACTCTACAGTGTTGTTTGGAGAAGAAAAAGCCTTCCCTGGAAACGTGCAAAAGCCATCCAGACAGGAGTGTCTTGGATTCAGTGCTGTGTTCACAGCAAGACTTCAGAAAGGCAGAGCATCAGTCAGGAATTTAGGGGAGCAGGGAGAGAAGATTGCATTTGTCTTGGCAAGGTCCACAGTATTACAAAAGAAGACTGTGGACCAGTGTAGACCATAACCATGCCTCCCAAAATAGCCCAAGTCAAGCAAAGGTTGTAATTGCCATAATTACAAGTAAGTGGCCCAGAGGAGTCTGTATTCTATCACAGGGGGTTTTATATACACTTATAACATTGAACAGATTGTTAAAAAAATCAATTGAAAAATAATAGAAAAAGCGTGAATAGGTAAATCAGAGGCTGCTCCGGTGACCTTTCCCTGGAATTCTGCCCCAGACGTGGTCTGGTTGATCAGACACAAAGCAGCCTCCCAGCAATTCCAAAGCCATTTTGTGCTATCAGAGGCATGGCCGTCGGGTTTTAATCGAAAACTTCATTTGTTCTGAAGCCACTCATTTTTCTTCTTGGATTGGAAAGAAGGGGCTGGAAAAGGAGAGCACACTCTTTAAGTTTTATGGCAGAGATCGTGTCAAAGAGAATAGTTCGGGTAAAAAAAAGATAGAGAGAGCAAGAATAAAAAGTACAAAAGATAGAGAAGATAAAGAAAACAGATAAACAGGGCACCTGGGTGGCTCAGTTGGTTAAGCGACTGCCTTCGGCTCGGGTCATGATCCTGGAGTCCCGGGATCTAGTCCCGCATTGGGCTCCCGACTCGGCGGGGAGTCTGCTTCTCCCTCTGACCTTCCTCCCTCTCATGCTCTCTCTCTACCATTCTCTCTCTCTCTCAATAAATAAATAAAAATCTTAAAAAAAAAAGAAAACAGATAAACAGAGGGGGAAATCGAAGGAAACAGAGAATGTACTCCATAGAAGAGGTAGAACCAGGAAAGTTATCCTGGAAAGGCTAGGGAGAGAGTGAGTTTTGTTTTCTCTGTTCGTCTTTAGAACACAGCTCACAGTTGGCTATTCTGTGGAGCTGAAATAGGCTGACTGCCAAATCCAGATGAAACGTGAAAAATGTAATTAATTATCCAGATCTTTCCAAATATCTGGATTTCTGGCATCAAACAGATAAAGCATCTCGGTGATGGACTGAATCTTCGGCTTTGCTTGTGTGTATGTTGCCATCGTGTGACAGCCAAAGGTGGCTTGGCGCCGGTCCATATGAGATGTGTTTCCAACGTGAACCGGGGCACTTGTAGTAACACTGAGGGCAGCCTCGACAGCCGTGTGTTTGCTCTGGCTTTGAGCCGTGCCCCCACTATCTTTGTAGATCAGAAGGAGAATTAATGTGAAGCACATTGTCATCACCCATGAAAAGAGGTGACAGTGTTTTGAAAGATATTGCAAAATACTTGGAAAGAATCAGAATGCCTCTCTTTCAACAGCTTGACGATGTTCACTGGGGCTCAAGAATTTCGAAAATCATTTTTTGATTTCCTTCTAATCTTTGGGAAAGATTGAAGAGCACATCCTGAAGCCATTGGCGGGAGGGGGCTGTGTGATGGGGAACCGGGACTCCGCAAACCCTTTCTGCAAAGCCGGACAGATAGTTTGGGCTTTATGGGCCATACCATCTCTGATGCTCCTTTTCACCTCTGTTGCTGTTCCATTGAAAGCAGCCGTAGACCATCGATACGTGACTGAGAGTAGCTGTCATCCAATAAAACTTTACTTACGGACAATAAAATTTGCGTTTCATGTAATTTTCATGTGCCACAAAAATAGTTTTCTTCGGATTTCTTTCCAACCGTCTAAAAATATAAAAACAACTGTTACCTCTCCGACTGCACAAAACCAGGTGGTGGGCTGGATTTGGCCTGTGCACCACAGTTTGCTAACCTCTGCCCCCAAATAGGAGAGATTTAGTTGAATAAAAATGCAATCATAATAGTAAACATTTGCAGTATGTTTACAACGTGCCAAATGCTACACTAAACACTTGACGTGTTCTATAGCAATTTAATCCTCAGAACAGCCCCATGAGGTAGATACTCTCATTTCCTACAATATCTGAAGAGGAAATGAAAACAGGGATTTGAAGCCTAGAGCTACTGTGTACAAGCGTGTGGATCGCTTACTGCACGTGGGTGCTTAGTCGCAGGGGAGAGTGGAGGTCAAAAAGGAGCTCTCCAGCCTCCTTGGGATTTCATCTGCCCAGAGGGACACCTGTTTCCAGTTGGAGGAGGTCGTAAGGGCTAGTCTTTGAAGTAACTTGTCCAAGGCTGCACAGTCACTAAGTGGCAGAATCGGAATTTGAACTCAGGACTTTGTCTATAAAAACACTGCTATGCTGTTGAACAATTCTTTGCATGCCTTCTGAGGATATTTTATGTTCTTGGGTTTTTTGTTTTTTGTTTGTTGTTTTGCGTGAGTGTGTGTGTGTGTGTGTGTGTGTGTTTTGTTTTGTCTTGTTTTTATTATTATTTTTTTTTGCACAAATCTTGTTTGTTGTTTTATAAATTCTCGCTCACTTCCCCAGGACTAACAAATGCAAGTGCTCTTGGGTGGCTTTGTTCCTGCAATTAGACATGTTTGTCTTCACAGTTGCCTTGTGCAACGGTGTGTCCAAGTGTGGGAAGACATTAAACAGTGGTACCACCGAACATTACAAGAAGGAAAACATTCTGAGGATGGAAACACTTGTTTTCACTTTTGTAATTCCTTCCCAGCCCACACCAAGACAGCACATTTCCTAAGGGACTAAGGTGAACAGCGGCTTAAAATAGCAAGCTAAAATTTGTCACACGACTCTTGCCAGTCACATTACTTAGATGGAACGAACTGTCTTGTGCCCGGTATCATCATTTGATTGGACGTCCTGCTCAACAGAATGCTAAAATCGTAGTTCCAACTTGCCGAAGTGACTTCCGCTCTTCGAAATGTTTCCTTTCACTATTTTATACCCTCATTTCTTCTTCCATCAATCCCAAAGCAGGCCTTTCCTCCTGTCTTGCCAAAGTTACAGAAATGGCGCCCCATACTGCTACCTTCTACTATCATGGGCTCTTCATACTCTGTTGATACCAACTTCACATTAACCTTAGAATATAACTTCCAAAAACCATTGCACAGTCTGGATCAAGACTCCCGACGGGTATCTTGCTGTGTACGGTATCCCATACAGACTTTGGAGCCAGAACCTCAAGACCCTCTGCAGGGCAGCCCCCCTTTATTTTGCTGGTCACCCACTCTTCCCTCAGTCCAGTCTACCAATTGTGTCTCCTTCTTAGCACTCTTGAAGATGCTCATCCTCAAATCTGACTCCTCATGTGTGCTGTCCCATCACCTGGAGAGCCCTCCCTCACCCCCTGTACTCGCTGGTTTTACCCACTCTGCTGAGTTACCAAGTCAGAGTCCACCCTCACCACAGTTTCACTCGGGGCACCCTTCTATCCCCTCTACCACACATTCTACCATTTGGCTACTTTCCGCGTTCGTTGTTCTCAGATTCACTTAGTCTCTGCAGCCCACAAACGAGATTATAAACTCTGTGGTAGGATTCACTGAAGGGTCCTTGTGCAGCCACATGTCCCCTACCCCAAACTCTGGTATACACGCAATAGTGCATCTTTTCACTTGATATGTCTCATCTTGAGATCTGACTATGATTTGCCCCTTTGATTGGGCCCATAGAAAAACAAGCCAACAAGCAGAATGCATCTAAATTTTAGTTCTTTGGGGGATACTCTCACCACTTCCCTGAAAGTTCTGGGATCTTCCACAGAGCCCTGGACTGGGGAGGCAGAAGACACTGGATCCTCTGTCAGTACTCCAAGACAGGGTAGGCCTGAGAGCTTCTGTCTCTGTGCTCAGTTTAAATGGTCCTCTGCTATTCCCAACGTCCTGCTGGGAGCCCAGGAATCTTCACGAAGGCTGCTTATATTTCTGTCAATGTGCACAATGTAGCCATCCCTCTTGGGGCTGGCAGGCTTCCTAGGCAGCCTGCTTAATGCGGGGCCCAGCTCGCAGCTCTTGGGACTGGTCCCAGACCCCCGCCTCTTCCACACTTCCCCTAAGCCCAGGGATCTGGGAGAGTTTAGAGGAACTTCTCCATTCCTGTGTCTCTGGGATGTGAATAGAGAATCTCTTTCCCCCTGGGTTTAGGCTTTTGTACAACAAAAGACACAAAAGCTTGTGGTTTGCCCTCTTTCCCACTCTATTGTGGGCCTTTCTTGAATGAGTGGAGATCTGGTCTTATGCTGGAATGGGGTGGGGTGGGAGAGCTTTACTGGGAAAGGAAGAAAAAATGAAAAATACAACGGAGAAGAAATTTAAGTGAATTTTTAAAAAAAATAGTAACAACCTCCACGCCTTTTTGTTTGTTTTCTGTCACGCTTTACACAACATTGGTGATAATGCAAAAGGAGCTTAATAAAAACTGTCTCATTTAACTCCTTGAGCTTATAGTTTATATTTACAGTGAGAGGAATAGGAGCATTCGTTTCTAGCATTAAGAAACAAAACAAACGAGCAGAGGGAGAAAAAGAGAGAGGGAAACCAAGAAACAGACTCAACTCTAGAGAACACACTGATGGTCACCAGAGGGGAGGGGGTTGGGGGGATGGGGTAAATAGATGATGGGGATTAAGGAGGGCACTTGTGATGAGCACTGGGTGATGTAGGGAACTGTTGGATCACTAAATTGTATGCCTGAATCTAATATTACACTGTATGTTAACTAACTGGAGTTTAAATAAAAACTTAAAAAATTTTTAAAAAGAAATTTTAATACATTCTTTTGTTTTAGTTACTTTTTTTAAAAGATTTTATTTATTTGACAGAGAGAGACACAGCGAGAGAGGGAACACAAGCAGGGGGAGTGGGAGAGGGAAAAGAAGCAGGCTTCCCACTGAGCAGGGAGCCCGACGCGGGGCTCCATCCCAGGACCCTGGGATCACGACCTGAGCCCAAGGCAGATGCTCAATGACTGAGCCACCCAGGTGCCCCTGTTTTGGTTACTTTTATAGCTGGATTAGGTTTAACTGACATTGTCACAACTGAAGCAAAAAAGATCTCCTCTTCCAAATAGGTGCCTTTTCATTCTTGATATAAATAACATCCTTGTCTGTAGGAGTGAGGAAGAAAGGTTGAATCTGTTTACAGAGAAGAAACCTTGGCTCTCAGTGACATCAACAGGTAAGTAGGTGGCCGTGAAGTCTGTGCAAGTAACTGGCAGGAGACCTCCCTTTGTTTCCCTAATTCCTTGGCGTGAGTCATTCGCAAACACTGTCCACAGAGGCTCTGCCAGGTACATCCCTGCCAGAACATCTTGCTCCATCCAGATGAATCCTGGGTATGTCCACTGGGTTTCAAAGGAAGCTACAGACAGAGAGCACAGGGAATGCCCAGTGTCGATAATGAGGTATTTTTACTTATCTCCTTACATTAAGGAACAAAATGGCGGATGCTGCAGTGGGTGATAGTCCAGCACTGGTTGGAGCCAGACCCCTTGCTTGAGTTGTGGCTGGTTTTAGCAGTAGGGTGAGGGGCAGAGGTGTGATATTTAAATAAATATAATATTGCCATAAGATGGTTCTGAGGAGTAAATGAGTTAATATGGCTACTGCCCAGAATACTGCTGGGCACACGGTAAGCCCAAGGCAACATTAGTTATTATTGTAATCAGGTCGATGTTCTTTTTTCTCTGCCATTCCCTTCCTGATCACATCTCTTCATTCCCCCTGCGCCCCCCTCAAACACTCAAAAGACCCTACCTGCAATTCTTCACAGTTTACATTCTGTTCAACATCATTGGAACTGTGAGAGCGTCTTACTATGATCTGTCATTTTGGGAAGTGTAGACTCGGGCTGCTTAAAGCCGTTGCTTTGAAAAGGGCATCTGCCTTCTGATTTTTGTGTTCCATGTAGGTCTTTAGGCATCTGGGTTTCCCAATCAGTCTGCAATTGTATCTGTTTAAATGCATCCAATGCAAAGATTCAAAAAACCAACAAAGACAGACTTCAGCATTAAAAGCATGTGGATGAGCATGGGGAGCCCTGCAGTTCACAGGTAGGACAGACCTCGGGATTACTTCAGTTCAGTAGCTCAACAAAGCAATCAGGGTTTCTTTTCATTCTTCTCTTGGCTCACCACAACGGAGGATTCACCCAAAGGCTGGTCTTACCTCGTGGTGGTAACCTGGCTGCTAACAAATTCTCAGGATGCTTGCTTTCACATGTATCCTTGGAGAGGTTCAGAGAGATGGCCAGTTTCAGAAGCCCTCTGAAAAGAGCAAGGATGGGTCTTTCTTGGAAGTTACAGAGAAAAAAATAAAAAAGCTCCTCCAATCTTATTGGCTCACGGTTGTCCATCCACTTGGTGGACAACCCACTTGAGCCAATCAATGGAGCCAGGGAAGGAGAGCACGTGGATTAGCTTGAGCCCAAGCTACATAGCCCATCCTCAGTGGGAACAGGGAACATTCACCTCCTCGAAACACAAGATGCTCATGGAAGGTATGGCTACCTGGAAACAAACTCAGGAGAGTTACCTGAAGAAGGGGGGAATAGATGCTAGGGGGGTGGTTTCAGTCTCAGGTGTCATAACCGTGCCGCCTGACTCGAACCGTGCCACCTTTAGGTTGCCTAAAAACATTCGTCTGCTCTCTGCTAAAAATGTCCCTTCAGCTCATCACCCTCAACAAAACTGTTTTTGTTTGTGTTTGCTGGCTTGTTTCATTCTGTATCGACAGCAAACACCCCGATTCATATGTGTCTTGGCTTCAGCGGTAGGTCAGAAGCTTTGACCCTCTGCTGATTCATATTAGAGTGTACTCGAAATGGTTAAGTGCATACCAAGGCTTATTCATATATTTTGCAAGTAATTATTTACCGTGCCCTACTTTCAAGAGAGAATTTTAGAGGAATTAGACTTTCTTAGGTTGGAGATGCATTCAGATATGTTCAATTTCAGTTCCTAACTAACCCGACGAACCCACAGTGGATGATACACAATCGTCGAGGGCGGCAGATGCTTCAGCCCTCTGGCCTAACAGCTCCAGTGTGATAATCTGCTGTTCTCAATGCATTTTCCCACTAAGTCACATGTGAAGGAAGATGTTCACCCTGAGGACAGGTTCCCATGGGCACTTCTTAGCGCATCTGTGTCTCCTTTATCCCCTTCTTTCCCCTCAACAAGAGCTCATCAGAATGCAAGTGGGCGCAAGACATGTTTTTACAGGTATGAACTTGAATCTACTCTAATTTATAAAGAGACAAATGATTGTCAAACTGTAATTTTTGCATTACTCAAGTTAGGCTGGATTATGCTGCAGTAAGAAACAACTCTCATTTTGTGTCTTACTCACTGGGAGCTTACGATGGCCGGGGCCCTCTGCCCATCAGGGACCCCGGCTGGGAAAGATGCTGTCTCGCAGCAGCTCACATAGTCCAGAGCTGGGTGAAGCAAGGCCCCATCACCAATCACAAACTCGTTCTTCATGTTCTTGCTCTCGAACAACACACATTGATTTCGTTCCCGCTTTGTGACCAAGATAAGTCACATAGGCCATGCTGTGTGGGGACAGGGAAACGCTGTCCCATGATATGCTCAGAAAAGGAGAAATGGAATATTTGTGAAAGCTTGAGTGACCCCTACCAATTTAAAAATAAGAGAAAAATGCTTAGTAAGAAATGAGTTATGACATACCTCACTGTTCTGTGCATTAATTGTACCTCCTGCTATCCAAGAAAAGCTCAGCTGGGCAACCCCTAAGCAGACCAGTACTCTTCTTGTTCCGTTTTCTCTTTGTTTGCTACCTGGGGAGAAGGACTTCTTGGATATTTTGCTGATGTGGGTTTGTTGCACGTCCCAGTTTAGCGGAATCTAGAACTGTACATCTGTACATAGATATGCAAGCATATTACACAGATAAACACAGGGCTACTCTATAACATACGCTCAAAATCAGAAGATGAAAATAGTCCTCCAAGCAGACAGTGAAGAACCAGACAGAAATCTCAGTTTAAATAGATCCCTAATATTATACAGTTCAATCTCCATTTATATTTATAATGCTTGGAAAAAAACCGGAAATAGATTCCCTAAAATGCTAAAAGTGATTCTATGTGGTTGTAATAGCGAATGGAATATTAATTTGTATTTTACTTTTCTTTCATCTGTATTTTCTCAGTTCTCTATAATCAGTGCATTCAATAGAAAAATACCTGCTGCTTTTGTGGTTAGGTGAAACAGCTGAAGAACAAATTCTAAGATGGCCCCAGGACTCCTGTCCCTAGGGTGCATGCCTTGAATAATCTCCTCTCCTGAGTGTGGGCGGGACTGTGAATATCATGGGCTGTCACTCCCCCATCATTAGGTCATGTTTGTGGCTAAAGAAATTTTGCTTATGTAATTAAGGTCCTATCAGTTGATTTTGAGTTGATCAGAAGGGAGAGGATCCTGGGTGGACATGAGCTAGCTACTCACGAGGGCCCTTGCAAGATGGTTTCTTCTTGAAAGAACAGTCTGCTCCTGGCCTCAAACAAGTGAGCTGCCATGTTGGCAGAGGAGGGGGCCCCGTGGCAAGGACCAGAGAGCGGCTTCTAAGAGCCAAGAGCAGTCCCTGCCTGACAGCTTGCAAGAAAACAAGGACCTCAGTAATTCAGCCACAGGGAAATAAATTCTACTACCAACCAGTGTGCTGCGGGGAGGGCTCTGCACCTCCAAGGAGATAGCACCCGTGGCCTGCACCCTGATTTCAGCCTGGTGAGGTCACCGTTCCTAGCTCACCCGTGCCTGGACTCCCAGCCCCTGGGCATGGAGAGAGAATACATTTATGTTGTCTTAATTCACTGAGTTTGTGGTGCTTCATGACACGGTAATAGAGACTTAAACTACTATGTCAGCAACCGCCGAAAGCTCCTACTGAATAAAATCAGGAGAACGTGAGGCTGAACATATATTTTCAAAAGAAGAAAAAGATTCTTCAAATAGAAATCAGTGTTGCACTTAGCCTCATGAGGGGTTCCTGGCAAGGTGCAGGGGGAACCTGGGGGCGGTGCTGGAAATCGTTGACCTCTTGATGCAGGGGCTTGTTCTGGGCGTTGGTATGTACACGTATTAAAATGTGTCGAGCTGTATACTTAAGACTTGTGTGTATGTACCTTGTATCACAACAAAAAATAATGAAAACCCAGTGAGCTTGATATCAATCACTACCAAAATTCTATCAGGTACAATCTGTGTGTCTTGTGCACGGTAGGCATTCAAAGAATACTTTTTCTGTGTGGTGTAATACACATAACACGAAGTTTATCAATTTAATCATTTTAAGTGTACAATTCAGTGACTTTAAGTAGATTCGCATTGTTATGCACCCAGCACCACTATCCATCCCCAGAACTTTTTCATGATCCCAAACTGAAAGAAATATGTTTTTATTGTTGAGACACCTGGCTTCATTTTCTTTTCGCCATGTAGACAAGCCAAGAAGCAATATAGGGTGGTTATCAAGGCACTGCTAATATGCTTAATTTATGTATGGGGTTGACATGTGCTCTCATATGCTTCTAAGTTTTAGTGAAGTAAATATTCTTGGAAGACAACCATTTATTTTACCCAGTTTCATAAACTGGGATTTCTATGATCCCTTTCCAGTTCCCCCCTCATCACTTCGCTCAAACCACCTCCTCCATTGTAAAAAGTTACTTGTGGTTCTCAGAACCAAGACCCTTGACCCTTGTCCCTGTCCCTCACCTGAAATGCTGTCACATCCTCCGATGCCTGGCTGACTTGGTTCACTCACTGAGAAAATGCTGTTTGGCACATCCCTTGTGCTAGGTGCTAAGGAAGTACGAGTGAATGTGACTTTAATGGACTTCATCTCTAGTCCTTGCACTTGGCCTTTAAATCTTTCTTCAGACACCAGCTCTTTGTGAAACCCTTCTCTCTCTTTCTTCTGTGCCCTTCTCACCCTCCACCATCACCTGAGGCTCTTTTAGCAATTTCTACATACATCCTCCTTCGGAAAATCCCTCCCTGTATCACATTTTTTTATATCCTCGTCTGCTCTGCTTAACAGAAAGTTCCTTGAAAATTGGGCTCTTCCTCGTTCACCTTTGTGCCCTGCATCCCAAGCACACTAAGTATTCACTGAACGACTGAGTTGGTGTGGGGTAGAGACGTTAGGGTTATAATTAAATTACAGATGCTTACCCAAAGATCATGGCTCCTTCACATCTGTAAGCTCCTAAAAAGTTTCGTTAATCATTAAATGGGTAGAGAAAATGAGGAGGGCGCTTTTAAAGTCTCCTTATGACGGATTTATATTATTAATTAAACAGAGGTATGTAGGAACCTGTGAACATGCACTTCTTCCTCTAGAAATCATCTCCCTTTCTTCTTAATTAAGTTGGCTGTGGCACAGTATAAATCTCCCAATGGTTATTCCACTCATTTCATACATACTAATGAGGACGGGCATACAAGTGTGGTGGTGGTGGTGGAAATCATTTATTCAGCTGTGGGAAAAATAACATCAGGACTGAGACCCCCTGCTGACTTAGCACACAGTTTTTCAAAGCTTTAAATTGGCATGCTAATTAAGTAGCTGAGTGCATTAAATAAAGAGCACGTCATCAGCATCCCAGGGGTTAGAAGGGGCCCCTGTGTTTCTCCACATCACATCTTGGAGGTGAGGGTGGAGAGCATAGACCCATTCTCCACATCTCTTTCCTTCAGATGTTATCTACCATTTTCAAGTTTTCTGCGTGCGACAAAGACTAATCACAGAGAGTTCAGAGAATTTTCAGAGTTCCCAGTAACCATAGGAAGACTAATTTTGATACAAGATGTCAGTTATACTTGTCAGTTTTATATGGTGTGTATTTCACGTTTGAAAATGTGGGTGATAGTCTTCTCAGCTAAGGAAGAATGTCTGAAAACATCTACTCGACTCTTGAACAACAGTGGGCTTAGGGGCACAGACTCCCCTCCACCCCCTCCACACACAGTCGAAAATTCATGTATAACTCTTTGACTCCTCCAAAGACTTAACTACTAATAGCCTGTTGTTGACTGGGAGCCCTACTGATCACATAAACAGTATTTGTATGTTATGTGTATGATGTACTGTATTCTTACAATAGAGAAAGCTAGAGAAAAGAAAATGTTATTTCAGAAAATCATAAGGAAGCGCAAATGCATTTACTCTACTCTCCTGTGTTCATTGAAGCAAGTCCCTGTGTAAGTGGACCCGTGCAGTTCAAACCCGTGTTGCTCGAGGGTCAACAGTATTCTGAAAGCAGATACTCAGATGTGATGATTGTACCTACAACATTTCTTAATTTCTAGAAAGAGATAAAAGCTTAAGTCCCCGATTCATTGTCGTATCTGCAGGAAATGATGTGAGCCCTTCCTGCAAGAGAAATGTGTGTTATTTCCTACAAGCCCCCCTGCTTAGTCAGCTCTCTCTGTATCCCGAGGAAGGTTAAGGATGGCAGGACCGAACCACGGCCATGTTAATTTCACAGTCTCTCCACCTCCTATTTTTTTCTCGAATGTCAGTACAAATCTTTTTTTTTTTTTTTAATCACAGGGAAAGCGTTTGTGTGTGTGCGTGAATATGTAAAGACGAATTTTCCTTGATTTCCTAGGGACATGGAGATGAAACAGTCTTCCTACAAGAAAGCAAGTGACTTGGTATTGCAGTTTTCTTCCCTCCCGTGTGCTTCTCTGAATATCATGGGCGTAAAAATGTCGGAACAACTCATGCTAGGCAAGTGCTTGTGGACTGATGCGTTGGCTGAATGTGTTTGTTTAGATGGTGGCTGGGCCGAAACCTTGAACGGAGGGGCCAGACGTGGGCAGTGTCTTGGCCGGCGTCACACAGCTGGTTAGAAGCACCACCAAGACCAGACCCTCCGCTCCCACTGCTGGTTGGATTATCATCCCACTGGAGATCTGAGACGCAGCTGCAAAAATTTCCCTCTTTCTTTTGTTTACTCATTTACTTTTCCCCCCACGTTTTCCTCCATATCTTGATATGGTATATATTAGCAGTAATGAAAGAACTCACTTTTGTTTTCATTTCTAATTTTTCTTGATGCGTCCAATACCCCCCCCCCCCCCCCCCCCCCCCCCCCGCTGGGCTCCCAGCTAACTCTTTCTGCACTTGCGCAGTATTCCGTTCCTCCGGGAGCTGGGTCTGTTTTCCATGTTTGCCTGGCTGAATCAAGACAGCCGGAAGAATTCGAGTGCTGACTTTGTCTCGTTCCTTATTTTATTGCGAAAGTAGAGGGAGATGGTGTGGTGGGGAGGGAAGTCTTAAGTAATGGTAAGTAAATGTTTTTTTATAATTCTTTTATGAGAGGATTTTCCCATCATACCATTTACCTTGCAGTGCTAGCTCAGGGATGGGAACCTGTTTTCCAATGACTGTATTGAACGGGATGGGATTCTGTTTTCACCCAGGGACACCCTCCTCGAAACTGGCACCTCTGCTGGAGAGAAGCGAGGGGAAGCGCCAAAAGGTGAGGGGATATATCCAGCGTGTCGTGGAAGGAATGTAATGCACCACTGAAGGACAGGCTCCAGATTTGATCTGGGAAAGTCATGACCTCTTTGTGCTTTGTTTCCTCATCTACAAAATGGGGACAAAAAAAAAAAAAAAAAAACAAAAAACCCTCCCTCTCAGGTTAGGTTGGGGAGATTAACTAAAATGTTTGGCACAAAGCCTAACCTGGAGTTAGTTAATAGTTTTTTAAGTTGTTTTTTTTTTTTTTTTTTTTTTTTTAAAGAGAGAGAACAGGCAAGCATGGGGAGGAACAGAGGGGGAAGGAGAGGGAGGGAAGGGGAAGGGGAAGGGGAAAGAATCTCCAGCAGACTCTACGTGAGCGCACAGCCCAACGCAGGACTCCATCTCATGACCTCACTGAGGTCATGACCTGAGCCAAAATCAAGAGTCTGATGCTTAACTAACTGAGCCCTCCAGGTGCCCCTTGAATTAGTTAAGATTTTTATTGAGTGGCACCAGTAGGTAAGGCATAGTTTCTTGGGAACGCTCACGGATTCTCTCTGAACTTCTTAGCCACAAAACAGAGCTATTTCACCAAGTTTTCTTTTTTGTGGGTTGAGGGTAGGAGAAAGCATTCATGCTTCTGGGAGGGTGAAGGAGGAAGATGGTAAGACCCCGATAAGACATCAGGGCCTCAGCCAAGGGGCCTGAGTCCCAGCTATGCTCCAATCCTGGGAAAGAACTGCAGTGCAAGGCTGGAAACTGAGGCAAAGGCCAGAGACCCGAGTGGCGCAAGGCTCCTTCCAGTAATTTCACAGCCCGCTGGCTGGAGGTTCTAAGCTGACTTCTGCTAAGGACTGCTTCCCAGTTGAGCCTGTGCAGTAATGGCATCACCAAATCCCACCAAGCTGACTTTGGTTCCAAGTTGTCCCACCACCTGGCTGCTGGGTGTGCCCTCATGGCGTCTGCATGGATGTGGTGACATGGGCCCCCTCCCTGCACATGCGCACATCGCTTTCTCAGGTGCTCCGTGTTGCTGCTTTGCTCCATCACCTGCACCACCAGACATTCTAGGCTCTGCCCTCTGGGCACTTGGAAGGTTTTCCTGCTTTCTGGAACGGTGTCTCCCTTCATCCCCACACTGTAAACCCTGGCATTTTTTTCCAAAGCCACTTCTATATATGCCATTTGATCATGTCAGCCCTGGCTTAGACAGAAACCCCACGTTGATGCAGAGATGCAAGAAGTGGCTGATCCAGATCCTCGACGGACCTGGAATCTCTTGTCTTAGAAGCAGTTCACGGGATGCTTCTGTGGGGCATTTCCAGGTCACGTTGGGCCCAGGCTTCCAGCCCCAAGCTTGGCCCTCAGGTCTTGGTCAACCCCCATAAAAGCTCTTTGGCTCAGCAGCCCCACTGCTAGACTAGCCACACGGACCCTAGAAAAAGTAGATGATCCCTCCTGCGTTTCCAGCTCCCTTCTGTGTGGATCCAACCCACGGGGCTTAATTGAGCCTCTTCCCCTTCCTGTGCTCCTCCCAGTGTAGTGAGTTGGGGAATGAGGCTTGCCATAATACAGTGCGGAAGAGCTGAGAGGAAGCAGAATCCAGGGTAAAAATTCATTTTTTCTTGTTGCCATATTTCTTTGCTTGTTATACTTTCTTTGCACCTTCGAGCTCTTGTCAGCGACCCATTTGTGAATGGAGACATTTCTGCTTTGAAGTCATAATTTATCTTGCAAGAGCTGCTAAAAGAAGCACTTTTAAACTCCGAACTGAGTGTAGGCTGGGAATTGTAAGTCACCTCCTAGCACTTGGGCAAATTGCAAAGAGTGGAGTCTTTTACCTCGGGGAGTCAATTTTAACTTATTGCTTTTTTCTCGGAAGATACTTTTCTCAAACATTTCTTCCCCCTCGCTTTCATTGCAAATTCTGACTTAGGTTGTACAACTTAGCCATCTGTAATTTATTTATGACGTTTAGTTTGCTGCAAGTTAACTGGTTATCTACCTTGTCATTAACCATCTAGCTAAACGAGAGTTTTAAAAATTAGCTTATGGAAAGCCTAGGGAAACACTATATTTTTCCAGTCTACTCCAAGAAAATTATAATTATGACCAGCCATCTCTCTTCCAGAGCCCCAGAGAGAGGATATGACAGAGGTGGTGAGACCGTGGACGTTGGCATGCCCATACCTGGATTCCAACCATGCCATTACCACTTACCTGCTCTGTGACCTAGGGCAAGTTACTGAATTTCTCTGTGCCAGGGACTCCTCATCTGTGAATGGAAGCAAAGCTCATACCTTCCTTGTGGATTGTTGCCAGTAGTAGATGAGTTAAGATATACCTCAAGACTGAAGGGTGCTTAACACCTAGAAAAGAAAATGTAAGTACACTTTTTTCTCATTAAATTGTCTTCTAGATGTGTAATATTTGAATTCTTGGAGGAGCAAAACCTATAGATGGACCAGGATAGCATAGATTTGTAAAAACAGCTATCTTTTGCTTTTATGGTTTGACTGACTATAAAAATGGCAGTTAGAAGCAGATCAGATTTAATACAAAGGTGTTGCTAGTTTTGTCACTGGACGTGTTTTTGTTTTTGTTTTGTTAAATATAGTCAGATGCATTATCTGTATGAATCTTCTGGGTCTTATGACAGTGCTGTTCTGAATCTCCTGTTTTAAAGGTTGGACAGAAATGTCTTCAATGTGTGAGTTTGCATAATACAGCCCATCGGACTGAACAGCGCTATATTAAGTGGCCAGCCAATGCCTCTGGAGGGCAGCCCCCCTCGAGCCTTCCCTACCTTTCCATACCCTCTCGGGAGCGAGGGACAAGTAGCACCGTTTATGTAAGCTTTATAGAACAGAAACATCATAAAAACACATGTCTATGTCCGTATGTTCCTGCTCTTCCTACACGCTGAGTTTTCAGGGTAACTATCTTATTAAACTTGCCTGTTGCTGACAAAGCTATTCAGGGATAAACAATAGCCTCTGTCATTTGATAGGCAGCCAAATTTCCCTCAGAAGATTCTTTTGGAACCCCTTAAAATGTCCCTTTGTTGCAATCCACAGAAAGTCACAAGAGAACAGCTGAACTGTGTAACTGAGTTTAATCATTATGTACACACGGTCCCTGCCCCTCATTCCTTCACATTTTTCCTGGGGTTGGGTAGCAAAGAAATGTGGGGCTAACTCTGTAGGCTTGGGGGCCATGACTCCTTTACCTTTCTGGGAGCTCACGTGCATTACAATCGTTCTTAATCTTCAGTGTGACTTTAGCAGAGCTCTGCTAGCATACTCATTTTACTTCCAGAAAGTCCAAGGAGAAATTCCAGGGATTTGGCCATTTGGGGGATAATACATAGTCGGTCATCCGGCAGACATGTTTCAGCCACATGGATGCAAGTAGCTCTTAAATTTTGGGGGAGGGGCGCCTGGGTGGCTCAGATGGTTGAACGTCTGCCTTTGGTTCAGGTCATGATTTCCGGGTCCTGGGATTGAGCCCCACGTTGGGCTCCTAGCTCAGTGGGGAGTCTGCTTTTTCCTCTCACTCTGCCTCTCCCCCTGCTTGTGCTCGCCATCTCTCTCTCTCTCTCTCAAATGAATAAATAAAACCTTTAAAAATAAATTTGGGGGGAGCTCCCAAAGGGAAGGTCATGCAACTTGAATTTGGAGGGAGGCGGTGGGTCTAGGGAGAGGTTTGCACCGTCTCAGCCCATCTCAACCCGTCTCAACCTCAACTCCCTCAGAGTTCTGTTTCCAGCACTGTTCCCTTCCTTCTGATCCCACACACACAAAGGTAAGGTCCTCCTGTGTCTTGGTTTTGGTGTCTACATAAATCATTCCCTTCTAATACGTATCTCTTGTAACCTTAGGCTGGTCTTTATGAACACCCGAATAATCTGTCTCCTCCAGGAGGGCAGCAACTCCCTAAGGAGAATGTTTTACTAACCACATATTCTTGGCACCTAACCCAGTGCCTGGCATACAGTTGGTGCTTAGTCAATAATGACTGGTTGAGTACTCTCCTCCTTATGCATGTTTCTTAGGGCAGTTCTCCGTGTCCTCCATAATGCCACTGACTCAGTTAGCACCGACTGGGGCCAGACGTGATGGGGGGGGGAGGTGGAAATGATCACAGAATCCTCTAGGCAGGTAGATGTTCCACCAAACGATAGCTTAACAAGAATTTATTGGATTTGCCCTGTGAACTTACTTTGCTCTCAGCACTAAAAACAGAGGGAAATAGCGAAAAGTATAATAGTGTCTTTGCCTAGAGAATTTCCAAATCTAGCTGACAAGGGGAGTCTTGCATGTCATAGCTCCATGCTAACCCAACCTGCCCCCCCCAAACCTGAGACTGATTCTAAGGGAAATAAAGTTTCTGAGAATGGAGTGCTGAAGGTGTTTTGAGGTGGTGGGAAAAGGTTCATACGGAGTTAGAGCTTAGGCAGGAAAGATGGGTGGAGTTGGGAAGAATCAAGGGGCAGAGATGAGACTTTGCATATGGCGGGGGTGGGGGGTGGTGGAGACAGCATGAGCATGAGCAAAGCCATAGAGCCTGGCGTGATCACCCGAGCATAGCCGATGTGAGAAGTGGTGTGTACTTGAGAGATAGAAGACATCAAGGCCAAGCAGTGGAGAACTTGGACCTGTGGTTTATTATCTTGATACCAGCCCTTGATCAGCCCTGTCGGGTGGGGACTTTGTGCCCAGGGTGGCAGAAACAGTAATTTGGACAGTAGTGGAGGTTGGAGGGAGATATGGGAGCACATCCTAGCACCTCCAATCCACGTTCTCCTCTTGGTTTTGATTTCAGTCCAATCAGCAAAATTTCCCACTGATGAACGAGCCTAATCTCTCTGTAAGGCAGTGGTGCTCAAACTTGGGTGTGCATCAGCATCCCTTTGGGATGTTATTTTAAGGGCTCATTTCTGAGACCTCTTTCCATCCCCACACCCAAGTTCTCATTCAGTAGAATTGGATCAGGACCCAGGGATCTGCATTTTTGCAAGGACCCAGCATGCCCCATGGACCACACTTGGCAAATATAGCCCTAAGGAGTAAGTGGTCCAAAGAGCAGTAAAAAAAAAAAAAAAAAAAAAAAAGTCAGAAGATGGGCAGCAAAAGACATTTGTAATAGAAGTAAGCTGCACAATTCGTTACTAAGACTCTGTTCTTTGATGAAATTTAAACACTGTCCAAACAATTCTTATCTGTTTCATCAGTTGGGAGCTTCCCTTAATTTGATGGGTAGTGTGATATGTATAATAGCATGGAAATGATCTGATTTCCAGAAGCTGGGGTAGTGAGAATATTAAAGCTCACCTTAATCCAAGGACATCCTAAGAGCAGCCTCTTGAATTTATGCTCTGCTATCAGCTGGACCCAGAGTAGCTCATTTTACACTACAATTAGTAGCAAATTACAGTCAGACCGACTTTCAAAAGAGCTGGTTACTTTCTGCTAGGAAACAATTTAAAGGATCAGATTGGTGCTGCCACTAAATCAAACCAGCTCATCCGGCTCCTGAGACTTGGACCTCCCAACCCTGCAAGGCGTGCATGTTGGGGCTTCCCTTTTAGCAAAAAGCTTAGCTCTGGGCTTTGGTGTTTCTGATCTGTGTTCACTCTAACGGTGGCCCGATCTTGGGGGTGGCTGCAGACACCTCACTGGCTAAAACGCAGAATAGTAAAGACATCCGTTCCTTCTACATCTCCACTGGGCAAACGGCCAGTGACTTCTTCCGAGGCCCCTGACCTGGTTTCTGCAGTCGTGAAATGTAGAGTCTCTGCAGACCTCACTGTTAAGTCAAGAGGGCTACACGGGTGGGTGCAAAGGAGGGGAACTCTTCTCTGTCAATGATTTTTTTTTTTTTTTTTTAATTCAGGACACACTGAAGAGGTGGGGGGCCTGGGTGGCTCAGTCGGTGAAGCATCTACCTTCAGCTCAGGTCATGATCCCAGGGTCCTGGGATCGAGCCGCATGTCGGGCTCTTTACTCAGCAGGGAGCTGCTTCTCCCTCTGCCTCTGCCCCTCCCCACACTTGAGCTCTCTCTCTCAAATAAATAAATAAAATCTTAAAAAAAAACCAAAACACAAAACACACATGGAAGAAGGGCTGTGCAGAAGGCTGTGCAGAGCCAAATCCTACCCCTAGGCTCTCCACAATGTCACACCATTCCAGTGTGATGCCTGGAACAGCGTCAGCTGAGCTGGTGTGGTACAGGATGGAATGTGGGATGCACAGGGTGGGGTCCAGTTGCGCATGGGTGAACCTCCTCAGAGTTTGAATCTGAGGAAATTGCAAAAAGCATTGTATTCTTATAGCCATGGGTGGAAAAAGCCTCCCTAATACTCACTTTACCAGCAATCTTTCTTTTCTTTGTGTTTGCCACTTTCCTATAGTTTTATAATGAGAGAAAGCAACGCAAAAAAGTCTTAATAGTGAAGAAGACACATTTTAGGACTAATCCCGCTTCTCTCTCTCTCTCTCTCTCTCTTTTTTATGACCTGCCAGCAAAAAGTGTTTGGCTTCATTTTATGTGATACTGGCTGGATCGAGGCTGGCATGCATTAGGGAGTCAACATTCACAGAGCTGTCTCTCTTAAGGTTAAATGAGTCCAGCATGGCTGCCGTGGCTCTTCCATGCCCAAGCACAAACACCTGTTATGATGCCTGAAGTCAGGGAAACAAAATCCCCCACTTCTGTGCATCTCCAGCTAGAGGCACCCAAGGCAACCTTCAGCTCGCTCAAGGACAGGCAACCCTCCGCTGTCCCACGGGCAACACAAGGCAGGGAAAGAATGTTGTTGAACTGCACTGATTTTGAATCCAAAGCCAACACCCTTTTCAAAAATGTAAAACATTTGGCGTGTTTAGAATATCTACTAGGCCCTGAACGGGTGGGGTTGCTGGCAGTTCTCCAGGACCACCCAGGTTTTTGACTACCACCCAGGTATCTTCCAATCTCCTGCTCAAGTTAAAGGAGAGACACCTAAAAGACATCTTATTTGTTTTCTTAAATCATTTTCTCTGATCGTTCACCGCTTAGAACAGAGGAGTTAGCGGGGCACCAGGGTGGCTCAGTCCGTTAAGCGTCTGCCTCCAGCTCAGGTTGTGATCTCAGGGTCCTGGGATCGAGTCCTGCATCGGGCTCCCTGCTCAGCGGGGAGTCTGCTTTTCCCTCTCCCTCTCCTCCTCTCCTCTGCTCATGCTCTCTCTCTCTCAAATAAATAAATAAAAATAAATAAATAAATAAATCAGTCAGTCAATCTAAGCCAGACTATTTGGTATCACCACAAGGGACCGAGACTGTATCTTATTAAAAAAATAAGATGCTAACTCATCTGATGAGTTAGCCATCTTAAGGGTAGCTACAGACAGATTCCGTGTCTTCCTGTCCTATATTGTACACTGAGGGAGAAAGTGACACAAACCCTGGACCACAGGGCTCCTAAGCATTTCAGGAGTGGAGGGAAAGAGATGTGTCTTCACCCTCCTAAGCTGGGCGCCTGGACACCCAAGGAGAATGGGGTGGATGCCCATTCTGAACAATTCCTGCTGTTTTTTTCACTCCCTTAGGTGCTTCATAATGAAATCTCTGGCCCGACAGTCATCTCGTTTCACCTGTATCTGATATGCAATAAAGGGTAAATTTCCAAGGTAAAAATGGAATGAGATGACCCATTTCCAAGGCTGGGGTGGGCCAGAGTCCACCCATCATTCGACAAGCGCTCAGTACCTCAAGAATCTCTATGTTGAAACTGAAGCTCCCTGGGGTATTCTCAGTCTGCACTTTGATGTGTTTTCAAAGTCCCAGTAATGTGGCCTCTTCAAGGAATGTGGGTTGAGGAGCAAGGCTGGAGGAGAGTATCTGCGTGACAGGGGTCTGCTTGAGCCTCTCCTCCATCTGTCCACCTCTCATCCTATTGGCTCAACGGAAAGTGTGACAGGAGGCAAGGAGGAGGAAGCATTTCCAATCTAAGTGCGACATTTTTAGTGTGTGCTCTTGAACTTGTTACCTACCTACATTGGTTGCATTGAATTTACGCTGGTGGAATTCTGGCATTAGGTCTCACCGGGACCCAGAAGGAACCCTTGGTATCCCCTCCAGGGCAGCGTCCTTAGTCTTCTTGGACTTCTGTAGACTCTGATCTTCTCTGCCATCCTGCTCTGAGATCTGCCATTCCTCTCTTCTCTGACTTCTTTTCTCTTCTTCAGTCGTGGATCACTTCTGTTCTTCACGGGATCATCGAAATCGTGCAACCCAACCTCCTGACGTTCCAGCTGAGGACGCTGTGGCCAAGAAGCTTGAGTAACTTGTGTACCCAACTATGTGTTCCGCTCCTGACTCCCGCATCCCTTTTGTCTTGTCTTGCCTTGAGTGTGTGTGTGTGAGAGAGACAAAAAGACTGATATTTATTGGGATCTACTGTGTACCGGATTAGAAGCTTTTTACCTATTATCTTTTGAGCCTCATGTCAGCTCTGTGAGCCAAGTATTACTACCACACATACTGTAGGAGAAAATGAAGGCTCAAAGAGGTTGAGTAGCTTGCTCAAGATTGCACTTTTCTGGGGACCTGGGATCAGGCTCCGCGTCTGACTTGGCCCAGGACTGTTCCATTATACCATGCCTCCAGGGCCCCGTGTGGAGCCCCGCCCAGACCTCCAGAGGTAGGACACTTCTTCTCATGGGGGGCAAGGGGTGGCCTGGCAGGAGCCAGTTCAGGCCCTCGGAGGATAGGCCCCTTCCCTTGGAAGCTTGATGCAAGGGGATGGGCTGTATGTGTGTGTGCATGGTCTGAAGACAGCAACCCAGGCAAGAGGGGATATTGCCTGCTCCTAAACCACCTGCCCTGCTTCTCTCCTTTCCACTTTGAGGATTATTTTTTTCCCCCTTCTGAATGGACATTGGGAGGAAAAAGGGATCTTGCAGAGATGTTAAGGGTAATGACACTAGTATTAGGGTCCCGCGTATGTGGTCTGATGGCATAGATGCTTCCAGGAACCTGGGTGGGGATGGGGAGATAGAGGGAGAGGAAGGGTGTGGGCCTCCTCTCTTTGGGGGACGAAACTCAGAGGTGACCCTGCCTGTCGGGTGGGTACCAAACAGGAACACGCCATTTCCCGGGCCCTTGGCAGAAGGGGCTCTTGGGACAGTGCTTTCTTTCAGGTTCAGAGGCTAGTTTCCTCCCCGGTTGGCCCTCTGAAAGCGGGGAAAGGAGGCGAGCAAGAAGGGAATTGACACATATCGACCAGGTCAGGCCAGGCTCCTGGCTTTCCCTGCCCTTCTTCAGAACCAGAGAACTGACGGCTTCTTGTCCCGGGGAGGAGCTGATTGGGACCCTTTGCACCGGGCTGCTAAGACTCTCTCTGTGAGGTCAGGTTTCCTACTGTGGGACTTCTCTTGGAGGAACACCTCTGCAAGGAGCACCCATCATATAGGTTGGACAGAAGTTCTCCGTTTTCCTTGCTTTCTGCCTCCGTTCATGACCGTTGTCTTCTCAGACCTGGGGGCTGCGATTCATCCCACTTTTTCTTTATGTCCAGGGATTTGATTTGAGCTCCTTTTGCCAAAACCTTTTTCTTCTCCCCCCCCAACCCCATCCTTCCAAAAGAGGTTTGCAAACTGGTAGAGCTGTTGAAATGCACGTAATCCCAGGAAAGTTTCGCAGCATCCGTTCAAACATGGATTTCGCTTTCAGGAGAGTACAAAGTGACTTTTAGGGAGTTCACAAGAGCCTGAAGTTATTTTATTATTTTATACAGGAAGGTAAAACCCCAAGATCTAAGAATAACATCAGACTAGTTTGCAGGGCTTTTAATTATCCTGAATACTCCCTGCCCTTTCCCACACAAACCTTCTTAGGAATACTGACATTACTTCTGCTTTGACAACCTGGAAAAGTCCGTCAGCTGGCATGATTTTGACTGGCCAGATTCTCACTGAAAGAAAACCTATGAAAGTGTGCGCTCTGAATGGCTGGGACCGGCTTTTAAATTTCTGTGATCATTCCTCCACTGTGTTCTCCTTTGGTGCAGCTGGGATTGACTGACTTTGCCCCTTCACTCCCGACTTTTGCACAGGTAACAATAACAAGCTGAGGAGGCTCTGAGGTTAAAACTCGTCTCTGACATACAGCAAGGCTTCTGAGCTTCAAATCCCCTGGCCAGCTTCGTGGATTTTATTTATGCATTCATTTATTTATGTGGTGTCTGGTGCTGAGACCTGGATAAAAAAGTAAAACGTAAATTTGTCAGAGGGACCCGGAGTGGAGCGGGATGAAAATTTGAACCGATGAACCTTCTGACGCTTTCTGCCCCCAAAATAACAAGATCGCTACTGATCGCCACAAAGGAAGCTCTCTCTTCTCCGCCCAATGAGAGGCCGACCTGAGAGTAGTCACACTCAAAACATCACTCACAACATCCCAAATCAAAACAAAAGCCCTGCGCCAAAGGGCCAAACAAACAGGCGAAGAAATCAGCAAGCCCTGGTGGGTTGCCAGATTTGGCTTCTGGCTGTTTGCCCTGCAGGGAATTATGTAATTCCCAGACAAGAGCCCTCCCCTGCCTGTGAATCTCGGCCCCTCCTGTGAGGCTTTTCCTCCTAAGGCCTAGCAGCCAAAATAGGTGAGAATCTCACTTCCTCCGATGCAGTGAGGCGGCTGATTTTTAGGAGCTGATTGTGTTGTTAGTGTTGGTGGGATGGTGTGGAAGGAAATGCCATGTTTGTGACGTTACAGAATGGATTCCACACCACTCTCCCAAAAGAGTAACTGAATTATGCCCTCCATTTTAACACTCTTAAGTTACCCACGCCTCAGTTCGCTGAGCTCAAAACTGCAACTATCCAAAGCAGGAAGCCCTGCTTACTTCGTTCTTACCGTGGGATAAGCAAGCTCAGCCCACGGAGCTGGCCTGATATTGTGGGGGGGTTAACCGAAGAAAGAAGTAGCACGGAGTTGAGGCTGGGGGCTGGGATCAGGAGCTGTGTTCACGAAAGGATCGCGGTGCCCCAGGTATCTCAATTCAGACCCATCATCAGCCCTATAAAGCCAGTGTTAGTCCCACGTCAGAGGGGAGGAAACTGGGTCTCAAAGAAGTCAAGCAGTTTGCTTGAAATCACGCAGCTGGTCAGCAGAGACCCGGCCTGCGTGACTCCAAAGCCTATGCCATACCCCAGGCCAAGAGCGTTTGTGCATCAAGTTCAAGGGATTTAGGTGCAAGCGTCCAGTGCCTTCATTTGCTCCGTGGGAACTCGCGTGATTGAGCCTACGAAGGTCTTTCTCTCCGGGATCAAGGCCTATGTACTCCCTAGTGTCTGGGCTGTCCACTACCGTAGCTACTAGCCATTTGTGACATTGAAAAATTGAATTAATTAAAATAAACAACTCAGTTCTAGAATGACAGCATTCTAGCAGCTCTTTAGAGATTTAAAAAAATTTTTTTTAAAAATTTGAGAGAGAGAGAGTGAGAGAGAGCACGCACACATGAGCAGGGGAGGGGCAGGCAGAGGGAGAAGCAGGCTCCCCGCTGAGCAGGGAGCCCGATGTGGGACTCGATCCCACAACCCCGAGATCGTGACCGGAGCCGAGGGCAGACACTTAACGACTGAGCCACCCGGGTGCCCTGCTAGCAACTTTTCATGCTCAGTAATCACAGGCGGCTAGCGGCTATCTTTCTGGACAGCACAAACTTCTCGAAAGTTGTGGTGGACAGCACTGGCTGTCTGGAACATTCTAGTTGTTAATGGGACCTTCCTGTTCAGGCTGCGCTTAGTCCTTCTGGGCCTGGGGAATCCAGCTCCTCCTGCTTATCAGAGCAGAAATGCTTAGTCCCACTCCGGGGCACCTTGGGAGGAATTTTCCCTAAGCACATTTCTGACCTCTCCCTGCCTTGTGACTGCTTCTGCTCATGGGAGGTAGAGGTGCTTCACTGATCGATTAATTTGGGAATGGGCTACCTGTGGGAATACAAGTTCTGCTCTTCCCCCAGGGCTCTGCCCCTGTGCTGGGCAGGCTGTGGGGTGTCCTGAATATCTTCTGTGTGCTTTTAAATGCCTTCTCCGCTCTTCACCCTGCTCTAAGCTCCGGGAAGCTCGCCTGTATGATCTCCCTCCCTTGACCTCTGTCAGACCCACCATATCATAAGCTCATCCACTCTCAGCAGCAGTTTATGGTAAGATAGAGGCGCTCCATCTGGCCCTGGACACAAGGAAGGTCAGGCACCCAAGGAAATCATCTGAGCAGGTAACACAGACCCATTTCCCCTACGAGTCTTCCACCGGTGCCTCTCATTCGGCTCACACCTAAGGCAGCAGGGCCGTGGGAGGGGCTGTTTGTTTGCAAACTGGCCTTCGAACGCAGAGGGCGAGGAGAGATCAAAGAAAGAGGCAGACCACTCCAGATGGGTAGACGGTGGGTTTAATAAGCAAGGGACATACACATGAGACGTGTCTTGGGCAGCCACAGAACAAGCAGATCTCTGCACCTGCCTGCCAGAGTCTTCAGAGTTTACACAGAGGGCTTAA
Organism: Zalophus californianus; assembly: GCF_009762305.2. Taxonomy (NCBI): domain Eukaryota; kingdom Metazoa; phylum Chordata; class Mammalia; order Carnivora; family Otariidae; genus Zalophus; species Zalophus californianus. The sequence continues at coordinate 12,180,252 of NC_045599.1, forward strand.
ATGTAACTCACGCAAGTATACCATCCACATGAGCTCAACAACGCACTGCTCTCTCCAGGCTGCATCCTTGGGCGTGGCTCCCCTTGTGGGAACGATGGGCAGGACGTACGTCCCAAGGGCAGGGGTGGGGGTGAGGGGCCCCTAGTTGCGTGGGTCCAACTCACGGCTCAACTAGCAGTGCGTCCTCTCAGTGACCTCCCCCGTTAAGGTCCGTGTGACCAGCTGAGGAAGGAGATAAGGGGCCAGACCGAGTTCTCAGATGAGGTAGTTTTTAATGTTGGTGGAAGCTGACAACGGTCTGCTGTGCTGTAGTTCCATTCAGGGGCGGCCCTGAGAAAGAGTGAAGAGAAATCCTCCAGACGGGGACGCGGGAGCTGTATCTGGTTACTCGCTCTGTGTGGAGGCACACGTAGCCAAAGTAACAATCAATGTGGGCTCATAGTCAGTAATCTAGGGCTTGTCTGGTTGATGAGGTTGATCCAGAGGGAGAAAGATGAGAGGAGAAGGGACAAGGAGATCTGGAGAAGACGGATGTGGAAGCATCTATGGGAGGGAGCGTGAGGTGTGACAGACCTCGAATTTAATGTTAACACCCAACAGAGAGCATCCCTTCACCATGGAGGAGGCACCGACAGCCAAGTTGACAGAATGACTCAGCCAGTTGGTGTCAATCCTTGGACACTCCAATACTGGCAAAACGGGCTTCATGCCATGGTGGCAGTGGAGGAAGCCATGCATGGGCCCATCAGCCTGGCTTTCCTTTCACCGAGGGTGATCTGCCCCCACTGAATGTCCACCTTTCTAAGAACAGAGACCAATAATGAGCTGCTGACTTGGCATCATCCCTTATGGAGACTTGGTGGCACGTGATTATGTTCGACAGCCCCCATCTTGAAGGAGCAGCAATTTGTTTTGACTGAATTTAACATGTGCACCGGATAGAAGATTGCTCTTTCTGCCTGGAGGCATCTGCCAGCATGATTATCACAGGGCTTTCAGAGTGCTTGATTCATTGACACAGGGTCCCAGGTCATTGGACTGAGAGACCCAGTGACAGACAAGGAGGTGTGGCAGTGGGCGCATGACCGTGGGGTCCACTGACCTGGTCACCTACCGTGTCGCTCAGAAGTTGCCGACTGTTGGGGCGCCTGGGTGGCTCAGTCTGTTAAGTGTCTGCCTTCCGCTTAGGTCATGATCCCAGGGTCCTGGGATCGAGCATTGCATTGGGCTCCTCTGCTCCGCAAGGAGGCTGCTCCTCCCTCTCCTTCTGCCTGCCACTCCCCCCTGCTTGTGCTCTGTCTCTCTGTCTCTGTCTCTGTCTCTCTCCCTGTCAAATAAATAAATAAAATCTTAAAAAAAAAAAAAAAGAAGTTGTTGCCAACAGCGATGAAATAACCTCTGAACAGCCACGGAAGAATCAGCTTGGAGATAATAAGCTGTGAGAATGGGCACCGTCCTTAGGACACAGTACGCACCCGACGTCAACCACCATTCTATGGTGCTGTGTCACCAGTAGGTAGCAAGCCTTGAGTTTGGAAACCAAGGAGGCGTGGCTCTGCTTATATCATTCCCAGTGACCCACTTAGGGCATTTTTGCTTCCTGTTAACTGCACTTCTAGGGTTTTCTGGGTTTAAACTTCTCAGTTTCCAGAGGGAGGACATTTCTATCAGGAAACTCAGCAGGGGTCACGTTAAGCCTTAAGCTCTACCTGCTGACCTTGGTGCCTGCATCTGCCTAGCAAGGGAAATCGTCTCCATCCAAGCAGGAGTAATGGACTCAGATGATCAGGAGGGGGGAGGGCTGCTGTCACATCCTGGGGTGTCTCTTGGAACGTGCGTACCCATTTTTAACAATGAATGGATGAAGGCAGTAGCTGCGGCCTGAGAAGGGCATGGTGACCGTGGGCTCAGATCATCTCATTGATGAAGGTCAGGGTGACCCCACCAGGTGAGCCACTCAGACCAACAGAGGTGCTAGCCAAGAGCCAGAGGAATCCAAAGCAACCAGTAGAGTGGACAATGATGTGTATCAGTTACCTTGAAACCAGCTGCAGCAACGGGAACTGTAATTCACGTCACTAACCTTCCTCTTACAAGTTTATCCAGAAAAATAGGCCAGCCACAATCCCTTGAGGAACTGTTCCCAGATTTTACCTTATCCACTTTGAAAGTGGATCCACGTAACCCAGGGCTGAGCCCTAGTGAGCGCTGTGGGGCACTGCTGGATCCCCCATCTGGACAGAGGAGAGCATCCCCCTGAAGCTGCTGAGAATGTTCATGACTTGGTGACCTGCGCCCTCAGCCGAGGAACTGCCTTCCGCTAAAGAGAGCCAAGGTCACTCTCTCCCCAGCTCAGAGTCCACTCCCCAGAGGCAGCCCCCATCCAGTGTGTGGTCGGATAATGGCAAATCTTCCCCGTGTCCAGCAGGACATCTGGGAAGATTCACCCCAGTCCTTGGATTGGTTGAGGCCTTCACGGCAACTTCTCTGCAGTTCAGCGCCTCCCTCTGCCAGTTCGGCTTCTTTCACTCCCGCACACTGTCTGGGTCTTGAGTGTGCTCCGCAGCAGACTTCCTGCATGCTACTTTCCGTGCAGGAGCGTCTTGCCTGAGGCACCAGCCTAAGACAGTGCTGTTCTTCACCTCCGAGTACTTGCCCGGGCCATACTTTTGACGCAGTCTCCCTGAAGTATCCCTCTGGGACAGGCTGCCCTATTCTAAGACTTGGTATTTGTAGAACCACCCACTCACAGGTAGAATCCATATCCTTAAGCCTACGAAAGTCAGCTTGATAAAGATATTTTGGTCTCTACATTAATTCTGTGTTTAAATTACTTAAAACAGGGATGGGAAAGCTGCTCATTGGTGGCTCCTTCAGAAACCCTAACTCCATCGAGTGCAATTTGTACCAGATTTGGGTGAAAGTGTTTGGCCCATACAAGGGCGCCTTTTAGACATTGTGTTTGTGTGGAGTGTGTGTGGTGTATATATGGTGTGGTATGTGTGTATGTGTGGTGTGTAGTATGTGTGATGTGGGTGCTGTGGGTGTGTGTGTGTAGTGTGTAGTGTGTGTGTGATGTGTGTGGTGTGTATGGCATGTGCAGGGTATGTAGTGTCTGTGTGGTATGTGTATGATGTGTATGTGTGGTGTGTCTATGGTTGTGTGTGTATGGTGTGTGGTGTGTATATGTTATGTGTGTTGTGTATATGTGTGTAGTGTCTGTGTGATGTGTGTGTGGTATGAATGATGTATATGTGTGGTGTGTGGTGTGGGCACTGTGTGTGGTGTTTGGTGTGTGTGTGTGGTGTGCGTGTGGTGTCTGTGATGTGTGTGTTTGGTATGTATAGTGTGTGGTGTGTACGATGTGTATGTGTGGTGTGTGTGTGATGCGGGCGGTGTGTGTGTATGTGTGTGTGGTGTGTGTATGTGTGATGCGGGCCGTGTATGACGTGTATGTGTGGTGTGTGTGTGGTGTGTGGTGTGTGGTGTGTGTATGGTGTGTGTACGGCATGTGGTGTGCTGTGTGTTGAGGGGGGAGTGGGGGAAGCATCTAGTAAGCTCGGCCTCCTTCCACTAGCACAGCTATTAGCACCTCCGGACAGGGGCCCTTATAGGACAAGCAGGTAGACTGGATCTCTTTGGTTCTCAAGGTGATTTAAGCCACTGATACATTATTCTGTGTCTAAAAGCTCTTTTCCAAAAATTATTTTTCATTACATAATTAATAAGTGAATTCATTCTCTTTGTTTAAAAAAATAACTAAAACATTCCAGATAAGGCTAAAATCCCTTTTGGCTGTCACACCAGTCCCCTCCCCAGAAGACGAACTATTAGCCTCCAGACCTTTTCCAAACTGGCAGTATCTATTTAAATTAAAGTTCATTTTCCTTGACCTGGAAATTCTACTTTTCAGAAGTTACACTTAAGAAAACCTATTGAATGTGCACGAGAAAGAATGAACAAGGATATGTCTTGTGGCATTGTTTATAATAGCAATAAAGGTAAACAACTCAATGACGGTCTAAATAAATTGCCGCCTATTTTTTACAACGACACTGTATGCAGTAGGAAAACCTTGAGGTGGATCTATGAGTGTCGACGTGGAAGTGTCCTCGGGAGGTGGTGGTGAGTGAAAAAGGAAGCCGCAGAATGATGAATGTACTCTAAGTCTGTTTTATCAGGTCTGTTTAGGAAAATGATCGCCTAATAGAAATGACCTGGGTTAGGGATGGAGGAGCAGGGATAAGGGAGAGCGATGGATCCGCCCCCAGGCTCTGCCTCCTCTAGCCATTTCTTCCCCGTCTTCCTTTATCATTTCTCCCTTCCCCTTAGCTCCCCATTCTTCCCTCTCTTAATCCCTTCTTTTCATGGGTTAAAATTGGGAGCCAAATCCACAGGCAATGCACTGTTTTTGTTTACTCTCATTAACAGCCAGTTGAACTCAGTTGATGAGCAACGTGGCCAACCCAGACTGGTAGTTAAAATGTCAAAATAAATGGATCCATTGCCATGCCCCAGCTCACACGATCAGGCTAATGAATAATTGATTGAGCAGCAACAGTATGATCTGTTTTATGGAAACCTGCTTGCCTTGGCTACTATAAAAACTTCAAAGATAAACCAACAATTTGACAAAGTTACAAAAAAATACACGTAAAAAAGGAACTTCAAGTATGGATACCATTATGAAGGTTCAGTGTTTGCGTTAAAGAAAAGTGCAAGCTGTGTTCTGTGCTACTAGAGCATGTAGATTATTTGAATCGAAGAATTCCAGTCTACTGGCTTCTTTTTGTATTAGAGTGAATAGCGGCCTGAGGAGATGAGATTGCAGAGGGGGACTCCCAGTATAGCTGTTTTCTGATGACACATTTTATAGACATTAGAGATGTTCATGCTCTTTTACTTTGCAAATGGTCTCGTTCTGGTATGGTAGGATGCAAATGTGGGCTCTTTTACTCATAGGTCTGTGTTAGGGGCAAAGTCTTTATGGGATGGATAGAAATGGTGGACACAGTGCTGGAATGGGGTAACAGCAGGAAGGACCAAGCCTGGGTCACTGGGAGCTCTGATTTAAGGATGTCCCAATGGGGCTCCTGGGTGGCTCAGTCAGTTAAGCATCTGCCCTTGGCTCAGGTCATGATCCCAGTGTCCTAGGATGGAGCCCCACATCGGGCTCCCTGCTCAGGAGGGACTCTGCTTCTCCCTTTCCCTCTTCCCCTGCCTGTGCTCCCTCTCTCAAATAAAGAAATAAAATATTTTTTTAAAAAATTAAAAAAAAAAGGATGTCCCAATGCTAGAGAGTGTGGGAATAAAATTGGGAAATGGTCATAGGTACTGGACATTTTTAGCTGGAAGAAGAAACCCAGGGATAGGTATTTACCAGATAAATATAGGATGTCAGTTACATTTGAATTTAAGATAAATAATTAGGAGTGCAGTTGGTTAAGCGTCCGACTCTTGGTTTTGGCTCAGGTCATGATCTCAAGCGCCGTGGGATGGAGCCCTGCCTGGGGCTCTGTGCTCAGCGGGGAGTCTGCTTAAAGATTCTCTCTCTCCCTCTCCCTCTGCCCCTCCCCCTGCTCATGCTTGCACATGCTCTCTCTTTCTCTTTCTCTCTCTCTCAAATAAATAAATAAATCTTAAAAACAAAAAGATAAACACTTAATACTTTTTAAGGGTAATTATGCCCCAGCTACTGCATGGGGCAAACATATACCAAAAACGTTGTTCATTACTTATCTGAAATTCCAATTTGATTGGGTCTGCAGTGTTTTTATTAGTTAAATGTGTCAAGCCTACCCAGGCTACATGTTGCTATACTTAACTGGCAATGTCTTATAAGCTTGAGAGTGTGTTTTTCCGCATGCTTCTTTGTCTCCCTGACCCTAAAGTTATAAATTATGACCAATACTTTGAACTCAAAGAGTGTTGGGTATTACATCAATTCAAGGACACAGTTCCTAATAACTGGAGTGTCCTACAGTGGAACAGATTGTCTTAAAAATAGTGCATCTCTGAGCCAAAGATAGTAGCATATCCACATTTTTAATAGCAAAAAAACTGGGAGGAACATGGAAGGTCACGAATAGAGGACTGTTTAAAAACGTTACGGGCACATCTATGCAGTGGGATTTTCCACAGAACCGCCTTCTTTAACCTCTGAGCCTTCTAGCTCCTTGAATGGCAGGACTGTTACTGTTACTGTTCTCATAACATGACCAGCCGTTGCCCCGACAGGCAAGTGGCCTGCAGGACTCCTCCGGGGCGTTTCTTGTGTGCTCCAGGATGGTTTCCTGTATGGACATAGTGGGGAGACTTCTAAGTAGATTAAAAAAAGAGCAAAAGAGCAGCATGCACGGTGAGATCCCATTTGGGTAAATTTTAAAAAGCAGAAACATAAATACGGGTAAAAACATACCTTTTTCTGATTAAATACCTAAGAAACTTTTTTTTTAAGATTTTATTTATTTATTTGAGAGAGAGAGAGAGAGAGAGAGAGCGCGCGCACAAGTGGGAGGGGCAGAGGGAGAGGGAGAGAGAATCTCATGCAGATTCCGTGCCGAGTGTGGAGCCCGATGTGGGGCTCGATCCCACGACCCTGAGACCGTGACCTGAGCTGAAATCAAGAGTCAGACACTTAACCGACTGAGCCACCCAGGTGCCCTTAAATACCTAAGAAACTCTTAAGAGTGTTTATTTTAGGGAAGGGGACCAGTTATTGACAGGCGAGCAAGACTTAATATTTATTTTATGCCTTTATGGATCAGATTTTCATCTGTGCCTTTTGAGCCAGGCTGGGAATGTACCCTTTAGGAAGACGGGGCTAGCGTTCTCAGCAGTGGGCTGGGATTTGTGGTAGAAGGAGGTCATCTCACATTCCTTTCGGTTTAAAGATTGCACAAAGCTTGAAGGTCCCCCATCAGATAGTTTGGGTAAAACCACGGATGCCTTTGGGCACTCTCCGCTTCCCCTGCGCACCTAAAAGTTCAGGCAAGAAGAAGATGTTTCCCAGTGTGGCCCTGGCCAGTTGACCATGTTGGTGACTGAGTGTGTGTGCAGCACTTGAGAGTAAAGAGCGCTTAGTGGATGAGCCCTGGGTCCACAAATCCACAAGCACTTCTTGGCCTTGGGTTCAGGATGGGCCTGGACACTTCAAAAAACAGGAAAAATAAACATTTTTATCCCACTCTTATTAACAGTTCAAATCACATGAAATTGCTATCGCATGGGCCAAAAAAAAATTAGCCAACTCGCAGCAATTTTACACGATTCAACTACTACTGCTTCTGGACCTCCCTTCTTACGTCCTCCCTTGATCCGTTAGAAAAACAAATTGAAACAGCCAAAGTATGTATATTTCCAGGCTCCAAATGCTTCTTACCTTTTCTATTACATTATCTATTATTTATGACAATTATATTACTTAAGCGCAAAAATTATATAACATTTTGGGTATGCCAGGGGTTTTAAATAGCTTTACATCTCTCGGCTCATTTACACTTTACAGTAAGCCCAGGAGATGATTATGTTCCATCCCTTTTTGCCAGTGAGGCACCTGAGACACCCAAGTGGAAGTGCCCTGCTTGGGCTCCTGCAGCTCTGGGTGCCGGAGCAGCCTGGCACCTGAGCCCAGGCAGGTCTGGTTCCTTCCATCACAGGGCCTCTCCTTTGTTCTGGCCCCTGAGTTCCTGCTATGGTAGGCCCGGCACCCCCCTCTTGTAACCTGTCCCCAGCAGACTGGTGGGTTGCTCTGGACCCCACAAGGGCACAGCGCACGCCCTCCATCCTGAAAGCATGAAACCCTGAAAGCAGTTTCACTAACCACGGTCCGGCCAGTCTGTCCTAGCGCCCACGTGTTTGGAATGCAGGCCCTCAGGGCAGCCCGATCCTGATCCTTCTTTACGTCCAGGGCCAGTCTCACTCCAGGGAAACAATACTAATGTTTGGGCACAGTCATGTGCCTTCACTAGCTCATGGATGCAAAGCCCAGTGTGACACAGAACATTCAGGAAAAGATACGAAAAAGCAGCGTTGGGGCTGGCACCCACTTCCATGCAAGACTGGGTCTGTGAGGTGGGCTAACACAGCTTTCTGTGGCCTATCAAATGTCCTTTTAGCAGTAACCACCTCATTAAAGGGCACCTTTTAACTTACTAGTCAAATCTTGGTATCTGAAAGTGAGGAGGTTTCGACCCCACTGTGCTTCCTTCTAGGAGCCTGGAACTGGACTGGCCCTGACATATTGGTCTTCACTCATCCCTTCCCCTGGGGAAAAGAGGAGGCTGTGACATTACCTATGCAGTGAGCTTCTCCGTGCCTTTCTTCTTTCTCTTGGGGCTTGTCAGCAACATGGAGCACATGGTCTCTTCTGTTCCTCCAGAGGCAGCTCCCCATACTCACTGGTTCAGAATCTGGGCAGGGAATATGGGTTCCAGATCACGATTTCTGCTGAAGTGTGATAGTATGGGATTTTTCTGAGCAATGCATCTCAGAAAACGTATTAGAATTCAATTTCTGCTTTGTTCACAGACCAGGCTTTGGCTTTGCCAAAAATTTCAAATGCTAATTGAATGCATGCATTGCATATATTCAATATTTTAGTAGGCAGGAGCTACCATGTTAATTGGGAACATTTGAGATTTGCTCTTTCAGATATTTGAATAATTTGATACTAGAATATTATAGACATCCATGCTGATTTTTTAAATATGTGATGGAATGATAGATTTTTCACTAGTTTTTTTGTGACTTTTTTTTTTTCTTGAGGCCATAGACTCAGTTTTGGAACAAAACTAACACAATATTCATTTTAGTGTAATAGAACTGTTGGCTCGCTGATAAGAGGAAGGAGTCTGTTCCCTCAAAAGCACCTCACGGTTTTTTAAATCAAGTAAAATAAACATAAAGAAAAGTACATTATAATGTTACCAATACCCAGACGAAGAGAGAGAACACCGGCAGGCCAGAACTCCCTAGCAGGTGTTCATAATAACAAACCCCACTAACTTAACTATGACCTTGACCTCTCACATCGTACATTAGTTTTGCTGATTTTTGAACTTCATATAAGTGCAACCGTACAGTATGCAATTTGTGGTATCTGGCCTTTATTTATTTATTTTTATTTATTTTTACAGAGGGAGAGAGAGAGGAGGGGAGGGGCAGAGGGAGTGGGAGAGAATCTTAAGGAGACTCCATGCCTGGAGTGGAGCCCACCACGAGCCCAAGGCGGGGCTCTATCTCACGACCCTGAGATCATGACCAGAGCCGAAATCAAGAGTCCAACGCTGAACCGACTAAGCCACCCAGGAACCCCTGGCTCTTTTTAAATTAGCACCACCCTAGTTTCTCGATTCTGCAAATGATGCTGTGATGGTTTCTAAACCAATTCTTGGAGGGAGAGAGGGAGGCAGGGAAGCAGGAAGAGAGGATGGGAAAGACAGTGAGGGGGAGTGTTTGTGGGTACCATTTGTCTGTAGCTACTCCAAAAGCAACTGTAGTCCATGAAAAATTTGAGAGAATATAAATAAGCTACATTAGCCAGTTCGTGACTACCTTAGACCTTATTGCACGAGGAAGTGAGTTTGCTCTAAATTAAAGCCTTGTTGAGCTGACTTGCTTTGGCTGTGCAGTGGGGACGTGGACACATGGTTCTGATGTCTTTGCACCTTTAAAGGACTCCAGGGGATTGGCCTGGCTGGATTTTGCAGGACTGCCTCTGAGTCTCCTTTGCCTTAAGGTTATAGTCCTGTGCCCCAGAGTCTGAAAGAAATCTCTGTGGGGGCATGTTTCGCTCTAGGTTTTCATCATCGTCCTAGACAATAAATGGATGACAAGATAACAGCATCTTGGCTCCTTTACACATCACATGTCCTCCTTGGAACACTAGGACATTTTAAAGATGAGGGAGACTGTGTTTGTCATGGCCATATTCACACTCAAGAGCCAAGCTTCATGATGGAGGCAATCATGTTTGTCCTTCAGTGCCTCTCAAATGCTACACCTTCTGTTTCTGGGGACACACACCCAGCATTCTCTTTCAGGGTGTGGGAGCCCATGTCGCTTATTGATGAGGGTGCAGGGGGAAGTTAGGTAGTTTTCTCAGGCTACTGAGAATTTCAGTCTAGCTGTCTGACTTCCAATGTGATGGTCATTTAGTATACATATATTACACTGCATGGATGAAGCATAATGATCATCACCCACCTCTTCGATTTTTCAGGTGAGGAAAGGATATTATACAACTTTTCCAAAGTCCAGTGCCCCCCCCCCCTTTTTAAAGATTTTATTTTTAAGTGATCTCTACACCCAGTGTGGGCCTTGAACTTAGAACCCTGAGATCAAGAGTCAAATGATCCACCGACTGAGCCAGCCAGGCACCCAGCCCGGTGCCCAGGCACTACCATCCCATCTCTTGTCTCCCTCACCTCTTTGCCAGCCCCAACCCAGCTTTGCACTGAGCTCCTACCGACATCTTAGAGTAAGTGTGTGTTTTAGCTATTTGACTGCACTATTCTGGACTAATAAGGGCAAAATCTAAAGGTGGCTCTTGTGGGGCGCCTGGGCGGCTCAGTCAGCTCTAAGCGTCTGCCTTCCGCTCAGGTCATGATCCCAGGGTCCTGGAATCAAGTCCTGCATCAGTCTCCCTGCTCAGCGAGGAGCCTGCTTCTCCCTGTACCTGCTGTTCCCCCTGCTTGTTCTCGCTCTCTCCCTGACAAATAAATAAATAAAATCTTTAAAAAAATAAATTAAATAAAGGTGGCTCTTGTAAGCCAGAGGGGAAGGGAGGGTGGTGCCTTGGTATTGTGGTGGGAAAGCTACTCTGGGACAAGAGAAGCCCCATGATGTCCCTAAAATCACACCATGTAAGTTCTTCTACTCCATTTCTACACAGATTTTGTCTTCACACTATTCATTCAAAAATTATTCACTGAGCACCTTCTGTGTGCCAGGCAGTACTCTAGGGGCTTACAACACATCTGTGAACAAAACAGACAAGTCTCGGATCTTGTGAGGCATATATTCTAGCAGGGAGTGATAGAGAACAAACAGTAGACATTATAAATAATAAATGGGAAATTAAATAGCCTGTTAGACAATGATAAACTATAGCAAAAAAATGGAGCAGTTGGTAAGAGGGATTGGAAATGCCGAGGGATGGGTCACTGCAGGTTGAATCGAGTGTTCCGCGTAGACTCACAGAAAAGATGACATTTGGATAAAGACTTGCAAGCAGTAAGGGTATAAAGCCATTCACATATTTGGAAGAAGAGCAGTCCACAAAGAGCGACGAGCCAAGGCAAAGGCCTTACTGTGGGATCATGCCTGGAAGATTTGAAGTGAAGAACAAGGCCAACGAAGGAGGCGGGGAACAATAAAAGGTGAAGTCAGAGAAGTAACCAGGAGTCAGACCGTGTAGTGACTTGTCAGTCATTGTTAGGACTCTAGCTTTCCCTCTGATTGAAATGGGGAGGCACTGCAGGACTTTAACTGGAGGAGAGACATGATATGACTGATATTTTAGTTAGCCATTTTGGGGGCTCCTGGGTGGCTCAGTTGATTAAGTGTCTGCCTTGGCTCAAGTCATGATCCCAGGGTCCTGGGATTGAGACCTATGTTAGGCTCCCTGTTCAGCGGGCAGCCTGCTTGTCTCTCTCCCTCTGCCCCTCCTCCTGTTCATGTGAGCTCCCACTCTTCTTTCTCTCAAATAAATAAATAAAAATCTTAAAAAAAAAAAAAAACTAGCCATTTTGGTGGCACTGTCGAGAACAGGCTGTAGGGAGGCAATTCCAATAACCAAGGGATGGGTGTAGCTTGAAACAGTGGAGAAAAGTATCACAGTCTGGATACAGGACTTCCTGATATAATGGATATAAAACATAAGAGAGAGAAGTCAAGAATGACTGCAGAGTTTTTGGCATATGCAACTTGAAAATTGGACTTGCCATCAACAGAGATGGGAGAGACTACAGGAGCACAGGGACTGGTGGATGAGGAAGTCCATGTTGGGCACCTTAAGTACGAGGTGGCCCCCAGGCATCTAGAGCAGAGGTGGTGAATCTGGAGTTTGGGAGAGAGTTCTAGGGGGAGAGACATTATGGGAGTTGTTTCCCACATAGAGATGGTAATTTAAAGCTTTGAGATTAGTAGCTTTACAAGGGAGTGGGAGTATCTGGGGAAGAATTCAAGGTCTAAGCTTAGTGCACCAAATATTAAAGGCAAAGAAGAGGAGAAGGAACCAAGAAAGGAGATATAGAAGGAATGTAAGGGAGGTAGTGGGGGGAAAGTGTAGTGTTTTGGAAACCAGGTCAATTACATATATGAAGGGGAAGGGGGTGTCACCTGAATGGTGATGGGTCAAGCGATATTGGGAATGAGAATTGGAAATTGGATTTGGTACAGAGACGGTCCAAGGGTGACCTTGGTAAGAACATCTTTGGTAGAGTGGTAAGAGTCAAAACCTGATTCAGATGAATTTAAGAGAGAGTGAGGAGATGCAGTTGGAATAGTAAGTGTCAACAACTCTTTCAAGTAACTTTTTATTTTATTTCACTGAAGGACAGAAACCAAACCATGGGCTGGTGGGTGAAGGATGGTCAAGAGAAATATTTTCTAAGGTGGTAGAAATACCAGCACATTGACATGCTGTTGGAGCTGGTGCAAGTGACAGAGGGGGATGGCTTACTGGGAGCACCGTGGTGGGTGGGACTAGAGCCCAGCATTAGAGCAGAGGGACTGGCTTTAGAATGGGGCATGGATGGCCCATGGAGGGCAGTGGTGGGGAGACAGAGGGCTTCTGTGCAGAGGCCGGGCTGGAAGATGAGAGGGTGGGGGTCTCTAGGGCCTCCCTTTGCATTGTTCTGTTGTTCACAGAGCGGGGAAGGTCACCAACAGAACAGAAAGGAGGAGGAAAAGATGTGGAAGGTCGAGGAGAGAGGAGAAGGTATGAAACAGACATCTGGGAAGGGAAGGGCACGAACGGACTAGGGAAGCACAACACAAGTGCCGAGCAAATGGCCTCCTTGGTGTTCATGGTCATGGATTTAACATGAAACCTGTGAATGTGACTGTGTGTTTTTCTCCAGGGATCTTCTGCTGATGTACATGAAAGGTGGGCGATTGGATGTTTTCTCCTTTGGAAATTTTTTTTAAAGATTTTATTTATTTATTTGTCAGAGAGAGAGAGAGAGAGAGAGAGAGAGAGAGTACAAGAAGGGGGAGTGCAGCCAGAGGAAGAAGCAGGCTCCCCGCTGAGCAGGGAGCCCGATACGGGACTCGATCCCAGGACCCTGAGATCATGACCTGAGCCGAAGGCAGATACTTAACCGACTGAACCACCCAGGTGTCCCTGGACATTTTTTAATGCATTGATTTAAATGTTTTGAGAATGAAAGATCCACTTCAAACAGTATGTCTGCCCATTTGCCTTCCAACTTCTTCCCCTCCCCCACTCTTCCCCTCCCCCACTCTTCCCCTCCCCCACTCTCCCTCCCCTCCCTTCTTTCCCAAAGCGCTTGTAAGTGTCTCCTAGGTCCAGAATACAGTTGACCCTTGAACAACACAGGTTTGGACCGTGTGAGTCCACTTATATGCGAGGTTTTTTTTCCCATAAGTATATTGGAAAATTTTTTGGAGATTTTGCCACAATTTGAAAAAACTCACAGGTGAACCATGTAGCCTAGAAATACCCCCCAAAATAAGAAAAAGTTAGGTGTTATTGTTAAGAGTATTTAACACATATGATGTACAAGATATGTATTGATCAACCCTTTATGTTATTGATAAGGCTCTTGATCTGTTGTAAGCTATTAGTAAAGTTTTGGGGGAGTCAGAAGTTATCTGTGAACTTTCAACTGGGTGGGACAGGGGTCAGCACCCCAACCCTGTGCTGTTCAAGGGCCAGGCTGTAGTCCTATCTGAAACAATCCACAGTTCTTCAGTAAACTTCACTGTGGGATTACGAAGTGCCAGGAGCTCTGTTAGGTACTGTGAAGACACAAAAAAGGAGAGAAAACCCTAGAAGCTCATAGAGAGGTGGGGAAGATGACACATGTCTGTGACAATTACAATATAAGATGGAAATCTGTAAGCCTCAATTTGAAAATCGAGCATTGTGAGAATTTTGAGAAGCAAAGCTTATTTTGAGCTGGAAAGAAGAGATCCACGGTGATGTGACAGATCGTATCTTCCAAGGGTGGCCACACGATATCCCCCATCCGACATGATCTTTTATGACGAGACGCTGATAACTCCTCCCATTCAGAGAGGACGTTGGTGTCATCTTCTCTTAAATGGGCTTGTGACTCATTTGTGCCCAGCAGAAAGGACGCCACATAACTTCTGAGGCAAGGGCAGTAAAGGAGAATCAGCTCCCGCCTTGTTTGCTGGGATGTCATGTAAAGTCCTGAGCCTCCATGTGAGAAGTCCAGTTGCCCTAAGGCCGCATGCTGTGAGGAAGCCCAGGCCACATGGAGAGACTCCTTGTAGGCGCTCTGGTTGACTGTCCCAGCTAAGGTCCTAGCTGATGGCCAGCTTCCACAGTGGCTGGGTGAGGGAAGGCACCTCCTCACAATTCTCACCCACCCCCAGCCATGAAGTCTTCCCAGTGTGGGCCCAGCCATCCTTGCTACACTCTGAATTCCTGACCTGCAGAATCTGGGAGTATAATGAAAAGGTTGTTTTACACCATTAAGTCTAAGAGAGGTTTGCCAGGTCACAGCAGTTATCAGAACAGATTTCTTGAAAGAGGGAATATCAGAACCAAATCAGTGTTTAGATGTACAGAAAATGTGATCCTTACCGAGACTGGTGATTTTCTTGTGTAGGCGACTTTTTTGAATTTCCCTTTCACATCTGATGTTCTGGCTTTTGAATACTCTTTTGTAGAAAAATCTCTAGATATTCATTTATCTGATTGCAGAACATTTTGAAGATTTTAGAATGCAGCTCTTCCTCGTGATTTCATTTTGTGATGACGACCCACCGTCAAATACAGTTTAGCAAAAGAGAGTAACTTTCATACAAAAAAATGACAACTTCCTTAACAGAATTACTAGTACATTTCTTATTAAACTAACAGTATTAAACAGTACTATTTATGTGGTCGCATAAAAAACTTTGTATTGTGTGTGTAAATTGTAGAATTTACTTTTTTTAAAAAATATTTATCTTTATTTTAGAGAGGTGGGGGGAGGGGCAGAAGGAGAGGGAGAATCTCAAGCAGACTCCATGCCCAGTGTGGACCTGATGCAGGGCTCGATGCCATGACCCTGAGAGCATGACCTAAACTGAAATCAAGACTCGGATGCTTAACCAAGCGAGCCACCCAGGCACCCCTAAATTATATAATTTACTTTTAAAACTAATTTTTATTGTTACAACACTAATAGTTTTTGTTTGAGCTTTTAAACTTTCCTTGACTTACACAAGGAAGGGAAAAGGAGACGTTATAAGTATGGTGGTTGTAGACTGACTGGTGGCTCATTTGCCTGGCTTTCCTGCCTTTTGTTCTGCAGTAGATTAATAGGTGACCAAATGGTGTGATTTTCTTGATTTTCTCTCTTCTACCCGCCTTCCCCTGGCTGCAGAGATCTGTCAGTATGTTGCTGCTTTCACCGGGTGTTTCGTTTGCAGTTTGCTGCGTGTTTCGTTTGCAATTTGCTGGGACTAACACTCGCCACCTCAAAGGAAGAACAATAACAAGGGGGCACGGATGGGATTTACTGCAAGGGCGTGGGAGCCAACACTTCTCAGGTGCCTTATCCTTCTGCTTCAGCTCCAATTTCTCTGCGGTGTGAGTAGGCCCAGGGAGGGTGTGTTCCTTGATGAAGCTCCCTTCTTGTCTGTATCCAGTGGGAGGAGTTTCCCCAAAGGAAATCTATACCTTTTACCATCGGAAGGGAAAGGGTCGTTGACCAGCACAGAGACCAGACCCCACTCCATCACCGGTTTCTGGAATCATCTAAATGGCCAGTAGGAGATTGGACCTCAGAGGTTTTTCATACGTTCATTTGATCCAAGTGTTTCCGTTAATTAGCAATATACTTTATTTAAAAGAATCCTCTCCAGGGGTGCCTGGGTGGCTCAGTCGCTCAAGCCTCTGCCTTTGGCTCAGGCAGGTCATGATCCCAGAGTCCTGGGATCGAGTCCTGCATCAGACTCCCTGCCTAGCAGGGAGTCTGCTTCTCCCTCTCCCTCTGCCCCTGCTCTTGTGCTCTCTCTCACTCTCAAATAAATAAGTGGAATCTTTTAAAAATATATATATCCTTTCCATACCTATATTTTGAGTTAATACCTTTTAAACAGTTTCATATTCATTAGATCCTTCTTTCCTTTAAAAACTTGATGAGGTGGAAAGAACTAGAATTAACATTCCCTCTTGTGGGATGGAAACTAGAAGTAGTGGATGTTTAAGGTACTCGTCCCAGGTCACCCTGATGCCTTAAAAGCATAATCAAAGTTCCAGCGGAGTTTGACTTTCAGCCCTCTGTTCTTCCTCTGTTTTGCCTGAAGCTGGTTCCATAAGTACAGTTACTACACTTCCTACCCCTGTCCACAAAAGTCTCCACATTCATTAGGAAGCTGCAGGACAGAAAGACAAGTGTTCTGGAGTGGTGAGATGCACATCTCAGCTTTACCCCTTGCAAACTGGTTCCTTACCACTCCAGTCTCTTCCCTGAGCCCTACTGGCTCTCCCCTCCAAGGGCTACTAATGGAGCGATCCATACTATAGGGGGTCATAAAGCAAGGTGTCATGTAATTGGGAAGTGTTATTATTCTTATTCATGCTCCAAATTCTCCCTATACGTGTAGATACGTAGTGACCTTATCATTGACTATTACACTGCGTGCTAGTTCAATGCGTGAGCGGTTTCAACACGAGGTGGGTTCCCCATGCTTTACCACTGTAGATGGGATTGGTGCCTTCAGTCCTTCAGGCTGAATCACATTTCCTGCAACTTGTTTTTCTTGCTACCTGTTAAGCATGCAGTAGTAAAGATGTTTGATTTCCAAAGAATGATTAAGCCAAGGACACCGTGTCCCATCTTTGATGAAATGCAGATTTCACATTAAATTCAGATCCTTCATTTTTAAAGGTTGAATAGAATAGCATCTAAAAAAAGAATTTCCACTGGTTAAATTTAGGCTGCTGGAAAAAAAAAAGGTTTAATGTAAGATTATTCTTGGTACAGAAACATTTTCACTTGGCTGTGAATTGGATACATTTAAAAATCATTGTCGGCTCTTGCCTTTGGAATTGGGTGTGGGATCATCAAACGAATGTGAGTAGACACCTTGGGTTCAGTCATGCTGCTTCCCCGTTTCTGTTGAACTTATTTCACATGGTGGGCCAAGTAATGGTGGTCTTGTGTTCGCAGGTGCGTTTGTCCTGCGTTATGGGTCAAGAGGAGCGGATGCTGATCTTACACCCATTGGCCTCTACCTTGGGGCAGGGCTTACCCTGGTACCTGGACAGGCAGGACACTTGTCTTGCTTATTTATAACTATGAGCCCTTGTGGCGCCTGCGTGGTGCAGTTGGTTAAGCATCTGACTCTTGGCTTTGGCTCAGGTCTGATCTTGGGGTCGTGAGATGGAGCTCCATGAGTGTGGAGTCTGCTTGGGTTTCTCTCTCTCCCTCCGCCCTTCCCTTCCTCTCTCAAATAAATAAATTAATTTAAAAAAGCAAACAAAACTATTAGCCTTATCTATACAGGCCTTAAGTACTTTCTGGCAGATCTAACCCATTTCAAGAGACACACCAATTTTATACTCTCTGTGGTGGATCTTATGCATATCGTTATAATAATAGGTGACACTTCCTGAACTTGTACTGTGTACCAGGTACTAGGCTGATAACTTTACACATTGTTTTTAACCTCATGCTGTGAACATAGAAGTTACTGAGGAACATAAAATGACTCTTGCCTGGCCAGGAAATGGTCCAGCCATTTGTTATACATAAGCACGACGATCACTGGCTGGGGAAGGAAAAGAGAACAGTACACATCTTTCCCTGAAATCTAGAGATTTTTTTACTTTCTTGCTGCTCTACCAAAGAAAGAGCTCTAAATACAAAAGAAGGATCGTTCTTTCTCATCCAGTCCCATTGCATTATATCTCCCAGACTGAAGAAAAAAGTAAAGACTCAGGCTAGCCCCCCAACCCCCATGCCTCTAACTCTGTGTGCCCTAATGGACTCAAAAGAAGAAAAGTCATCCTACAGGAGAGCATCTCTCTCCACGGCCCACCCAGTTCGTGCCAGGCAGAGCTGTTGGCATATGGCCATCGGGCAGGCTGCCCTTTTATCAGGACTGTTTCCTAGAGCTGCTTGCAAAGCCTGCTCGCACTGTCAGCCTTGGAGGACCTTTCTGGGGGCAGAAGAACGCGATTGGGTTGCTTTCCCTGCTGTGGGCTCTGGGGCTTTGGTCATGAACCATGACTGTTGACAGAAGAGTGGCTGAGTTATAATCATACCTGTCCTCCTCCGCCTGCAGGCGTGTCGTCACTATGAGGTGACATCATGGATATAAAAGTCCTGTGAAAAGTATAAAAACATAGGTCAAAATAATAAAAGAACGAAAAGCATTGTGATTCCAATGATGTCAGAGCCTTCCACCCCAGGACAATTGGAATGCTCGATGTCAAGCCATGTTCTCTCTGTAGGCCCGTGGGTTTTCACCCAAGTTTTTAAGAGATTTTCTTGAGAGAAAAAGAAGAATGAAAAAGAGCAGTGAGGTCCTATTCTGGGTCAGATACTGCCGTGAATTTTCTCTCACGCACGCGTGCACAGCCCCAGACCGACATGTACATAAGACGTACGCATAAGAAATACATAAATGGGGGCGCCTGGGTGGCTCAGTCGTTAAGCGTCTGCCTTCGGCTCAGGTCATGGTCCCAGGGTCCTGGGATCGAGCCCTGCATCGGGCTCCCTGCTCCGCGGGAAGCCTGCTTCTCCCTCTCCCACTCCCCCTGCTTGTGTTCCCTCTCTCGCTGTGTCTCTCTCTGTCAAATAAATAAATAGAATCTTAAAAAAAAAAAAAAGAAATACATAAATGTTGTGTAAATGTTGAAAGAGGGAAAAAGTACAATCCAGACGTAGCTGGAACCTTTCTGCTCTGAGAGATCTGGGTCAGGTGACCCGAGTCTCTAACTCCATAGCAGGGAGCACCCCAAGTCTCTGCAAGATTTCTGCAAGTTCCTCAGGTGTCTGATGGTTACACAAGTTCTTCTGGTTTCTATCCTTGGCTTTCTTCATCCTAGAGGCAGACTCTCTGCTGCATAACCTAGAGAGACAGCACAGAGAAACTCAGCCCCTCCGAGGCCCGCGGTCAACAGTATCCACCGTCCCAAACATGTGGTAGATCATGCAGGAGTGCGGGAGAGTGCAGTGGGGGTGCGGGTGGGACTCGGTTTATTTGGTAACAGGGAAGCCCGGAGTTCTTGGTTCAGGACATATCCCGAGTCACCACTCCTTCCTGCGGCAGATGGAGAGCCTCTTTCCAAAGGCTGACTCTTCTCCCTCTCCCTCTTCATTTCTGTCTACTCCCCACACACCCCCATCCCTAATCCCACAGATTTCTTCTCCTTGTCTCAAACAGAGCAACCCCCGCTCACCGCCCCCCCTCCCCGGGCCCTCATGGTGGGTGGGGCTCCTCCCCTTCCAGAAAGCACTCTTTCAAACAATGAAGGGGGCTTCCAAGTCAATCTAGGGAAAAAATGGTCTTCCCTTCCTGACAAAAGTGTGAAATATTTACATATTACCTACAAGTTCTGGGGCCTCTCAGGGCGGAACACTGATAACAGAATCATGTCCAATACACTCTGTAACTCTAAATAGGTCACCTAGTGAAAGCTTTCACCTCGGCGCGACTGTCGGAGAGCTAGCTGAGCTAGATTCATTCCATGTTGCTCTGTTATTCTATTGAGAGAAAGACGGGGGAGAAAAAAAAAAAAAGCTTTATTTCTGTCAGTGAAAAAATGATAAGCTGTCTAAAAATAATGTAAGGAGAACACCCACTACTCCTGTCCCTTCTCAAATGTCACATCACATTGATCTTGGTGAGCCAGGAAGTCACTTAGGGCATTCTTTAAAGAGTCATACCGTCCAGGGAAAGAAGGACACCTTCTTTCACTTCCAATCAGCCAACCCATCAATCCTGTCCTCCACTGGTAGGTTTGCAGAGTAAATTAAAAGGTATGAGTCATGTTCTGAAAATCAAAAGGCACATGCAGAGCATATAAAATGAACCTCAAGCAGAGTAGGAATTAGAGACACAATGTGGCCCTTTGTGAAACATGACAACATCCCTGGGGACCAAGGTTTCTGAGTGTTGTTGAACTGGGGAGGGTAATGACAGGGTTCAGAGTTTGCCAGAGAGTGTGTCATAACGTGGAGATTTGGGGAAAAGTGCAGCGAGCCTTTAATCAAGCCTCCGAGGAGCTTGCTAATGGGGCCCCGTCTGTCAGTTGTTTATGTGGGGGGTGGACTGAAATCAGAACATGACCATGTTTTGTTAGGAAAATTTATTTAATTTGCGTCTTCTGGAAGGACACATTTGCAAAATGTGAATTAGAGAGATTCTAGATTTACCTTTCCTGAAAGATGAATTCTGGAACATTCCTCTTACTTTGAGGTCACCTCTCTTAACTGGGAACTTGAGTTTCAGTGACTTGGCATGTCACCCTGAAGGAATATCTGTGAGTCCGAAGGGATCCATTGGGATCTACCACATTTTGCTTGGGGTGGGGGGGGGGGTTGCGGGGTGGGGGAGGGGTATTATTTCGGGCTGCATATAATGGCTGCTGGACAACACTTTGGGAGGATCCCAACCTCACACAAATTTCTACTTGTTATGACTTACAGTTTGGCAAGGTAGTTATTACCTTTTTTATTTTTTTCCTAGTGGTAGCGGTTCAATCACAGAGTGTTAGGGTTGAGTCTTTGATCCCATATCCCAAAGTTAAATGTAAAACTTTTGTATGATCCCCTGTATTTCTCGATGACAAAATGACACCCATCAGGCAATTCTTATTGTCACGGGTGATTGCCAGAGAGAGGGGAAATAGGATAGGGGCTAGAATAAAGAGTGAAGGTGAACACTTCTGGGGAACATTATGCTTTAGAAGAAGTCCCTGCACTGTAATAGCGTAATGATTCCAATTCCGGATCTGTAGTGATTTAATGAAATAAGCAGCATGCGTTGGCTCTAAACATATGTTGACAGAGGCAGATTGAATATCAGATGTTTCCATGGTAAGGTAGTGATTTTTGTGTCCAAAATGTCATTATCTTCAAAAGATAGACAGTCCTTTGAGGTCGGAAAATACGGATAGTTTCCTTTTAATGTTCCTGGAGCTTAGCACTCCTTGTTTTGTCCTGGAAGATGCTTGTTATTTCCACGTATAGACGTTGTAATGGGATTTGCGTTTCAGTAGTCAGCAGTCCCAAGACTGTCCCGATAGAAAGGCTGGAGGAGAATGAGAAGACCTGCCTATTCTGGCTCTCAGAGATGATGATTGGGTTTACAAAGGACTTGAGCTAGAATGACAAGGGGAATTCAAAACCCAGTGCTTTCAAGTCAATGTCATGTTCTGCTTTTAATTAGAACTAGCCTCTTCGCTCTTCTTCATTTGCCAAGTGACATACCTTTCCTTAATTTCTGCGGGGGAGAGGCCTCTGCCAAACCATGATGGAAAACTCTTGATTTGGAATCATGTCATACAAAAGAACCAAAGGAAGGGGTTGAACTGGCTGGCTCTCCCTGAAACGGCTCTCCAGAGTTGATCCCACGGATTATACCGTTGATGGCAAAGGAGGGCAAAGCAAACACGAAATCGTGTTAATGTGACAACTAAGGCTATCCACACTGTGAGTATTTGCCAAAGCTGGGATGCAGGATTTCACTTAACTCACCTAATATTTTAGCATGCCGTGATTAGAAATTCAGGGCCCTTTTCCACACACAACTAGGACTCCCTCTTTGGTTTGGTTTTCAATAGAATGATCACCTCACTGGATACTGATCAGTTGCTTCCTTCCAATTGTCATTGTTGGTCCGTACTTCCTGTGTTGGGTTTCAAGCAGTATAAGCTCTTTGGTGTTTGATTTTATTTTATTTGATTTTATTTAAAGATTTTATTTATTCATTTGAGAGAGAGAGAGCAAGAGCAGGGGTGAGGAGCAGAGGGAGAAGCAGGCTCAGCCCTGGGACCCCGGGATCATGACCTGAGCTGAAGGCAGGTGCTTAACCGACTGAGCCACCCAGGCGCCCCATCGGTGTTTTAAATTATACCTGCGCTTCTCATGTTTCTTTGAGTGCCGACCTAGGAAATTATCACAGAATGAAGAGATTCAGCAGCTCTGATTTAATCTTTTCCTGTCCAGAGGGCTTAAATCCTTTTGCTTATTCCAGTCTTCATTTACCCCAACACTAGCATACAAGATTTCAGAGGCCCCTTTCCCCCATGAAATTCTCCATGTTTTTTTGACTGAAAGAAAAGCTCTCATCATTCACCAAAGAATTCATCCAAATTTGAAGAAGGGGGCTAGAAAGTTCAGATGTTATTCCAAATGCATGTTAAAAACAAAACAGGACCAAGCAAAGTCAAACTATCAGAATGAAGGTAATATAGAACTGAATAGAAAAGAAAATGCTTCCCTTTTGAATAAACAAAATTCACAAGATTCTTTTTCTTGGATATCAGCCTTTTCAAGATTTGGAGTTTCTAGTCATTGAAAAGCTTGGCTCATTTTCTATCATGGTAACATATATAGATACCACAGTAGCTAACTGCAATTATTCACCCTAGACAAAGACCAAAAAAAAAAAAAAAAGATCTCCCCCCCATTTTTCAGTTTGTGTGCCTTCCATTCCAGATGGGGCCCATTATGTAGATGTTGTGTTTCAAAAGGGAAACATTTCCTACAATTGCTGAAAAAAAATGTCTATTAAGGAAATAAGAGCTGCTGAAGAAAAGACACGGGTTGTCTATTTCTTCAATTAGTGACACAATCCTGGTCGTATTCCACAAGAACTGTGGGGGTTCTAATTGAAATATTCGAATTCCCTCTCTGACCCTCCCCCATCCCCACCACAGTGCTATGGTTAAAAGGGAGAAAGAATCACAGGACCCCATTTGGGGAAAACCCAGTTCTGACTGGGTAGCTACGAGAACAGAGTTGCACCATTTTGCTGAATGTGTCGTTTATTAAAAGTTTTTCTCAGTAGGACAGCAAGCGATTACATGAAGCAGCTGGGTTACAAGGAGCACTGATCACATGTTATTACACGCCGAGGAATTGTGGATTAGGGAAAGAGGAACAATGTAATTATGCTCGTGGAGTGTCACTTATTAATTTTTAAGGTGAGGTTTGCAATAATTTCCTAATAGCTATAAAAATCAGAGCAAATGCCCGGGTTTCTAAGGGTCTCCAAGGTTTAAAATCGGTACATGGGCTTTCATTTTGTTAAAACGTGGCGGAGGGCATGACAGCTTTCAGCGTTGAAAGGGGAATGAAATCATACCGGTGCCAAAGACAAAATCCCAAACTTCTAATCTAAAATTCTTGTTTCATTAACTTTCATTTATCACAACCCTCTTCCCTTCCTGGGTTACTGGAGTGATGGACTCATACAGGATAGCCCACAACTGTCTTGAATTTCCTCTGAGAAATTATGCAAAGTGAAAGACGCCATAATCCCTGAAGTCAATTAACACCTTTTCTGGCTCTACCACCTAATTATTTGAGAAGCTTCACCCTCAAGAAGCCTGACAATCCCTCAAAACGCAGGGCCATCTTTGCCTTTCTAGGGGCCCTACCCTAAATGGTTTAAAATAATTTTTCTCGAACATTCTTCCCATTGCCTCCTCCACTCTTGCTTCCAGTTTCTTGTTAGCATGGCTGCTAATTAGGTTCGCTTTTTCAAACAGGGTGAGGACTGTCTCTGTTGCCAGGTAAGTAGGTGGTATTTGCAGTAAGCAATTAAAATGAGCTTTGCTGAATTAAAAAAAAGACTAATAGCAGTAGTAAAACAACAACAACAACAGCAGATGAGGTTAAAGAACTGAAGTGATGGAGAAATTAAAACTGAGTTAGTAAACTGTGAGGTGGCCTGAAAATCCTGCAGGTGTAGGCAAGTGGGTTGTCTGAGCCGTGGTTTTTGGTTGTCTCACATAAAATTAAAAAGACAAAGGAATACAGAATCTTCATTATCTCCAATCTGATACATTTTTAAATTTCCCAGCTGCTACATAGCTTTAATTTTTACCTTTGAGTATTTTTCTTCAAATGGTAATAACTTATTGTTTTTTAGCCTCTAAATGCAATACAATAGATACTCACCAGTCAAAATTCAAATTAAGTAAAAATCTCCCAAAATCCTCCATGTGAAAAACTCTGTTAAAATTTAGTGTCTGTTTTTCCAAGCACTTTCCATATGACACGTGAATATAAATGATAGATACAGATCTATATAATTATATATGTAAATATGTATATGCATTTTTAATAAAATTTCATTTATTCAACCTAGTATATACTGAGCATCTGTTGTGTTCCAGGCAATGGGATACCATGGTGAGCAAAAACAGACATGGTTGCTCTTCTTGTAGAGCCTAACAGCCTACTGCAAGAGAGAGACATTAATCAAAGAATCCTATAGCGTTATAAATGTGGCAATTACAATAAAGGAGATGTACATGTTATAAGACCTTATATTGGGGACTTAATCCAAGGGCTTAATCCAAGATGCCAGGGAAGGTCTCCTAGAAGAAGTGATGATATTGAACTTAGATTTTTTTTTTAAGATTTTATTTATTTATTCATGAAAGACACACAGAGAGAGAGAGAGAGAGAGAGAGAGAGGCAGAGGGAGAAGCAGGCTCCCAAGGAGCAGGGAGCCCGACGCGGGACTCGATCCCAGGACCCTGGGATCATGACCTGAGCCGAAGGCAGACGCTCAACCATCGGAGCCACCCAGGCGCCCTTGAACTTAGATTTTTAAGGAGGAGGATAGAGGATACCTAAAAAATATGGGGAGGTCAAGGAGCAAGAATTTCCTGTCCCCTTGTAGGTACTTGTAGCTGGACTAAGAATCAAACTGATATGAGACCAATTAACAGAAAATCAAATTTAGTTTCATACGTACTGGGAATTTACACAGACACAAATAGCAAAGATAAGCAAAGTTAAGAGGCTTTATTATGGCCTCCTGAGCCAAGGAGAGGGGTAGGGTCTGGGGATACAAGGGCGAGGAAGATCGTCAGCCGGAAGGTGAGAGGAGATGTTTGAAAAATAAAGGTTGCCTTATTAAGCAGATAAGTTTCTTAGGTAAAGAGGAATCTTTGGTTAATAGTTGTCTTCCTGGTAGAGGCTGTCCTTTCCCATGTAAATTTAGGCCTTTGAGGGGAAACAAAGAGCTCCTCTGGGCTGTGATTGCCTTTAACTCGAAACTGTGTTCAATGCCCAAGTGGCCCATCTTGGGGTGGCCTGCCCTTGGCTCCCCCCAACAGTGAGGGGGAAAGAAGGATCCAGAGCAGCTGAGCTTTCTAGGTAGAGGAAGCTGCTTCATTAAAGGCTTGATGATGGGAGGGGGCATGTGCATTTGAGAAAAAATAAGCAAGGCCAATATCCAGAGAATAAGTTTGTCACCGTGGGAGACAAGCTCAGAGTTCCAGGCTTTGTGGCGCCTTGTAGACCCTGCTGGGACTTGGTTCTGAGCCCCAAGAGTGATGGAGGCTGTGATTCAGGCATGGGGTGACATGTGTTTCATCAAGCTCAGCCTGGCTTCAGGGTGGAGGACTCACTAGTTGTGAGGGGATTCCGTGGGAGGCTGTCATGGTAGAAGGGAGAGGGAGGGGACCATGAACCGGGGTATTGGTGCTAGAAGCGAGAGGAGAGAACGGTTGGTGTCTTGCATGTAGGAGAGAGTAAGAGAGAAGAGTCAAGGGAGAGTCCATTTGCCCAGGTTCTTCTGTGGTGGCCTTTCGGACCTACCCGGTTGACTACAGCGCTCTCTCTTTCTTAGTGAGTTGTAGTATCTGCTTACGGATTGTGGATCTTACCCTTTTTCCATTACATGTTCCGAATATTCCCTTCTCACCTCTTCCTTGTCTTTTTGTTTTACGGCCTTTTTTACAATCAAGAGTTTGTTTTGCACTGTTATATTTGTCAGTCTTTTCCCGTTCTTCTAGATTTTGCTTCTCCTAATGCTTTTATGATAATGTTTGATTGTTTTGGGGGGGTATGTTAGAAGGTAGGGGTTGACCTTCTATTTCCTAGATGGGCAAAAAAATTATATTCACGTCAGATATCCTCTTTTCCCTGCTAATTTGAAATAAATTCCCCCCCCCCACACACACACAACACACACACACGGACGCATACATATATGGGCAATAGTCAATACATTATTCTAGCTCATTGTTCTTGTTGAGTTTTCTTTTGCTTATCACGTGCTGTTTCAGTTAGTATAGCTTCACTCATTTTTTTAAAACAATATTGTTAATTATTTCTGTACATTTGCTTTCCCCCGGACATCCAGAGAATTACCTTGTCAGTTCCATGAAAGAAACTGTGGGTGTTTTACTTGAGATCTCACTGAATTTATAGATTAATTTGGAAAGAATTGACACTTTTATCACATCTGTTCTTCCTGTCTAGCAATATGGTCTGTCTCCGTTTATCCAAATCTTCTTTTATGTCCTTCAGTAAAGTTTTATGATTTTATTCATGTAGGTCTTAAGGTGAAAGCATTTTGTTTGACTTGACTTATCTTATAGTTTCCTACTTCTTCGCTTCAGTTAAGTGTGTATGAACAGACCCGTCTTCTCTGTTGAAAATATATAGGCTGATAATTTGGAGAAGTTTGTATATCTCAGATTAACTAAGATGTGTCCCCTCTCTCTAAAATGTTTGATATTTGTTCTAGGCGGGTGGGTGTGGGGAAGGTAACTTTTCCTTTTCCTGGAATAAATACCTTTGTGGAGAATTTCAACTCAGTCTCTGTGCAAGTGATGGCTGGTCTTCTCTAGGACAATGTTTAATGTAGACAGAGGCTATGGACCTATGGCCGTATATCTCCATCTTCAGAAATACACTCTATAATATTTTGGAAATATCCTGGCATAATTCTCCTGCTGGTGCGTGTTCAGGGCCCAGCTTTAGAATCACTCGTCCTCATTCTTGTATGTTTATTTGCTTGCTGATCTCTCTCTGGCCTCCTACCTCTTAGATTCATTGCGAGGTTGAGGAAGTCTAGCCATAAGCCCTTAAGAAACTGACCCTGAAGTTCATCTTCTATGTTTTTGAGAGACATTCTCTTCGTGTCCCCCCACCCCCCACCTGCTCAGGCAAAGAGAGGAGTTACCATTAGATAGTATGGCTGATATGCACATAGGGGCGTGCACGAGAAAAGCTTAAAGACTCCAGGCATGTTTCTCTGTTTGATGGATCCAGCGTTCTTTGTTCACACAGCTCTGTTCAAAACGGTTCCTTTCAATGTCCAAGTTATGCCTGTGTCTGATATCGCGGACTCCATGTAAATTAGAGAGACGTGCTGAATTCCCTGGGAGAACTGGCGGGAACAAAGCTGGGTTCCCTCAACCTCTCTGTCTCCTCTCTGTTTGCCCTCAGCCCCTCCGATGTTGCTTGCTTGTGAGAGTCCATCAATGGTAACTTGTGTCTTCATTTTGTTGCCATAGCCTGGGCTCTGCAATTTGCAGCTTACTATCGATTTCATTTGGGGTTAATACTTTCCTATTATACTTATTGTTTGGCCCTCACTCTCCTGCCTGGTACCGTAATACACTGCTTTCAGTATTCTAATGGGTTCGCATGGGTCTGCCATCGCCAGCTTGATTTTTAACAGGAAGCCAGGACAATAAAGGCCTTGAGAAAGCAAATGTGAGAAATGCATGCTTCTGTCTGGGGACATTAGTGCAAAATGGAAACAATACTGTCTTTTTGCTTGCCTCTGCCA
The DNA here is from genome assembly GCF_009762305.2 of Zalophus californianus. NCBI lineage: Eukaryota > Metazoa > Chordata > Mammalia > Carnivora > Otariidae > Zalophus > Zalophus californianus. Next base: position 12,208,233 of record NC_045599.1, read on the forward strand.
CCCCATTTTCACCAGCGAGGAACTAGCGCCCTTCCCTCTACCACAGGCACAGACAAAGAAAATGGCTTCAGCCAACAGAGGCTGGGCTTCAGGAGACAAAATACGTTTCCTTGAAAACATGTAACTGCCACCCGCCGGCTGCCGTCTTTCCTCCCATTTAGTGCTCAACTCTAAGCAAATTTGTTCTTGGTTCAAAGAGCATACCTTGATTAATAATAACAATAATATGTAGCATTTTGAAAGAGAAATTCAGAAAACCTAGTGGGCAGGTAATTATTGACAATTCCTTTGTGCATTAATTGAACTTAAGTGGATGATACAGTATCGTTCCAGAGCCGGGGGTGGGGGGGGGTGGGGGGGGGGTGGGGGGGGGTGGGGGGGTGGGGGGGGTGGGGGGGGTGGGGGGGTGGGGGGGGGTGGGGGGTGGGGGGGTGGGGGGGGTGGGGGGGGGGTGGGGGGGTGGGGGGGCGGAGCCAGCTCCATGCGGGGCCAGCCTGTGAGGAAGGGGCCTCTGGTTCTTTCCAGACCCAGTTAAGGATGCTCTATTTAATAATGACAAGTTAGCGAGACTTTAAGCAGCATTTTGGGACACTTAGGGGAGAAGAACACTGAAGAAGGAAGTATAAGTGTTCACTGTTTTAGGGCAAAAGTAGTAAAGTCCGAACTGTCTCTGAGCTGTTAGACAATGTCAGATACCTAGTTTCTAGCTTTCCTTAGAGGGTCCTTATCCTCCTTTACTGTGGTTACCCAGTTGTTCTTGCTGACTCCTCTTTCCTAACCTTGGTCTTTAGGGATACTCTTCTCTGCCCTCACCTGCCTTCTCCATCTTGTACTGAAAGAGATGGACATTTAGTTGTTCCCCAAATTCTGTTCCTCCTTTCACCGGTCCTAGCGTTTTGGCTTGGCCCATGGTTGCCTACCTCGAAACTACATTTCCCAGGCTCCCTTGTAGCTCAGATTCTGGCTATAAATTAGGCTCCACTGATGCAAGTTCTCACAGGAGACTGAGAAGAAGCGGGGCAGGGAGTAGTGGCCACATTTTGAGGTGATCTCCAGTCTCTGAGCACGACCTCTTCTGTCCATTCTCCTGCTTCCTGCTACAGCAGGGACCTCAGACTTCTGCCATGGTAGTAGTTCTGCCTCTGTGTTTACAGCCCCTCGGCGAGGCTGGCTCTGGGTCGTTCTGGGACTCCTTCCAAGAAGCTCATCTCTCACTTTCCAGTGATGTTGTAAACCTCTCAACTCATGTATTAAGCCCATTTTGCTTAAAATAGGTGGGGTAAATTCTGGTTCTTGCACTGCCCCTACTGCAGCTAACATTGATTATGTCCGGTCCCATGGAATTTGAGGGCAGGGAACTGCCCTGATACCGTAGTAGGCCCTCACAGAAAACCAGCGAGTTCCCTGTGCCAGGCTTCATGTGAGGCACTTGACACACATTCTTTCATTGGCTCATCCCAACCACCCTGTGAGGTGGGCATCACCGCCATTTTGTCGAGGTCCTGATCTACAGAAGTAAGGTTAGGGAGGTCAGTCACTTGCCTGAGGCCACAGAGCTAGGAAGCAAAATCCTATCCTTTCTTCAAGCCTTGTGTCTTGTCCCAGTGAGGACCAGGAAATGGTTAGAGTCTCAGAAATAACTGCTGCCTACTGAGGTATCTCAGGATAATTTCCTGCATTTTCAAGTGGGGAGACAGACGGATAGAGAGACGTGACCTTCACTTCATTGACTCTTCACTGTGAACGTCTGCTCTGCCATGCTGAATTAGACTGGCCCCCTGCATACAAGTATGCCTCCATGAGATGTGGGGGATGGAGACCCATTTGCTCCTCACAATCTCCCCTTTCCCCCCTTCACTCAACTCTAAGAAGGAATAGGTGCTGTGTAGAATCAGTGTCCTATAAGGACTGCCAGTGGTTAAAGATTTCATTATACTATATCTTCTTTAAAAATAAAGCTCCAGTGCATGAATTATGAAAATTCCAAAGGCTCCCACAAGGCAGGAGTGGAAATGAGGACTGGGGCCTCTCCTGTGAGCAGCCTGATTCTCGCCTGCTTTTTCCCCATGTCCTTTGCTTCCACTTACTTGGCTGGAGTTTGTTTTTGTTTTTAAAGATTTATTTATTTGAGAGAGAGAGAGAGTGAGCGAGCATGGGGAGGGGCAGAGGGAGTGGCAGAGAGAGAATCCCAAGCAGACTCCCCGCTGAGCGCAGAGCCCCACGTGGGGCTCCATCTCACAACCGTGAGATCACGAGCTGAGCTGAAACCAAGAGCTGGCCCCTTACCTGACTGAGCCGCCCAGGTGCCCCTTGGCTGGAGTTGTTTAGGCCTCAGGAGAGCCAGGCTTCTTGCTGGGAGGCTCCCTTCTCTCTCAAGCTGTCTAGGCCATTGTGCTCACACGCACTCTAACTGGCTTATCTTGACTCCAGCTTTACGCTCCAGATGAGCCTTTCATCAAACCAGAATGGTGAGACCTATGGTTTGGGTTCTGTGCTTTTAGGATTCTAGGGCATTTCTTTCAACCATGCTAACCTAGATAAAGGCATTTTCCATGGGTCTAGCTTAGCTCCTGACTTTACACTAGGGGTTGAGGTGGGGGGCAGGAAGCTAAGAAGAAGATATTAGGTGACCTTGCTTGGCGTTTTTTTGTACACATATACCCTTCAGGAACCTTTGAGGAGAAGGACTGGAGAAGCCAAAACAGAATTCCGGTGCTATTACAGTTCTGCTTCATGATCACCCCTTATTAATAAGCTCTCTGTGGAACCATCTCGTGCAATGTCCTTGCTAGCGCCTACAACCCTCCCCTGGCCCGAGTGAAATGGATCTTCTGTCAAGGCTCAGCTTGCGGTGGTTACCACCACCATGAAGCCTCTTTAGACCTGGCAAATAGAATGAATCCTTTTGTTTTTAGCAGCCCACGAGCTTTGTTGACACAATGGAAATAGTACTACAGCCTTTAACATGGTGCCCCGTAATGAGGTGTTTATTTATCTGGGTTTCCCACTACATATTGACCTCCTTCAGGAGAGTGACTACATCTTATTCATCTCTTCATCCTCCACAGCTACATAAATATTTACCAAATCACATTGAATTACCACCCCCAATTCATTGCCATACAGTGTTCTTTGATTTTAAGGAGCCCGTGGTTGGAAGATGCACTTTGATTTAATAACTGTTCAGGGGTGGATATATTCAATGCACACGTGTGTGTATTCCCTTAAATTTACTACTGATGAGCGGGGATTCTGGACCCCAGCTCTGTAGTGTGAACCCTGCCCCCCCCCCCACTGACAAACTCTGTGGCCTTGGGTAAGCACCGTAACTACTCTGTGCCTCAGTTTCTTCACCTATAAAATAGGACTGAGAATTGTGTCTACCTCACAGTGTTGTTGTGAAGAACAAATGAATGAACACTTGTAGAGTACTTAGAATGTATCCATGGCATGCAGCAAGGGCTATTTAAATATTTCTTATAATTATTATCCCGATATCAGATACGGTAACATGCAAAATAAAAAAAAATACATATCTGAAAGTCAAACAATTTAACATTCTTAAAAGCTGGCCCAAACAACTCTTTGTTCAGAGCACTTTCCACAGCCCTTGTTGCCTCCAGAGTTGGCCCTTCTTCTCTGTCCCCACCTAGGGACCTTGCCTACATTATCATTTTTCTTCCTTCTCATCAGTCTTTAGTTCCACCTGATGGGCCAGCTCAGGACCTTGTAAGGTGCATAACATCAGCTGACAAGGAATTGAACAAACAGTAAGTACCCAATAAAATAGTGGATGAACAAATGAGTCACCACCAGAACCCACACACAACACCTGGAATCAGTGGCTAGAAACCATAGAGTCAGATACTTGGAGTTATAACCAATAGGTTAGCCGACAAGCCCCCTCCTTTCTGTTGCAGCTCTGCCAGGCACATACTCATATTTTGGGGACAGATCTAAATGGGTACCAGGTTGCACCTACATCTTGTGGCTGTTTCCTCGATTCTTTGCCTTGATCCCTTCCCTTATCCAAGCTGAGGGATGGACAGATTTCCTCATGCTCCTCTTCCTTATTGTTTCTCCTTTTGTTTAGAGAGAGAGAGAGAGAGAGAGAGAGAGTGCGAGCACACACACATGTGAGCTGGAATAGGGGTGGGGAGAGGGACAGAGGGAGGGAGAGGGTTGCAAGCAGGCTCTGTGCTCAGCGTGGAGCCTGACGCGGGGCTCGATGCCACAACACTGAGATCTGACCTGAGCCAAAATCAAGGGTCAGACACCCAACTGACAGAGCCACCCATGCACCCCTTCTCTTCTTCATTATTAATCTAGCTCTTGCTCCACTTGGTGCTTTCTGCCTGCCACCTCACTGCCCTCATATCCACTCTCCTACATGAGCCCTTGGCCTCTGCACGTGACAACTCTCTCCTCATCTTCTATACATCCAGAATTTTCAATTGACCATTTATACCTTTGATGCTGTCTTTCTTACTTGCGTGCTCTGCCCTGTGAAGGCCCGAGTTTGCCTGCATTGTTATCACCCCACAACTCCTCCAGGTGCTATCATTGGAAACCATTTAACTAACGCTTCGGATAAAATATCGGTACTGCCTTTTGTGACTCATTACATAAGAGATAAAGAGTATAGATCATATGATCAGTACAATCACTCATTCTTGTATTTATTAAACACCTGTGGAGCCTATGAGACAGAGTGCCGGATGCTGACAGTCTCACTGGAGAGCCAAGACTACAAGGTATTAAAATACATCATTACTTGCAAACTCGTTTGACCTGGCACTGCAGACTTGCGGTGAAGGGACCATCCACTGGGGAGGATCTGAGTGGTTGCAGCTGACTTTCCTGAAGAGAGGGGACCTTTCCTGACTTGGAGGACTAGAAGATTCAAGCCAGTGATGGGGAGGTAGTCAAATATTCAAGAAGAGGTGCGTGGACGAGAGGCAGGAATGAGCGTGCCACATGTAGGAGTAAGACCGGTTTGACTGGAATGGAGAACAGGAAGTGTGAATGCTAGGTCCAGGGATTTGATGTAGACTGAATCGGGTTTCTGAGTAGGGAGTGATGTGATGAAATCAGTTAGGAGAAGATAATGTTTTGAAAATACAATTGGAGGATGGGAAGCGTAGCCCTGGGGAGGCCCACTGGGAACCCCCTTCCCATGGTGAATGAGTCTAGATGGCAGCATGCGAATGGAGAGAAAACAAAGGCATGAAGACACTCAGAAAAGCTGAGCCTTACAGATCATTCTTCTTGTTATTTGGTTAGACTTTCAGCACATTTTCTTGCCTGTGGGAAGCCCATTGTTGCTTATACTTCCCATTTCTCTAATTACTCTGGGCCCCCATCTCTCCTTAGCCCTCCTTATAAGTTGTTCACATAGAGTACAACCATGTCATAGTGTGGTAGGTGGTATGATGGTTAATTTTATGTGTCATCTTGCCTGGGCTACAGGAGGCCCAAATAACAAACTAAACATCATTTCTAAGCATGTCTGTGAGGATGTTTCTGAGTAAGATTAGCATTTGAATTGGTAGACTCAGTAAAGAAGACTGCCCTCCCCAATGTGGGTGGGCATCATCCTATCTGTTGATGGCCTAAATAGAAGCAAAGGTAGAGGAAGGAGGAATTCACACCCCCCTGCTTTTTTTTTTTGCCTCATCACTTGAGCTGGGGCATCTCATTTCATCTTCTCCTGATCTTGGGCTGGGATTTACCCCACCAGCTCCCCTGGTTCTCAGGCCTTCCGACTCAGATTGAATTATGCCACACAGCTTCCCGGGGTTTCCAGCTTACAGATGGCAGATCGTGGGACTTTTCAGCCTCTATAATCTCTTGAACTAATTCCTCCTAATCCCTCTCTATACAGATAGGTAGATAGGTAAGTAGACTGATTTCTGTTTCTCTGGAGAACTCTGACTAATGCAGGTGGGGAAAATTCAGTCATGTAAAACACAGGTTTCTTCTACTGGGTTGTGTGATGATGGGGCTGAGCATTACTGAAATGACCGGGGAGACCCTCACAGTCGGTTGGATGGCCTGGGACTTCTGTGAATCATCCTTCTTACAGCTGGAGTATGGCATCATAAATGACAGACGCCTGACACCCTTCCCTTCTCTGCCACACCACACCCCTCCCCACCTGTAGCAAGAAAATAAGAACTGGAGCTGGATGGGGGATAGGAGCCAACCAAGAGTCAAAACCCCCTCCCCCATTTCCCTTTATGCTCAGTGTTTGCTGTGTATTTTTGTGACATTGTTAATTTCCCCGGGAGATAGCTTATTAAAGCTGGTCTGGTAAGGACTCCATTGTCTCAGCCACATTTAGGACCTTGACAAGCATCATCACTGATATTTTTTCCCATTTGCCTGAACCTTAAAGGTCTTTTAGCCTGCTTGAATGGTTAGCCCTCATGAAAGCTGCTAATATTCTCTGCTGTTGTTTGGTGATGATCAGTTTCTCTCCCCTCCCCACTGAAGTCCAGCTTCCTTTGAGATTCTGCCATGCCTTGCACTTTTCCTTCCACCTGGCCTAGGTGCTCTCAAGCAGTGGTTGAAAGGAATGAGTGAGTAAATGAGTCCCCTGGAGTGTTAGTTGCAGCGAAGAACTCATAAAGACAACATAACTTTTTTGGCTGATTGTGATTTTTGAAGGACTAAAAATAAGTGTATTCACAAGGATGCAGATAAGGCCATTTGGGACATGAGGGTCGATGTAGCTTAAGCATCCAGTCTAAGTTATATAGACTTCAGGTTAAATGAACGGAGGCGTGGCAGAGCTGGTCTTCTGTCTTGGTCATAGACCTGTAGACGTTAGGGTTCATCTACTCTGATCTTCCCACTTCTTAACTGAACTTTAGAGGGAAGAAGTGACTTGTCCATGATACCGTATCAGGTGGTAGCACCTGAAAAAATGTCCAGAATGGGCAATCTCTAAATCTGCTCTCAGGCTGCTGTATTTGGGACGGCCTCCACCAGAGACCCACCTGGGAGATGTGTGCCTGCTGCAAAAGCTTGCAGTGCCCAAACTACTCCTGCTCCAATGCCGTTGGCCAACAGCTCTTCCAGAGCTTTGCCGGTTGATGGAACAGAGAAAACAGAAGTGCCAACAGCAGAGGAAAGATTAGCAATGGAAGGAGAGGCCAGGGAATGTGGGACCAGGACTCCCTCAGGGACACTGGTAAGGGGAGGGGGTCTGAGAACCAAGGCGGTGGTGACCCAAGCTGTTATCGATTGAAGGTGTGTGTCCCTGCCCCCCAGTGTGATGGTATTGGGACACAGAGGCTTCGGGAGGTAATTAGATTTATATGAGGTCAGGAGAGTAGGTCTCTATGATGGGATTTAGGGCCCTTACAATAAGATGAAGAGACCAGAGCTCTCTCTGTCTCTTCCTTCTGAGGACACAGCGAGAAAGCAGCTGTCTACAGCTATCAACTCTGTCAGCACCTTAATTTTGGACCTCCCAGCCTGTAGAACCGTTAGAAATAAATGTGTCTTGTTCAAGCCACCCAGTCTAGGGTATTTTGTTGTAGCAGCCTGAGCAGACTAAGTCACAGGTCAACGTGCTGAGTGTTTGAAGAGCCCCTTTCTGCCACTGGAGCAGAAAAGAAAGCTGAGTTTCCAGTGAACCAGATGTTCCAAAGAATATTTGCCAATTTATTCAGAGATTTTTTTTTTTTATTCTTCAGGGAAGTATTTGAACTGGGACATGATAAAAGTGGGACTTTTTTTTTTTTTTGCCCGGAGTGTGGAGAGGCAGGGAAAATTATCTGCAGAGAGAGAAGAAAGAAGCCACCTTGCGGAGCAGAGCAAAGGCAAGAAGTGAACCCTCCGAGACAGCGGATGGACTATCCGCTCGTACCAGCTTGCCAATCCTGGCCTGAGTTCCCAAGTTCTTCCTATTTTATTTAAGCTAATTTAAATGAGTTTTGTTTCTTGCAACCAGATCGTCCCTGGCTAATATCCGGAGTCACTGAATGCAGTTCTTCACCTTCCTTCTCCCACAAACTGAAAAACATTTTATCTGAGAAAGTGAAGGAAACAGAAATAATGAACCATGAGGCACCAGCAATTAAGCTGTTAAGCTGTTTACTTTTGTGAAATTCTGGCTTTGTTACTTGTTGACAGACTACTCCTCATGTCTTTCATTTATATGGTTATTGCTCTATCAAAATGCACCTGGAGTTCTCAACACCCAAGTTAATAATTTTTTTAAACTTGTTTAGAAGTTAAACGGCTGTGGACAGGGGTAAAGCAACTCGGTCCATTTGGAGGGTAATAGTACTGTGTGAAGACCAGGGATGGGTTTTGGTCTCTCGGGGCTGAGTCACTACTAGCTGTAGGACTCTGGACAAGTCATTTAAGCTCTTTGGACATCAGTTTCTTTGATTATCCCTAAAATGGGGACAATAATATTCTCACCATTGGATTTTTATGAGGCGTATATGACTTCGTCTACGTAGAACGCTAGTCTTTGACACATAACAGATTCCCAGTGAATGGTAACTCCTTCCTCTCTCTCTCTCTTTTTTATTACCATGGCCAGATGAGTTCTACCCATTGACATAAATGATCATTTTCTCACTTTGTCAGAACTTCAGACACATCAACTATCTGGTTTATTTTTGCAAAGTTCAAAATAGATGAAAGTTGACTTTTGCATGACCGATAACCCTCTTTTCAAAGTATACTGTCTCTTCTATTATTCCAAAAGAACCCTGGATTATTCCTGACTTTAGAAAGAGAAGACGGTCTCTTTTTTGTTTTTATTTTTACCCCAAAGGCAGTTAACTAAATGTAAATCCTAACTCAAAGAGTTACCGGTAAATGATTCCTATATTTTTAGAGTGATGCCTATAGCATGGAGGTGTGAGGTCTTTGAGAAAGCAACAGGAATGGCATCGTCTTTCGATTCTTTTTACAGTCAGCTGGAGGGATTCTGATTTGATTTAGGTACGATTTAGTTGGTAACTGGATTAAACTTTGCACTCCATTAAAAACCAATCAGCTGACTTGCCCTGCAGGAATTTTGCTTTTATGAAGAAGACTTCATTTCAGAGCAACCCCCCTCTTTTTTTTTTCCCCCCTTCCAGATGAGTTATTTAGCCTACAGCTTTCCTGCTTTCCTTTATTGGTGTCTCGTATCTTCATTTGAATAAGGACATGAGTAAATTACAGAATCCCTTTTGGCTATGGTTTTGTTCTTTGGAGTGGAGATGAATTTCTTTAGAGTTCTTTTCATCCCTTGTACTGTGAATTCTGTCACTGGAGAAGTTGAGAATTACCGTGGTGGGTCTAAGAGTCTGGGTTTAAGAAGAGAATGGAATATGTTTTTAATAGCAGATATAAAATGATTATCAAGCAGAACATTGGGAGAAGGAGCTTGGTGACTCCAAACAGGGCCAGAGAACACACATGATTGTACCCTGTTTCTTCCATACTTATCTTGGACCTATACACATGTATGGGCTTGAAAGTGTACCTTTTTTTTTGGATAGAGGGAGCGAGTGGGGAGGGGCAGATGGAGAGGGAGACAGAGAATCTTAAGCAGGCTTCACGCCCACGGAGTCTGACACAGGGCTCGATCTCAAGACCCAGAAAACATGACCTGAGCAGAAGTCAGGAGACAGCCCCTTAAGCAACTGAGCCACCCTGGTGCCCCAATAAGTGTACCTTTTAATAACATTGCCTGTCAATGCATGGACTACAGTCAAGCCCTTACATGTGAGTATGCCTCTGGACATTTATTTTAGGAGGTCAGGTGTCCTAGTTTTGCAACAGACATAATATTAACAACAGAAATAAGACTAAAATAAATGGCAAGAATCTTGTGGTCCAACACTTCCTAAGCACTTTATGCCCAGCACTGTGCCAGGCATGTGAGGTGCTCATTACCTCTTTTAACACTCAGAGCCACGCTATGAAGTAGGTTCTGTCGTTCCCTCCTCTGCCGTTGCTGAAAATCACGTGAAGTTACTTGCCCTGGGTCACATAGCTAGTGCGTGGTGCAGTGAAGTTCAAACCTGGGCTGTTCGGTCTGCTGGGCAATGTGTACTTTGGTATCCAAACCCACAGAAGACACTCGCTTAGCAAAGTCAGGCTGAACTGATTAGCGAGGTGGGAACTATTCAGCAGATTGGACATAGAGAGCAGTTGGAAATATCTCAGTTAGTGACAGATGTTGTCAAATGCGAAAGTTCTTATGGACTGCTTGCTTCATTGGCCCAAACTGAGTTTTAGAAAGGTGCCGATTCATCAACACACTTGTTTTGCATGATGACCAGATGTCTATTCAATACTTGAGAATGTTTACTCTTGATTCAGTCTAATGGGAAATTAACAAGTGATTTTTGGGGAAAGCAAAAAATATGGAAGGGCTGGGGTTGGGTGCAGATAATAATCTTGTTCATAAAGGAGCTGCCAACTGCCCCCCCGCCCCGACAAGGCATCCCGGTTGCTTTGTCTTGATTGACACAAAACTCTCTTGTTTGTCCAACTGTTGCCAAGTGACACTTTGGCATTTGCATAGCCAGGAAGTGCTGGAAAGTAGGACTCCAGCATTTCCTCGCATTATTTTAATAGTAATTAGGAGTAAGAGTTATTTTTAGCCTCTGGCAGCAAATTATTTATTGCAGCTTCTATTTTAACTTTGTAAATAAAGTTCTATTTCCTGGTTGCCTGGAATGAGAAGTTTATGACATAACTGAGTAGATTTCTGTGTGGTTTTTATGAGACAAATTCCTGGATTGAGTAGCAGTAAATTCTTCATGGAAGAACGTTTTCAGTGGGAACATAGACAGGAAAAATGACTCACTACAACCCATTATTACATACAAAAATATAGCACTTTTCTTGTTTGGATTGTTTAAAATGTGCAAAGATTGATGATTTCTGTGGAACCAGTAAAATCCCTACTTTGTTCTGGTAAATTAGTATGTGTTGCTTTGGCTCTGCATCTTTCTTGGTTACGTACTAGCTCTTGTTCTATTTTAGCATACCGAGGATATTTCATCTTTGAATCAAGCAGGAATCCATGAGGGGGATATTACAGGATGCCTGTGTATTATTTTTCTTGCTGCTTTAGAATGTTCCTCGCTTTTTATTTTACCGTCCCTTATCCACTTTTATAATTTCATTAGCGGTCGCCTGGGAAAGGAGGGCTTGACATCAAACCATTGCGTATGTCTAGGGTACCCTGGCTCTGTGATAAGCACTGTAAGAGGGACTTGGGAATGAACCAGACATAGTCTGTCCCCTCCAGAATATGGTAGCAGAAGAGTCACCAGTGAGAGTCCTCCATGGGAAGGAGGAAGAAAGAAGGAGAAAGAAAGGGGCTTCTTTTTTTTTTTCTTTAAGATTTTATTTATTTGAGAGAGAGAGAAACAAAGCATGAGTGGGGGGAGGGGCATAGGGAGAAGCAGGCTCCCCACTGAACAGAGAGCCTGGTGCGGGGGCTCGATGCAGGGGCTTGATCCCAGGACCCTGGGATCATGACCTGCGCCAAAGGCAGATGCTTAACCAACTTAGCCACCCAGGCGCCCCAAGAAAGAGGCTTCTTAAAATATGCATAGTCACTTGGAAATCTACTCCACTTCTCTCCAGAGTTTTGGGGTAGAAATATTGACTTGTCCTATAGAATCTGCAACAGAAATAGCAGTGACTTAGCAGCTATTGACCTCTACCTTGGGAATTTTCAGAATTGAATAGCTCATATTCTATTCCCTTGGTAGGTTAAAGAATGCTTTTCTTACTTGACATATTGCATAAGTTAACAGTTTCTGAAAAGCACTAATTGACTTATCAGAAACAACCTCTGAATGCACAGAAAATGCAAAGTTAATCAAAGAAATCTTCTGCAGGAAACTCAGTGCCAAGCGATTTAAACATGCCTCTGAAATGTGGGGTCTGAGTGTGTTTCTTCCTCCTGGATTAAGAAGATATGATGTGCCTGAAGCTGAAACAGAACCAGAACCATTTATGGTTTTGTTTGTACTCTACCCCATTCTCATGGCCTTTAATTACACTTGTTTGTATTTTGGTTGAACAAGGGAGGTGATTATGTCTTCAGCATGTGACCTTCTCATCTGTACACACAGGCTTTTCTCATCTCTTATGAGGTCATAGAGATCTGCCCTCAACCAGTTAAGTTCCTGAAGTTTGGACTGGGTTTCGGAGTGGGGGGTGCACCAGTCAAATCTCCATCCACTCGGATGTCGGCAGGCCTCAGTTCCTACTGGGTGGAGGCTTCTGTGTTCCCACCACACGCCCCCCTCCGTAGGGGAGCTCACAACATGGCAGCTTGCGTCCCCAAGAGGAAGGGATGGAGGGGGGAGGGGGATAGAGAGAGAGAAAAAAAAGTGAAAGGTTGAGATTGAATGAAAAACCAAGAGTGCCCTGAGAGGCATAGTCTTACAACCCGATCTCAAAAGGGACATATTGTGACTTCTGCTGTATTCTAATGGCCACGCTGACCAAACCTGATACCATGTGGGAGGAGATTACACAGGTGTGTGAACCCTTGGAAGCGGGGATTACTGGGAGCCATATTGAAAGCTGGCTATCCTAGGGTGCTGTTTATGGTTTGGGAAACTTTCTGGTAAAACTTTACTGTTTATGTTATGTTGTAAGAATAGGATGTTCAGTGGTGTTCACGTTCAGTGTGGTCTTTACCGGTGGACATTTGAAATGATGCAACTGTGTTTTATTACGCTTGCTGTCTGATGCTTTTGAACACAAGATTCAATTTTATTAAACTAATCGTTGACAACACATCTCAGAGAATGTGGGTTTGTAACTGGTTGCCGACACGTGCGTAACAACAGTGGTGGGAAGTAGCTATATAAGGCACGCACACTTTAAAGTGGCTTCATAGGGCGCCTGGGTGGCTCAGTTGGTTAAGCGACTGCCTTCGGCTGAGGTCATGATCCCGGAGTCCCGGGATCGAGTCCCACGTCGGGCTCCCTGCTCAGCAGGGAGTCTGCTTCTCTCTCTGACCCTCTTCCCTCTCGTGCTCTCTATCTCTCATTCTCTCTCTCTCAAATAAATAAATAAAATCTTTAAAAAAAAATAAAAAAATAAAGTAGCTTCATATACCTGGGAACTTTTGTGTCAGTATTAATATATGGGATTTAAACTTGCCTGTTTGTTACTTTTTCCAAGAGTAATTTTTTTCTTTTGAATTGTCTCGAGTTTGCTATAATTCCATGCAAGGAGAAATATGCAAATAGTCTATATTGAAAATACCCCACTTTCACCCATTTGATGGACTTGAACTGCTTGAGGCCGTATATCCCAATTGTGTTTTATGGAGCAGGAGAAAGTATGTGTCATAATAGGTCCTGACACCACACTACATTCCATCAGCTACTTTCTTTTATTAAGTAACATCCTTTGGAGAATGGCTTATAGGTGGGCTATGAAAGAAGGAGAGAGGTTGAGAAATACTGGAATCGTGATGAGACACTAAACGAAGTCTTGTGTGGAGGGAAAGAATACCCAAGAGCTTTAAGGATCAGAAGACAGAATATGTTCTAGTGATTAAGTAAATCACATTGAGCTTGGTTTTCAGTTCCTTTTATCCTGGAAGGTATGAGGAGCTTGGCATCCTGGAGAAACACAAATGGGGACTTGAGGTGATGGGGAGGGACTCTGGGATTTGACACCTCCTACCTTGAGGTCAAGTGATAATAGGAGTTAAACCAAGTGTATGTGATAGGCTATCACAGTTTCTTCTAGCAGGGTATTCTGTCCAGCCCTTGGAAGATGACAGCAGCAGTGGGAAGGATCATGGCATGTGGTTTATGACCTTGGCTCTGCTTCAGGGGTACTCTGTCCTTCTTGGGAAGAAGTTGTTTGAGAGTGAAAGATCTTGTTTAGAATCCAGTGATGGACTGGCCAGGCAGGGTTGGTCAGAGCAGGCTTATCTGGAGGCTACAGCAGAATCTCTGGCAATGTGGATCATATACCCCCTTCAGCTTCTGGAATCTCAGGTTCCAGAAAGTTTTGTTCCACTAACCCTTTGTCTATAGTCTCTGATGCCATCTAGTTGACTTGTTGGATCCTTGGCAGGGGTGGGTCACTTTTAGGTCTCTTTGGGAAAATAGTACACAATGGCAAATATAAGTTAGATATAAAAATAAATATGAATTTAGATTGAGAAAAGAAATCACAACAAATCATACATTCAAAAAAGCTGTCACATACTACTAACATCACAAATCCAGAAAAAAAAAAAAAAAAAAACCCAACCATGCCAGAATGGCTTCTGGATCTAAGCATTGCACAACTTTTTGTTCTCTTTTGCCACCCACAAACTTTTGGTGCTGGGTGCTGTGGGACACGTTCCTATCATAATATTACCTTAGACTTTGTCCCTTCATGTCCCAACACTGGGAGTCTTGGCATGGTGGGTGATTGGACCATCTCTGAAGGCATCTGTTACTCTGGCATGACGAGCAATCTCTTAACTCTACACAGAAGCCACTGAAAACCTCGTACATAGAGCGTCCTAAACCCAAGCCAAGGGATCCCCAACTCAGCTTCCCCTTCTCAGATACTCATCATGTGCACAGCCTCCGGGGCCTCCCAACAGGAGGGGGAGTGTGATGGAATATAAGTCGGAGTGGAAAGAGCCAGTAGTCCCTTCGGTAATTAACATAACAGTAATGGTCATTAAAGTACCTTGCTTTTACAAGTTTTATAAAAGCCTATGAGCACGAGAATACATACTTAGGGTCCCTCTCAGGGTCTGGGCAAAGTGCCGGGTCCTGAAGCGTAAGCGTCATTGGCTTCATTGGAAATCTACCTCAGATGTTCAGACTTAAAACCGTTATTCTGAAATGCGCTGACTGGCAGAGACAGACTGATTCCATCTTGGATTGGCAACCTCAGAGTGGTGAAAGCTTCAGCTGGCCTCCTGTCCCTGATTCGGTATGCTTTTCACTGTTGAATTCAGCACTTAGGCCCTGTGTTTTGGAAAATGAAGTCACGGTATTGATAGACCACAGTTGGGATTGGCTGTAATGTCATTTTCTTGTCTTTCGGACTCTTCCAGTGGACACTGAACCCTGAAATGGGGTGCGGAATGCTAATACGGGGCCTGCTTGCTATCATTGTACATCCATGGAGAAGACTTAAGGGTATTCTAATTCTCTGGAGACAGGATTGAGACAACTGAATTCTTTCCAAGATACATAGGAACAAAGCATGATCAGAAAGTGAAATCATTAGCTCGCTGGACCTTGGGGAGCCTCAGCATTAACCTCATGCATTTTAAAAAGCAGGCTTGACTCATCTCTGCCTCCCGTCATAAACATTTCCTGCCAAGTGCATGTGTACTAAGCGTGCATCTTGCCATGGAATAGATAATCCCAGGTTAGATTTTCGTCTAATCCATCGAACTTGTCCATGAGCATAAGGAATTTTGTGTTGAACCCCCGCCCCCAGGGGAAAATTATGCCAGTCATGGTCAACAAGCAGAGCTCCGAGGACCCTGGTTTTCCAGGCTATCACATTCCTGTCTTGCTTCCCATTTTCCTAATTTCAACTAATTATCATCCTCCCTAATCCAATGCCTAGCACAAAAGCTTAGCTTTCCCCACGGGCCCACAGTTAAGATTTTCTCCTGGTTTTATTTCAGTTCCTTCTGCCTTTCTTTTATTTATTAATCAATTCCTAGGTGAACAAAAGTCTCATCTTTCTAGGCCAATTCTGAATTTTTAGTCCATGCTGGCAAGATTTTCTGATCTCTCCTGGAGGGGGACTTGGGCAAAAGTCGGATCCCCTGCTGTCCGGAGCACCTGGCTGAATTTGGAAGGTAAACTAGGTAGGATGTGACCAATTTAACCAGTAGGCTGTGTGGTGTTTTTGTTTTCTTTTCCTCTTCTCTTCTTTCAAGCTCTCGTGTGCTGTATAACCCCAAATAAAATCATGCACAACTTATGTATATGTTTAATTCAAAAGCGTTCTGTAAAGATAAAGCTGAAATTTCATCTTAAATAGATCTATTCATTCAGTGCTTTGGAGGCCAGCCAGGAATGAACTCCAAATGTGAGATTCTTGCAACCGAAAGTACATGCTCCATGTGACTCAAACCTATATTTTCAAACGGCCAATAGAACAAGCTTCAAATGCTCTCAAGCTGCGCCTGGGCTCATATGGAGAGATAAACAGAGGCCCCAAACTGTGCACTGAATATATAAGTCATCAAAGCAATTTTAAAATCAATTCAACATTTGACAAGGAGCCAATATGGTTCCCTTGTGATTAGAATGACATGCTCAGGCTACTACTAGGGGTAAAATTCTGACAGCACGGTTTTGTACATGCTGGAACTTAGGCAGAACTCCCCCCACCTTCCTCCCCGCTCCAAGGAAAACCATAATGCAGCATTACAATGGTGTATCTGTGAGGTCACTAACACATGGGCGCCATTCGACTATGAGGGCATTGATTAAATCCTAGTGACTGGGCAAGAGAACCCAAGACCCCAGTGTGTATGGGATGGCCCCAGCCACATTTATAGCAAGCAAAAGAGCAATCATCTCTGAATCTAGAGATAATTGAAAGCAGGCTTCTTTTAAGGTTGGGGATCAGGGCAGATGACAGTGACCAAAACACCATGACAGGCCCTCGTATTTATGATCTTTATAAGAGAAAAACAAAACAGCACTTGCTAATCAGAGGCCCATTTGCCATTGATAGTCTCCCTCTTCCTATGAGTTATGGTCCTAAGTCCTTTCTTCTTATTCTAAAAAGTTCTCTTGGCTCTTCAAGGTACAGAGAAGACCTGGCATGGAAACCGGGGGGAGGAAAATGGAGGGCTTGTCATTATCTAGCTTCATTTGTTGAGGGCATTTTGATCTTGGCCTTTTCCATTTTTTCTTCATTGGAACTTCAGAAATAATTACCTCTGTTTCTTCTTTGCGGAAGCCAGAAGAGACAAGTGTCCCACAGTTGTGATTTCTTTTTTTAAGATTTATTTATTTATTTTAACAGGGGAGGGGCAGAGGGAGAGAATCTTTCAAGCAGACTCCCCACTGAGCGCAGAGCCCTGATGTGGGGCTCGATCCCATGACCTGTGAGATCATGACCTGAGCCGAAACCAAGAGTCCGGATGCTCAACCGGCTAAGTCACCCACAGCTGTGATTTTAATGCTTAGTCACTCTTTCATTCGAAGAGGCACAAAGCCAAATTTTCTCCTCGGCCTTTCTTTCCCCATCTTTGAACCTCAAACTCGTCGCTCACAAGCATTGCATATGCGCTCTTGCCACCGCCTGGCATGGCCAGTGCTCTGGCCCCTTCTCCGGTTACAAAAGGCCCTGTTGGCTCTGTCCCGGTCTGCCACCTTATCCCGGCTTCTCAGGCTCTGAGAAGAGACTGCTCAGAGGTAAAGGGCTCCACACACAGCAGGCAGACCATAGGGACTTGGTTCTCTGGCTCCCGGCCCCTTGTTGCTGTATACCCTCCTGCACCTGGATAGATGATAAATAATGTTGCTGAAGATGCTGGGTGAGATTTTTCCTAAATTAAGGTTGCTCATGTGATCTGGGAGGCTCCCTGTGGAAAGATTCCTAGGAAAAGCCGAGTCAGGGGAAACTGCTCTGCTTTTCTCCAAGGACATGAGGAGCAGGTTGTGACAACCTCAAAGGTGGGGGCGCCTGGGTGGCTCAGTTGGTTAAGCGTCGGCCTTCAGCTCAGGTCATGATCCTGGAGTCCCGGGATCGAGCCCCGCATCGGACTTCCTGCTCGGTGGGGAGTCTGCTTCTCCCTCTGACCCTCCCCTCTCTCATGCTCTCTCTGTCTCATTCTTTCTCTCTCAAATAAATAAATAAAATCTTAAAAAAATAAGATGGGGGTGGGGGGAGTGGGGGGATCTCTTCATGGTCAAATCATGCCAATCTCTGGGAAATAGTCAAACTTTTTTTCATGCCCTTTTTTGAGCTTCCCACCTTTCTGAACTCATTCCAGGCGCTTTCCTCCCCCTGCCCCGTTCCCCTCCCTTTTATGTCCCAGACACACAGGTCCTCTGCATGTTGCTCTTCCTGTGCCTAGAGTACTTTCCTAACGTGTCTTTCCTGCCTTATGGTCATCCAGGTTTTTTGTTTTTTTTTTCTTAAAGATTTTTTTTATTTATTTGAGAGAAAGAGAAAGAGAGCACGAGTGGGGGTGGGGAACAGAGGCAGAGGGAGAAGCAGGCTTCCCGCTGAGCAGGGAGCCCGATGCGGGGCTCGATCCCAGGACCCCAGGATCGTGACCCGAGCCGAAGGCAGACGCTTAACCGACTGAGCCACCCAGGCGCCCTGCATCCAGTTTTTAGCTTAATTGTTACCTCCTTGGTTGGTTGTTCCCACCTCTTACTCCATTTTTATCCCTTGCAATTATACCTATGTGAATTTACATTTTTATCTCATTTGTTTATGTAATTATTTTTGTCTTCCTCTGGTAGCATAAGCTCTGTTAAGGCAGGAAGCTTGTTGTCTCTTTGGAGGTAGTGTATACAAAACAAGACAAAACAGAAACCCAGCATGTATCCTTCTTCCTCTTTGTTCACGTTCAAGTTCACCATTTGACATTTCTTACTCCTTTGCACTTTTGAGTCTGCTCACCGATCTTTGGACCCACTGTCCTATCTCTAGTTTTGCTCCAGCGTCTTAACAGTTTGCTCCAACCTGGCTCTTCTCTATTCTTCACACTCTTGCTAAAATGGTGTTTCTGAGCTCGAAATCTCAGCACATCACTCCCCTGCTTAGATCCTTCATTGATGCCCCACGCTGTATATGTAACCTTCAGTGTCCTGTGTGAACTGGCCCTGGCCAATCTCCGAGCTCTGTCCCCTCCACGACCCATCCCTCTGCTACAGGGCAGCCGCAATTTGCGTACTCACTTCTTTCTGTGGCTCCTGATCTCACTTGTCATATGGCTTCCTCACAGATGACTCCCTCTGCCCGGAGCTCCCACTCAAGTCAGGACTCTGCTTGAGTGGACTCTGTTCTCTGTGAAGGCTCTGTGCCACCGAAGTCTGTCTGGTTAGACACTTAACCCTTACACCTCAGGTTCCCACATCCATCCTCCCTTAAAGCATTCATGATCCTGTGTGCTCTTTGCTTGTCCATTTCTCACATTAGAATCAGAACCTCCTTGAATATAGGGACCGTGTCTGGTTGAAAAGGAAAGGAAAAAAACGAGCAAAAGAAATGATAAATGAATGGCCCAATAAGGCAATACAATGAATGTGCTGTAGGATTTCCATGGTCATTAAAGGTATCACGGAGAAATGACTTTGACTTTGGGCTTTGAAGGATGGCCAAAAAGCGTTCTACAACCAGGGAGGAAGTATGAATATTTGGGGCTGAAGGGAATGGCAAGGGGTCCAGCGTGGTTAGAAGGGTGTAGAGGACCATGGGGTCAAGAAAATAGCTTAAAGCCAGATCCCTGGGAGGCAGAGTGCTCTAACATGAAGTTAACACTTACTCTGAAGGCCGCAGGGAGTTGCAGTTGTTTCTGTATAAGGGTGTGATGTGAGCTGATTTATGGATCAGAAAGAACCATCTCGTAACAGGATGAAAGATGGATTGCAGAGGGGAGAGGCTGGGATTAGTAAAGCCTTCGGAGCCCGTGTCAGTCATCCATCCGGGTGAGCGATGATGAAGCCCCAGGCCGCGGCAGGGCTGGGGTGGTGCAGGTGAGGTGGGGGGGAAGGTAGAAGAGACCCTATGGAAGGAAAACAGACAGCGTCTTCTGTGGGAGAAGAGGGTGCGTTGATGGGCCGGGAGGATGGTGAAGTGGCCGTGCAGCGGGGCTGCCAAGCTGAGTGTTCCAAACAGTAGCCCACTCTCCGGGACGCTGCTCAGTGCATAGTGGGAGGAGCGTGCTCTACGCTGTGCATTGCAGTTTACGAGGACATCCCAAAAAAATGTGGCCGATTCGGGAGCAGGGAAGGGCCTGGAAATCTTGACCAAGGAGAAGGGAACTCCAGAATCCAAAGTTGTTCGTTTGGCACACAGTCCCCAAAACGCCAGGGGAAATGCCATGGCTGCCTTCGTGGATTTGAAGATCAGCCTGTAGAAGAGATATTACATGTGTCCCAGGGGCAGAAGCCACGCCGGTGGTGAGCGAGAACGTACCGCAAAAGCGTATTTTTGGCTCCATATAGGGGAGATCTTTCTAAGATGCAGAACTGCGAGCTACCTTGCCGGCTAAGAGCTTCCGTGAACACGCAGCCAAGCAGAGAGTGAGAGGCCCCGTTAGGACCCATAGAAAGGGATATTGGGGGTAAAAGGGGCGATGGGGTACAGTCTTAGCACTCCAGAGGCTTTATGTTTCCCTCCATGGATGCTCTGATTCATGCCATCTTTTCATCACCCGGTGCTGGCAATGGGACTGTGACAGGGAGGAGGGGACATGTTATGGGCACCACCTTGCCACCCGTGGAGGAAGAGCTCGGGGTTTGATGGACCCTCTGGGTACTGGCAGCCCTCTGTGGTCCTCGCTCACTTCCTTCCTCCTCTGCTCCATCCCGCACGGATTTGTACTCAGAGCTGATGTGGCTAGAAGGGGCTCTGGTCATTCTGGGCCCCATGTACCAGTCATACAGCAGTCCAGGGGAAGGCCCCCACTTATTAACCTCTGAATTCGTCCTTCCTTCAGTGTTTTCACACAAAGAACAGGGCCAGTGCGGTGTGTGGGTCTTGGTCTCCAGGGAATCCCTGTTTGCCTGTGCTGGAGTTCCCCCTTCTACCTTCCCCTTCCCTGTTCATCTCACTACCTCACTAGCTAACTACCTCTCTTCTCTCCCTCGTTCTCTTTCTTGCTCTCATCATAGGGCTTTATCAGCCATTGATAGATTAGAAATCTTCTCTTCAGTGTTCTGGAGATAAGAGAATATGCCCGACTCTTAATAAAAATATGAATGGTAGGGGCGCCTGGCTGGCTCAGTCGGTTAAGCGTTCGACTCTTGGTTTCAGCTCAGGTCATGGTCTTGGGGTCATGGGATCGAGCCCCACATCAGATTCCGTGCTCAATGGGGAGTCTGCTGGAGATTCTCTCTCCCTTTCTGTCTCTGTCTCCCCCTGTCCCCCTCTCAAATGAATAAATAAATCTTTAAAAAAAAATAAAGAAGATTCTCTCCCTCTCCTTCTGCCCCTCCCCCCTCTAAAAATATATTTATGTATTTAGTATATATGATATATAGAACATATATATGAATGATAATCATAATTTGTACAATTGGAGCTAATATTTCTCTATCATTTATTAGGGTCAGGCCTCAAAACAGCCCTATGATCTCAAGAAACAACCTTGGAGAAGTTAAGTACATTATCCACAGTCATACCTTTGGGAAGAGTCAGAGTTCAGGGTCTATGTCCAGCAAGGGAGCCCTGACCTCTAATCACTAAATTGTACCAACCTCTTTTTTCCTTTCTTTTTTGTTTTTTCTGGACTAGACGTTCCGGTAACTCTAACTCACAGACAGAGAGTCTTCAAACTTCCACTGTCTTTTCAGACTGAAACTCCCTGGGAGCAAGAACTGATCTCACCATGAGGCTATGAGCCTCCATGACTGCATTGTCCAATATACAGTGTTAACATCACTAATACATTTTCATATTTCTGTATGTTGAAATGATGCTATTTGGGATATATTGGGCTAAAGGGGACATTAAATTTAATTTCACCGGTTCCTTTTTAAAAAATGTGGCTGTTAGAAAACTTCACAGTTGTGTTCTGTGGCTCTCGTTAGCTTCTCCTGGACATCGGCGCTATGGGAGTTGTACATTGTGCCTTTTCTCTGAGACCAACTCAAGTGCTCTACTCAGGAGCTTGCAAAGGGAAGAAACCAGAGGGAATGCTAGAAACTAAATCCCTGTAAATTCTGTGAATGATATTCTATAGGACAAAACCTGGCACTTCACATTCTTGGTCCCTTTCATCCTGAGGACTCCTAAAAGTTTTCACTTTTGTGTTTAGAAAGTGGCCTCATGCTCACAGGATTGGGGTCCCCCTGGTCTCTGGCTTGCCCTCCTTTCCAGAAAGCCTGCCCTGAGGCTAAGCACACAGCCTCCCTTCTACCCCTTTCTCCTTCTTTCCACCTGGTTCCCATTCTGTGCTTGCTGGGCTGGAGAGCTGTCTGGGGCGCTGCTATATAAAAGACACAAAAACATCCCTGGAAATGTCATGAAATGGGGAAATTTATATTGACTAGAATTCCTTTCTGGATGAGAATGGCTTTGGTGGAATTGTTGGAATAATTTGGCATTGTGCTCTGCGTGGAGGGGTGTAAGGAACCAAAGGGCCTTAAGCGGGTTCTAAAGTCACTAAGTGGGCTTTAAGGAGCATAGATTTGGTTAATTGAAGGGCTTTTGTTCTGTAGAGTAGGGCGTGCAAGTTTGAGGGAGAGGTGGATTGCTTGGGGCAGCAAAGAGAAGGCAGGCTGCCACAGGGAATCCACTCCCTTCTTAGTTTATCCAGCAGGTGTCCTTTTGCCAATATTTTAATGAATCGGCTGAGAAAGCAAATCATTAGTCCCTGGGGCACCCACGTGCCTTGGCGTGGCCCTGGCATGTGTTGATGAAAAGCATTTTTCTTATAGTTGTTTTTACTGTCCAACCGGGTTTGGGTAGGACGGTGCGAGCCTGTTGACCATCAAAAAAATGACAGAGCTATGTGCGCGGCGTGATGCATTTCAGTGCTTTAAGAAACCCTCTCCAGGAAAGCAAGGCGAGGGCACACGTCTTCAAAGGAGACTATTGATTTCTGGGATTTAGTAAATAGACCTGTTGCATTAATGAGAAACGCAAACAAATGCATCCTCAAATGGGGTTGTGAGGCCAAAGTAACAATGGAAGAGGTAGGGAGAAGGCCAAAGAAATATTTACTCCAACTATTATCCATGGGGCCAATATGAAAAGAAGGAGAAAAACAAAAACAAAAACAGAAAACAGAATCTTTCAGCAGTCTGCTCTTTCGATCCACTTTCACCTCCCAAATCCTAAGCAGCCCCATTCCTTTCTGTAACCCAAGAGCAACACCATCTTTAACCCAAGAGCAACACCATCTTTAACCCAAGAGCAACACCATCTTTAACTGCTTTCTCATTGTCCCTCCCCATCCTCCTCAAGCGCTTAAGCTGGTAATCCACAAAGCACGGATGCTGGCTAAATTAAGATAAGGGGATGAAAAGAGCCTTGTTGACAGGGCCTGGCAGTGAGGCTGCCGTCGTGATCGGTCCTAGGCAGCCTGGATCCCCAGGACTGATTAAGAGATGTTCTCATCTAGAGGCTGAGCAGGACTCCAGTAAGCCCACGGCCATGTGCCATCTGCAGAGCCTGAAAGTGAAGCGGCTGATCATGTGCGCGATCCAGGCAGAAGCAGGCTGCCTGAGCCTGGGGGCCAGGCTCTTTGAGTTGTGCCTGGAGAGTGTGTGAGACACCGCAGCTTTGCACTCCTGGACCAGGTGGTTCCCGGAACAGAGGAGGGGGGATGAGTCTGCTGAGCTACAAGGGAGTTGTTCCTGACCTTGTTAAGAGATCTGAAGGATAGAGACACACGTCTCCTGAGGGTGCCCGGGGCCCCTGGGCTTGTCCTCTCCACACCTCTGAGGGGTCTGCTCTGCTGAAATGCCCCTGGCAATAATCTCTTTGTGGGAAGTCAGAAGAGAGCCATGAGAGATGCGCTCCTTCCAAATATAGAGGCACAGGTTAGTCTATTCTACTGAGCAGGGTAACAGCAATTGCTGCTAATATTAGTCCCATTAGCAGATACTTACCGGGGCTTCCTGTGTGCCCATCCCAGGCACTGTGGATGCACTCTTATTTAATTTCATAACAATTCTCAGGTATTGTCCCCATTTTATAGATAGGGAAACTGAGGCACAGAGTGGTTAAGTAATTTGGCTAAGATCACACATTTGAAGAGAAGAATATGAATTCAACCAGAGTCTGGGCTCTCAAGCACTATGCTAGGTTGCCTTTCATTGTGAGTTTTCTCCCTGGTGCATTTTTTTTTGTTTAAATTTTTATTTATTTGACAGAAAAAGAGAGAGTGTGTGCACAAGCAGGGGAAGCAGCAGACAGAGGGAGAAGCAGGCTCCCCGCTGAGCAGGGAGTCTGAGGGACACTGGGTTTGACCACAGGACCCTGGCATCATGACCTGAGCCGACGGTAGATGCTTAACCCACTGAGCCACCCAGGCGCCCGTCACTGGTGCATTTTTTTCTTTATTTGTTCCTATCACAGTGAGGGGGAAACTCTGTGGCCGTATTTAGCAGTCACAAGCAGATTGATCTTAGAGACCAAAAAAAGGTTCAGCCCTAACGCACAGGCCTCTAATTCTCTGTCCAGAGCTCAGTAATGCTCCTTACACGTTTTCCCCGAAAGACGAAGGACGACTGATGCGAAGCGCCTATGCCCGTCTTGGTGGCAAGCCTGTGGCGGGAACTTGAGGGAACCACATCTTCATGGTCTGGTCTGTTTGGTCCTGGGTGTGTGGTTGTGGCCTCTGGTGCAGGGTCTGTGTAACTTCATCTAAATAAATAAATTCCAAAGTTTAGATCTCGAGCGAAGAAAGGAGTCTGGTGACACGCTGAACCCCACATCCCATGATAGCCCCGTGCACACTGTGAGCGCTTGGTGAGGCAGGCCGAGGGAGAGGAGGCAAGAGGCTGGTAAGGCACGAGAGTAACGAGGGTCACCAAACCAAGAAGCAGCCGTTCCTTATCAGGTGATCTCAATCTCCATTCTGGCAGGGAGGTAAAACAAAATTCCAGGAACTATTTCTTGGGTAGAAAGGTTGTTAGGGCAGGCCGCACAATCCAAGCATGTCACTGAGATCCTGTGGATTGCTCTTCCTGAGAGGAAGCGATGCAGCCCTAATTATTTAGACTTAGCATTAACCTATGGAGGTCATGTGCATGCTTGCGGGTGTGCGTGACTTAAAATGTTACTAGGGCTGGGGATTAGACCAAAGGCCTGGAGTGAGCAGACTCATAGTCTCTCTACCCCTGCCCTCCTCTATCCCCAAGTCCTTAGAATTAATAGACGCAAATCTTAAATATATGTAAAGAGAGGGCATAGCATTAGTGGACCCAGTAATGAGGAGGAGGCTCTGAAAGTTGGAGTTTAGATGAGATCCAATCGAAGGTGGAATCCACAGCCCACAATAGGAGCAGGAGTGGGTGATGGAGAAGGTGCTGATGGTCCCAGGGGAGCTCTGAGCTGGAAGGTGATGGGTAGGAACCAGGATGGGCCTGGTTGGGAGCTGCTGGGAAGGCATTCTGGAGAGGACCTTCCTCCTTCCCTCTTCTAGGTAGTCCTCGCAAAGCTGGGAGGCAGGGCCAAGTCTGCGGTGGCTGGTGCAGCCCGCAAGGCGAGTCTGCCCACTTTGGTCATTGCTTAGAGGCTAAGCATGGACAGGGCTAAAGGGAAAGGGCTAATAAAAAAAATCATGTTACGTTCGGGGAGAACAGTCAGCATGAAAGACAGGCATTGCGTTTTACAGAAAAAAAAATACCTGAAGAGACATAATTAAGAGGGCGCCCGAAAGGAGATTTTAGAATGCATATAATTAGTATTTTCAGAGGGCTCTGAGAAAATAACATTCTAGATCACATCAACCTGCCATTCAGGTATGAAGGTAAAGTAGGATGTAAGCAACAAAACGCTTAGAAATATGCCACTCATGAAACTTACATGAAATGATTAATAGACAATATACTTCAGCAATATTAAAAACCAACTCAAAAGGAAGATATGGAAAAGGGACTGAGCAGAAAAATAAGCATAATTTATAATGGAGCATTAATTATTTAATGAAGGTTAATTATTTAAAATATAATAAAATTTAGAACTAAATTCCCAGATAATTTCACAGTTTTGAAGCCCAGGGGGTAGGGAAGGGGACAGGTGGTTATAAGTACTGATTGAATCTAGGCTTCAGTAGATAAATGTGAGCCTTCTGTAAATTTAATGTAAGTTTAAATGTGTGTGTTAGACACTTGAGTAAACTACTAAGTAACAGAAACAGGAGTATAACATCCAAGCAATTAAAGCAAAGGCATGGAATAAAAATAATGCATAAAACAAATACAATCAATCTGATACATTTATCAAAGAATAAATAATAGAGAACAATAAATAGAATACACACCAAAACAATGACTGGAATAAACAGAAAGTATAAGAAATAAATGTAAATGGTTCAGGGGCGCCTGGGTGGCTCAGTCGTTAAGCTTCTACATTCTGCTCAGGTCATGATCCTAGGGTCCTGGGATTGAGCCCCACATCGGGCTCCCTGCTCAGCGGGGAGTCTGCTTCTCTCCCACTCCCCCTGCTTGTGTTCCCTCTCTTGCTGTGTCTCTCTCTGTCAGATAAATAAATAAAGTCTTTTAAAAAAATGTGAATGGTTTAAAGATCCCTGTTAAAAAACAAAGAACTACAGCTTCGACAAGTTTATATCCATCTGCATGTTTTTTTACGAGACACATAAAATGAAATGACCCAAGAGAGATGAATATATAGGGATGAGTAAAGATAATGTAAGCAAATGCTAATAATGACTATAATAACAGAAGCCAAACATATTAGTATTAGAAAATCAAATCTGAGGCTAAAATTATTGAAAGGGAAAAAGCAATCTATATCATGGTGATAAAAGGTTGAAACCAGCAAGTATACCTATCATGAGCCTTTAAGAGCACCACAGTTTCATACTACTGAAGGCAGAAATCTCTAAAAATGTGAGAAAATGTACATTAACATTGTTTTAGAAACTGAGAGATCAAATGAGCAAAATTTAAAATAAACTGTAGACAATTTGAATAATAGCTATCAAACAATGTGTTTGAATTACCAATATCATGAGTTGGTTACTTGGGGCTTTATACAGGATTGAAGATGCATTTTGTTTGGTAATTTCTTTATACCATCACAGAGTCCCTCCCTCCTTCCCTCCCTCCCTCTCTCCTTCCTTCCTTCCATTTTTATCTCTATTTTAATTTATTTATGGTAAATAATTCAGAGAGTAGAGGAAGAAGTCTCTATTCCTCAGTCTTCCAGTTCTCCATTCCATATGTACCTACCATTTTCATTTTATGTGTCCTTCCATATAATCTCTGCAAATACAAGTTTATACCAGTATGTATGCACCTATTTATTTAGGTATATCTGTTTTTTAAAAATGTGTATATGTGGACATATGTATTTTCCCACATTAATAAATATTTTTCCACTGTGTCATTTTAAAGTTCTAAATAAGGTTCTGTTGTATGTGTATCATTTTTTTTGTA
This sequence comes from Zalophus californianus, assembly GCF_009762305.2. Classification (NCBI taxonomy): domain Eukaryota; kingdom Metazoa; phylum Chordata; class Mammalia; order Carnivora; family Otariidae; genus Zalophus; species Zalophus californianus. The sequence goes on from NC_045599.1 coordinate 12,235,529, forward strand.
GCTATTGTGAATAAAGTGTCTATGACCACTCCCTCCACATATTTTGGCAATCAGTTTCTAAAAGTGGAATCAAATGTGGATCAGTGGAAAGAGACATTTTTAAGACTGTTGCCACATGTTTTCCAGAATGTTTTTCTTGTGGATTCAACATGCGTTGTTCAGATACTAGCATAAGTTTATATTTAAAAAGTGGTAAAGTCTTAGGAAATTTGCTAGTGATGAACTGAGGGTTGAGGAATACTAACCGCTTTCAACTTGAAGACCCAAGTCTATTTTTGTGTATTCGCAAAATCTGCCAACCCAAATTTGCTGTCGCCAAGACCAAGCTCTATTTGTGTGTGCTCCTCACCCGAAGATGGCAAAGCTGGAGGGGAGACAGTGGGAGAGAATGAATGAAGAACTCAGTATACCTTGGCTTCCTCTGAAGTTTAGCCTTCAATGTGTTCTGTAACTTTGTAATAGGATGAAGACAAAATATTCTTTTTTAAAAATTATTTATTTGTTTGAGAGAGAGTGAGAGTGGGGGCGGGGGCAGGGGAGGAGCTGTTAGGGGCAGAGGGAGAGAAAAACTCAAGCAGACTCCTCACTGAGCCTGCAGAGCCATAGAGGGCATGACGACATGGCAAATTTTGTTTTAGAGGGTTATATGACTCATTTATTTATTCTTGTTTTTTAAAGATTTTGTTTATTTGACAAAGATAGAGAGACAGCGAGAGAGGGAACACAAGCAGGGGGAGTGGGAGAGGGAGAAGCAGACTCCCCGCTGAGCAGGGAGCCCGATGCGGGACTCGATCCCAGGACTCTGGGATCATGACCTGAACCGAAGGCAGCTGCTTAACCGACTGAGCCACCAGGCGCCCCTATACAACTCTTGTAAATCAGTCAAGAAAGAAGGCAAACAAAACTTGTTTTAGAACCTAAAGCACCAAATTTAGGATTGACCATGGGGTTCCAAAAGAAGAAAATATCCCTAGTATTATCCTTCGTATGTCCCTAATATCACCAATAAAAGGATTTCCTAGAAAAATAAATTTGGATTTTGAAAATACTACTCATTTCACCAATATCTTGAAGAATCATAATTGACGTTAGTATAATGATGGCTCCAAAAAGTCCAATAAAAAAACTTCCTCAACTTATTTTACTCAGCATTTTTGAAGTTTATTTCATCAGTGACACACCCCCATACTTTCAAAACACCTGTTAAGTGCCCTCAGAATTTGTGTTCTGAAGATGTTTTCAGTAAGGCTGGTCTATAATATGGTGGATTCATTGAGATAATACCAAAATATTTTGTTGGTACTAATTCCTAGTAGCTATCTTGAAACTATTGAATGGCAAGACTGGTATTTTGGGAGCCGCCATTCAGCTGAGTCAGAAAAATGAGTCATACTGAATTAGATGGCTTTACTCTCTCATGTCTCTGTTGAGTACATCTTAATCCTATGATATAATTAGCTTGTCCCTCTAATTATGAGCTGTTAAAGAGGTCTCATGATTTTTTTTCAGGCACCTGTGGACAGGTATAGGCTGCATGACTTAGTAGTTACTGTTTTATAGAGTTGGCATTTTCTACATCTACTCTGATCAAAGTCTTTCAATATCCATTTGTTCTCAAAAAGACAAACTGAAGCAGGCAGGCAGATTAAGAGAAGGAAGAGGAAGCCATTGTAGAAGAAAGCCCACCCCCATAGAGATCATACATTAGTCTAACATCAGGTTGTATTACCTGATCAATAATGGCTGACAGAGATTCCTTAATTCTGCCTGTCAGTAATTAACAGGAAATACCTTAATTATATGCCACTATTTTTAAAAATTATAAATAGCATAGATCAGTCTTCTTTTCACTTCACTCACTATTTGTGTCTTTTTTTTTTTTTAAAGATTTTATTTATTTATTTGAGAGAGAGAGAATGAGAGATAGAGAGCACGAGAGGGAAGAGGGTCAGAGGGAGAAGCAGACTCCCTGCTGAGCAGGGAGCCCGATGTGGGACTCGATCCCGGGGCTCCAGGATCATGACCTGAGCTGAAGGCAGTCGCTTAACCAACTGAGCCACCCAGGCGCCCCATTATTTGTGTCTTTATTCTTTATTATGCTATAAATTACTTCTGCTAAACAGATTTAAAGCAAACCTTGGGCTTGGTTTTATTTTTATATCTTTATTGCTTTTTTTTTAAGATTTTATTTATTTACTTGGAAGAGAGAGTGAGAGAGAGCACAAGCAGAGGGAGAAAAAGAAGCAGGCTCCCCACTGAGCAGGGAGCCTGATATGAGGCTCCATCCCAGGACCCAGGACCCTGGGATCATGACCTGAGCCAAAGACAGATGCTTAACCTACTGAGCCACCCAGGCACCCTATTGCTTGCTTTTGATTGCAAATTGGCAGATACTCATTATAAAGAATTCAAATAATCAAAAACATCTAAAGTAAAAAGTAAATGCTCACCTTTTCTTTGACCCTACTCTTCAAGTAATCAGTATTGATGGTTTGATGTGTACACTTTTAGATCTGGAGAAACATTTACATTTGTATTCACTTATTCATATATACTTTTTATTTTCACAAAAATCTTATCATTACTAATTGTATGTTCCTAGAACTTGCTTTTTTCCCCCATAACTATTCCATTTTGGTCTATATAGATCTATATCATTTATTTTATGGCTCAACCCCAGGTGGTAAGGGGAGTCTTTTAGGACTGAGCCCTTAATCTGTGGGATCGGATGCTATCTCTGGGTAGAAAGTGTCGGAATTGAGTTGAATTCTTGGACATCTTACTGGTGTCCAAGAATTGCTTATTGGAAATGTGGGGGAACCCTCCCACCCTGCTGCAAGGTGGAATTGGGTCCAGAATAACTTTCACCATGTAGAGTACAAATCTTCATAGTCGTGCATATGTATAAATGTATAGTATATATAATATCTATGTTTATATGTATGACATATATAATAGACTTATATAACTTACAGTGATTTAATTATATATAAAAAAAGAATGTGTGGTTGCATTCCTCCAAGTGCGGAGATTTTATCGTACTTGCGTCTTTGTGCTCGTGTATAAGAACTCAAGATCTTCTGCATGATTTCCCAGCCAAAATGATTTTTATTAAGATATAAATTTGAGGGGCGCCTGGGTGGCTCAGTTGGTTAAGCAGCTGCCTTCGGCTCAGGTCATGATCCCAGGGTCCTGGGATCGAGCTCCGCATCGGGCTCCCTGCTCGGCGAGGAGCCTGCTTCTCCCTCTCCCACTCCCTCTGTCTGCTGTTCCCCCTGCTTGTGTTCCCTCTTTCTCTGTCTCTCTGTCAAATAAATAAATAAATAATCTTAAAAAAAATTGAAAAGATATAAATTTGATCATGTCACCTCCCTCCCTAAAGCTCTTCATTGGCTTTCAGCTGAACTTAGACAATATCCCAAATCTCTAACACGGTCCGTATGGCTCTCATCTATTCAACTCCTGCTAACTCCTACAACTCCATCTTGTGACCCTCTCCCTATCACTCTCTGGTCTTGAGTTTCTTCAGTTTATTGAATGTGCCTTTGCATAGCTTCTTCGCTTTGCCTAGAATACTCTTCTTCCCATTGATTTTTGGATAATCCTACATGACTGCCAACCCCTAATGTTCCTTTGGCACCATTTTTTATTATCAGCTATGATTCTTCTATTAGGATATTTATCATAATTTTGAGAGTATATGTATTTGTTGATTTAGTCAACAACCTATGTAATTTCTTTTTTCTTCAATTTTTTTTAGCCCTTGTTTTATTTATTTCTGCTCTAATCTTTATTATTTCCTTCCTTCTACTAGATTTGGACTTTGTTTTTCCTTTTCCAGCTCATTTAGTTGCAGGGTTAGGTTGTTTGAGATTTTTCCTTTTCTCCAGGTAGGTCTATATCACTATAACCCTCCCTCTTAGAAGTGCTTTTTCTGCATCCCAAGATTTTGGATTGTTGTGTTTTCATTTTTATGTATCTTCATGTATTTTTAATTTCTTCTTTGATTTCTTGGTTAACCCATTCATTGTTTAGTAGCCCGTTGTTTAGCCTCCATGTATTTAGATTTTTTTTCTTGTAACTGATTTCTATTTTCATAGTGCTGTGGTCTGAAACGATGCATGATATGATTTCGGTCTTCTTCAATTTAGTGAGAATTGTTTTGTGGCCTAACATGAGATCTATTCTAGAGAATGTTCCATGTGCCCTTGAAAAGAATGTGTATTCTGCTGATTTTGGATGGAATGTTCTGAATATACCTGTTAGGTCCGTCTGGTCTAATGTGTCATTCAAAGCCACAGTTCCCTTGTCGATTTTCTGTCTGGATGATCTATCCATTGACTTCAGTAGGTGTTAGTTACAGTCCCTGGTATTATTGTTACAACCTATATAATTCCTTCCATTAGAATGTAAGTCTCATGAAGTTTTCACCACTATATCCTTAGCCCCTAGTGCATAATGGGTACTTAATAAATAGCAGTAATAATAATCAAACAAGCCCTTATGAAGCTCTTTGTAACACTGCTCTAAGTCTGAGATCTACGAACACATTTAATACTCACTGTGGTCCTAAATTGGTCTTACTATTATTCTCATTTTATAGATGAAGAAACTGACATGGAGAAATGGTTAAGTCACCGGCCCAAGGTCATACAGCTGGGAAGGGGCAGGATTGGGACTTGAATATAAGTAGCTGGGCCCCCGCATCTGCGCTCTCATCCAATGAAGCAGTGTTTTGAAATGCTTAATATGAGAGCTTTAATACATGTCAATAAAAAAAAAACCCACTCTGGAACAAAAGTTCAGCAACTGTCTGCCATTTCTGTAGTGTCCAGAGGGTTCCTTATTAGTGTAAGACATCTTTGCTCTATTTGGGCTATTTTTGAGATATTTTATCACTGATCATCACCCTCATTATGTTCAAAACTATCATATAGCATAAATGTTAAAAAACAATATGGGTGTATTTATGACGGGAAAAATTTTGAGTTTAAAAATGAAAAGATCTAAGAAACAGATGATTATTTGTAGTATCACCTTACACTGCCAGATTTCGCTCCAAAAAGGTTATATTGCTGTTCTTCACTTTTCATAGTTTATGAAGTGCCATTTCCGCCACACTGTCCCAAACACTGAATGTGATTTGTCTTGGCTTTTTGGTCACTTTGATATTTGTTTTGAGTGAAGATGGCAGTCTTTGGTTAAAGAGAAATCAAGCGCATGTGTATACTTGGTAAGTGCTTTCTTGCTAAGAGCTTGGTATGTAATAAACTTTGCATATATCATCTCATTGAGTCTTCACAACATTGTGTGTGTGTGTGTGTGTGTGTGTGTGTGTGTGTGTGTGAGACTCATTGAGCAATTCTAAGATTCCATTCATCCGGCACTACTATGTTCTTAGTTATGTGTTTGAGCAAGAAGTATACCACTTAATTTCTGCCCTTAAGGAACATGTAATTCAGTTAAATATGCCAGACTAACGCTTAGGACTTAGAGGTGAATAGTGTAGAGTCACAAATGAGTCAGTACTAAACTGTGGACTATAGGCCACAAATGACAATATGTTTTGAGTACCATTATATGCAGGACACCAAGATAGGCCTTCAAGGGAACCAAGAGAGGAGAGGTAAAGTGCATATAATCAAGAAAAACAATAGGCAGATGGAAGTCAGTGATGGCTGCAGATGCAAAATCTAATTAGACCTTGAAGAATGATTGGATTTAAAGAGATTGCGGTGTGGCTCTTCCAACAAGGACCATAACAGGAGCAAAGATATAGTGTTAGGAATGAATGGGACCTATTTTGGAGACTGAAGTTTTCTTTCCTTATGAAAAATGATCCCACAAATAAAATCACTTGGCCCTGTCCGAAATTTTAAGAGATTAGTTGGAAGTAATTAATGAGACACCGTGTAATCGCTGTGTGGTAGAGCCATCAGGGATCATCTAGCAGTATTCACTAATAAGGTAATTTAAACTCATTTTCAAGGATGAGAAGAACTGAACACTGAAGGACTTCTTGATAGGATTCCATTTGGCCTCAACAGCATCCTGAGTGTTTAGCTACCCCAAGGCATATGGTGCATATTTATAGGGCTCCATATGAGGGTTTACGTAAATTTAGCCTACGCGATTGCCCTTAAGAAAGTAAAATAAGCAATTTGTTCTGAAAACCAAAAGTTTTCCAAACCCTACCTTGATGTATCTAGTCACCTACCACAAACACAGAATCCTGAAAGATGAATTCTGTAAATAGAAAAAGAGCTAACCAATCTTCTTTAGTAAGTTGACTTTTTCAAGACGTCAGTAAAACACATAAAGAGCGCCCAGTTTAGAACCAGCAATCTTCAGTCTCAAAGATTCATTACAATGTGTCAAAAGAAATCTGTGGATATTCCCTTGTGACCAGTGTGAGAGAGGAGATGATCCTTGTTTTTAAAACTTGCTCTCTAAATGGTGGACAGTTTTCTTAACCTCCTATGTAAAATGAGGATAATGATAAGATCTATTCCATAGTTGGTCAAATTAGAGAGTATTTAAATGTATAGTGGTTTCCACACTGACCACATTTCCTAGACACCAACTGCAAGATACTTATGCTAAGTTATTTTTCTTTTTCAGAGTGGATTAAATAAATTTGAGAGAACAAGGTAACCCCCTAGGGAAAAGGGAAGGTGACTAACCTTCACTGGGTGTCTATTATATGCTCAGTGGCTTATAACACTCACTTTTTGGTTGAAAAGTAGTGTTCACCTGTATGGGTAGGCTGAATCATAAATTCTAAAGGATTTTTAACAAGATAAGATATCTTGTTCTTATTAGAATATGCACAACAGGGGCGCCTGGGTGGCTCTGTTGATTAAGCAGCTTCCCTAGGCTTCAGGTCACGATTTTGGGTCCTGGGATGGAGCACCATGGCCATCTCCCTGCTCAGCGGGGTGACTGCTTCTCCCTCTGCCCATCCCCCCTGCTCGTGCTCCCCCCACTCTCTCTCAATAAATAAAATCTTAAAAAAGAAAAGAATATGCACCACAATTTCTACTATCATTTCAACCCTAATTTGAAATAATAGGCTTTGACGTAATGTTACAGATTTAAGAGAGGGATAGAAAACTCCGGGGTTTTCACATCTGCTTGGTTGGTGACATACTGTAAGATCAAGTTGTTATTGTGACCTTTGCTTGGGTAGATAGAGGCAAGTTATTTTGGAAGTCGCGAAAATGGTATTATTTAAGCAAGGCTTTTTGGCTGCTACCCTTAAAGGAGGGATTTGCTTTTCGCTTGTATTAGAAATTGCTGTGCTCTGACGGCTCTCCATGATTAGCGCTTGTTGGACACTTAGAGTATTTCTTATCAGGAAGATATAATTGGATCCTTGTACGTTTTGTGTCTTCAAATGTTTCTCTGAATGGCCACCAGAGAAAGCATTCTGCAGAAACACTTGCTAATGGGTTTTTCTCATCCTACGTTTACTTCTAACGCAGCAATAATCACATATATGTCCAAAGTGCTTTTTATCCCCAAATACAGCAGAGCCCTTTGCAAACTAGATGTAATTCTGAAATCTCTTGCCCCATCTCAGCTGTGCGGCTCTCTCTGGTCCTAGAGCAAGGAAAGGGAGTGATCCAGGGCTCCAGGATGAGGCAGGACTGGGAGGGCCAGGGAATTGTTTTCCCTTGGAAATGCTAATCTCCTAGTCTTTAAGCTGAATGAACCCTTCTGCCCTGGGCCATAGTTCAGGCTTTACCTCCATTTTCTTTTGTCCACATTAATGGAGATCCTTTTGCAGTGCAACCAGGAGATAAGTTCTAGTTAAGGAGAAGAGTGAAAATTGGGCTGAAGAAAAATCAGTGGAACTAGGTGCTTCTATATAAAAACATCAATATTACTTCGTTGGTTTCCTCTTCCTCTGCTGATTTCCAGAACCATTCATTAATGTTGCCTGCTTTTTTCATTTTGTAAAAATGGAATCACGTACTATGTACTATTTTGTGTCGGCTTCTTTTGCTTACAATTGTGTTTGAGAGTCATCCAGAGTTTGGATATAGTGGTCGTTCATTCATTTACACTTGTTGAAAGTATTATATTATATGATTAGGTCACAACTTACTTGGAGTGGGATTCTTAGGGGGTGAACACATCCTGTGTAATCACAAATGAAGTCAAGAGGTAGAATGTTACTGGTACTCCAGAAAGAAGCCTCTCACATCCAGGCATTCCCTTTCCCGTTACTTTCCTGACTGCCAAAAGCATGAATTAACTTTACCTGTTTTAAAATTTTTATGTAAATGGAGTCATGTACTGTGTATTACTCAGAGAAAGCTTCTAGGTTTTGGATAGAGCCATAGTTAATTCGGTTACACTGGTGAATAGAGTTATTACATGGTATGGATATACTGTAGTTTATTCACCTCTTCTACTGTTGAGGGATGTTTATTTAGGTTGTTTCTGGTTTTTTCTAATTACAAATCTTGTGGCTGTGAACATTTCTTGTACCTATCTTTAGATACACACATAGCTGCCTTTCTCTCGATTATATAACTGGCATAGAATTGTGGGAACTAGGGTATTTTTTTTTTACCTATTTTAAATAGATACTGCCAAGCAGTTTTCCATATTAATTATACTAATTTACACTTTCACCAGCAGTGTGTGAGAGTTCTCATTGTTCTCCGTGCTGATAAACACTTGGCCTTGTGATTATTTTTAATTCTAGCCATTTGGGCTGAATAGTAGCATCTCGTTATAATTTTATTTGCATTTCTCAATTACTAAGAAGGTTGCATCTTTTCCTATATTTACGGGTCATATGGCTATTGAGAATGATTAATTTTCACTTATTTATTTATCTTTTGGTTATTGGAGTCAATTTTATTGCATGTGTTACTCAGCTCTCCATGATGCTTTTGTCCCTGCAAACCCAGACATGTGAAAAATTTGCCAAAGCTTACTCTTTTATAGCAATCTAACAGGTGTATAATTAAAAGATAGCAGAAGACACTTTGGCTAACCTTGGGGAGTGCTACACCACCACCAGCCTCATTCTCAAATTGCTACTGGCCCAGTGAGTCCATCCCATCCTGACAAGGGCTATAAAGGAAAATACATTTGCTGTTAAAGAAGAGGGAGAGCGAGGGGCGCCTGGGTGGCTCAGTAGGTTGGGGTCTGCCTTCGGCTCAGGTCATGATCCTGGGGTCCTGGGATTGAGCCCCGTATTGGGCTCCCCAGTCAGTGGGGAGCCTGCTTCTCCCTCTCCCTCTGCTCCTCTTCCTACTCATACTTCCTCTCTCTCGCTCTGCTCTCTCCTCTTAAATAAATAAATAAATAAATAAATAAGAAGAGGGAGAGTGAGGAGATGGGGAGGGGCTATTTTAGATAGGTTTGCTGGGAAAGTCTCTTTGAGGAGGTATTTGATGTGAATGTCCTGAAGGAACTGGCCAAGTGAAAATGGGTTCATTTGGACTGTATTGTGCATGTGGTGCCCGTGATAGGATGCGATTGCAGTACTATGATGAGGAAGGGAATGTGACGTTTGTCTTTAGCAGATAACTCCGGCTGCTGGGTCAACAAGGGTCTTTAGGAGGTGAACGTGGAGGAGCAAGGAGACCTCTCCGGAAGGAAGGGCTGGTAAACGATGCTAGCTACACGAGTGAGCGATGATGCTGGTGGCTTGACGGGGTGTTAGTAGTGCAGGTGCCGGAGAGGGACCAGGTTCTGGATACATCCTGAAGATAGATTCCGAGTTCTTGGAGAAGGATGATGCGATGCAGAGAGAAGGGAAGGGACTGAAGCCTGGGCAAGGGGGTGAGTGGGACTCGAATTTTACTGACCAGAAAAACTGGGGGAGCCTGGCGTGGGAGGGTGGACTAAGGAGTTGCTTTTGGAAAATGTTAGGTTTGAGATACCTATTAGACATCAAAGTGGAAATGTCGAGTGGGCGGCTTATATAGGAGTCTAGAGCAGAGGCGAGGCGTCAGGCAGAGAGGTGAATGTGGGAATCAACTGAAGTTTAATCAAAGCCACAGACTTTGGTTAAGAGACTTATGGATGAGTAGACGTCGGAAAGAGGGACGGGAGAGGAGGCAGGATTGAATCCTGGAACACGCCAATATTTAGATATTTGGGGGAGGAGGAGTCAGCATAGGAAACTAAAATAAAGTGGCCCATCAAGTTGGAAGAAAACAAGAGTGTTTTTTTTGGAGACCAAGTGAAGGAAATATTTGAAAAAAGAGAAAAGGAAGCAGCTGTGTCAAATGTTGATGAAAAAGGGAGTGAAATGGTGTTTGGGGACATGGAGAGCCTCAGGGATGTCCACAGGAGTGAGGACTGAATCCTTACTGGAGTGGGTTGAGGGGAGAAGTTGAGGTGAAGAAGCATTGACTCCCCTTTTATCAAGTTTTGATACAAAAGGAGGCAGAGAAAGGAGGCAAGAGTGGAAGGGTTCATGGGATCTATGCACTTTCTTTAATGGAAGAAATAACACCGTGTGCTGATGGAAAGGATACAGTGAAGGAGAAGATGATAATTCTAGAAAATACAATGAAAGGAAACAAAATGTAGAGTTTTAAGAGAAATGGAATTTTTTTTTAAAGATTTTATTTATTTATTTGAGAGAGAGAATGAGAGAGAGCCATGAGAGGGGGGAGGGTCAGAGGGAGAAGCAGACTCCCCGCTGAGCAGGGAGCCCGATGCGGGACTCGATCCCGGGACTCCAGGATCATGACCTGAGCCGAAGGCAGTCGCCCAACCAACTGAGCCACCCAGGCGCCCGAGAAATGGAATTTTAAAAGTTTGCTCAACTGCAATGGACACTAGCCAGTAGGAAATGATTCATAAAACATTGACTATTTGAAATTAAGAAAATACATTTTCTTACCCCCAGAAACAGTATTTCCCAAAGCATGAATCATGGATCTTCAGTTTTCTTAGTGGCTGTGTTTGTACATGGATATGAAGGTACAAAACATTTAGACATTCATGATCAAGAGATTCTTTTTGCTGGTCTGAACGTTTACCCACATTGTCCATGGTTTATATTCTCTACAGTTAAGCCATAAAACCAAAGATTTTCTAGTAAGTCGCCAGATCACTATAAAGGATATTCCATCAAACAACCCAGTAAAAGAAAAAGCAGGTTCAGCTAGCCTTTCAGTGGCACCTCATTGTCTTTACAAAGCAGTTGTGTCACTGGCTAACTATCTCAGCGGTTTCAACAACTGTGGAAGTGGACTGAAACTCTTTCCTAGTTGCTTTTCAGAGACTGGATAGAAGGAATTTGTGTGTTGCATGTGTGTGTCCCCTTTTTCTTTCTCTTTACTTCTGCAATCTTTTGTCTTTCTCCCTAGGCTAGTAGATGTGTTTTCTGAGCTGCTGCTTTTTTTTTTTTAAAGATTTTATTTATTTACATGAGAGAGAGAGAGCATGAGCCGGGGAGGGGAGGGCAGAGGGAGAAGCCGACTCTCCACTGAGCAGGGAGCCCGATGCGGGGCTCGATCCCAGGACCCTGGGATCATGACCTGAGCTGAAGGCAGACGCTTGACCGACTGAGCCACCCAGGCGCCCTGAGCTGCTGCTGCTTCTTTTTTTTTAAGATTTTATTTATTTTTTTAATTTGAGAGAGAGCATGTGAGTTGGGGGGAGGGGAAGAGGGAGAGGGAGAGAGAGAATCTCAAGCAAACTCCACACTCCACGCTGAGCCCAGAGCTCAGCATGGGGCATGACCTGAGTTGAAACCAAGAGTCAGATGCTTAACCAACTGATCCACCCAGGTGCCCCATATCTTAAATTCTTCCATCAGCATATTTCATCCATTTTCTGGGCTCTGTTGACAAGTTAGGAAAGGAACCATGTAAGCAGTGGAGCTATTTCTTGTCCTATAAATAAAGACCATTAATAAATTTAATTCTGTGCAAAGATTAAGAGGAAAAAGTGTACAAAACAAAATAGCTTTCCCAGTACTCGACCATCGCATACCTAATTCGATGTTCTTTCCAAATATCAAACAATGAACATCAGCTATCTAGAAACGCTTTTTGAATTTTTTTCTTTTAAGGAACTAGATTTGCTGCTTGTTTCTATTTCTTGCGTTTTTCCATTTCTGACTCATCTCATGCCTTGTGTGCTTGGTGTAATGAATACAGTTCTACACCTTACATTTCCAGACATTCATTTGTAGTGTGCAGTACTTTACAGGTTTCAAAGCCTTTTCTTCCTCATCCTCTGTCTCACTTGAACTTTGTGCTGCTACAGGCAAGGCGACTGCTGCTTTCCAAACTGGGAAACTGAGGCTCAGCAACTAAGCTGGGTCCGAAACTGAAGTGTTCTGACTCCCACCGTTTTGGGCTTTCTGTTATGCCACCCTCCCCTCCCCCCATGTGTTTGCTTCCACGTGAAGCTTACCACAGTTTTTGAAAGTCAGACTTAGATTTCATGTTGGTTTTGGCAGGATGATCTTAAAATTTCATTTCTTTATACTCACTGAATAATTTAAAAATGTACTTTCTTTAATTTCACTGTCAATATCATTTGCAATCATTTGTTTGAAAGTATGTATTGGTGATGGATGTTACCTAGACTTAACTGTGGTGATTATTTTGGCAACCGATGCAAAGACTGAATTGTTGTGAAACCAGTACAATGTCACATGTCAATTATATCTCAATAACAAAATACATACTGTACATTGGATATGAGCTAGGCATTGTTCTAGTTTCTGGATACAACATGGGAAAAAAGACAGGATCTTGACTGTTATGGACTCTGCAATCCAAATGCAGAGGTTTTTTTTTTTTTTTTTTTTTAGTGGAGGGTGAATTACCAAATGTCATCCTTCTTGGATCAGTTGGAGGGAGATTTTTGGTGAGCAGCCTTATTGGGGAAGTCATTTGTACTATATGCTTGAGGTCATTGATTTGGCTTGGTCACTGGTTCAGGTGAAGCCCTTTCACGAGTTTTCTAAAATGGTATATAGTTGTAGTGATTAGAACATGACACCATCTTTGAAATTGATTTGGATTGCTCATCATACAAGGCATGGGTGGTATTGCTCTTGAAAAGCTTAAGGACTACGATGTTGACATGCTTTAAAGAAAATGCATGAAAACCATTTCTGTTTAGAGACTTTGCTAAATCAAGACAGCATGCTTACAACATACCATCTAATGATATGTTGTATTTATTGAGTGTCAGGTTTGTGGCGAATGCTTGGTAAGAACCATCTTATAATTCTTGGAGGGAGGCATTATCCTCATCTAAAATTGAGGGACTGAGCCTTAGAGAGAGATTACATAATTTATCTATGAAGTATCAGAGTTAGAATTTGAGGCTTTGAGATTTAATTCCTCAGTTTTTGCTCAAACCATTATGCTGTAATCCTCATAGCGAAAGACACCTGAAGCCTTACATTGTCAAATCTGGAAGGTTAGTGATGCATGGGTAGGGTTTGATTTCCCTAAGAAACTTAGAGACATTGAAAGCACTAGCAATACCAGTGTTTCACAGAGTCCCAAACTCCTTGTGTTTTTGCAGTTGTAATACCACTCTTTTGTCTAGGCATTTCAGGAAGCAGAGCTGACCCTTGAACAGTGTGGGCTTGAACTACACGAGTCTACTTTTACTTACTACTTTTTAAAAATAAATACAGGACAGTTCTATCCATGTACAGTATTATCGATGTACTTTCTCTTCCTTATGATTTTCTTAATATTTTCTCTAGCTTCCTTTAAGAATACAGTAATTCCTATAAGAATACAGTGTAAATATGTATAACTAACAATTATGTGTTAAGTTAACTGTTTATGTTATCGGTAAGGCATCCAGTGAAGGATAGGGTATTAGTAGTTAAGTTTTGGGAGGGTCCAAAGCTATATGTGAATTTTTGACTGTGCTGAGGGTCAGTGCCCCTAACATCTGCATTGTTTATGGGTCAACTGTATTTCAAAAAATAGGTGCAATCCATTGAGAAGATCGGAAAACTGAGGAAAGTCCACAGTTTGGAAGTCTAGTCTACTTCTTTCATAAAAATCTGTGGTTGATACATCTGAAAAGTGAAAACCACTCCATTTGGAAGTTTACATAGTTACATATAAGTGTGGCCTTCACTCTTGCTTTCATTTTATGATTGACTGTTTAGCATTAGTGGCCTCCAACCTTGCCTCCAACCTTTAGTTTTTTGTTGTTGTTTGCACCAACTTGTTAGGAGTGGGTAAAATTCTGATTTTGCCTTGCCAGGCTTTCGCTTTGGTGGCTAACTTCAAACCTTACAAAAATCTTTCAAAGCCTTCTCTAGATCCCTCCAAGCAAGCCATTGATGAAAACAATGACTCTCATGCTTTTTATGTAGAAGAATGGGCAAGTTTGGCTTTGGTGAAAGGTATAAGGCATTTTTGTCTACATAATCTCATTCATGTTCTTGGCCTTTACTATCTTCTGGACAAGGGGCTAATTGGCTTTCAATGATACATTATCTAATAAATCCCTGTAAAAGGATACTTTTTCATAGTTACTCAGCCATGTTTAAAAATGCTTCATAAATCATGGAGAGAAGAGGTTGTTGCATTTGTAGATCTTGAGCAAAAGTTCCTTGTGGATCTTGTTCAAGGTGAACGGTGCCAAAGACAAGTAAAAATTTGAAGGATTTAAATAACACAGTTAACCGACTTTATCATATATCTCTATTTGAACCCAATAAAGAGGAATACGTATATTTTCCTCTTCTGTTTCTAAAATGTGTGCAAAATTTAATTATATACTTGGCCTGCAAAAAACATTAACATTTTTTCTTAAACTGGAACGCTTGTAGGACACATTCTGACCAAAAAGCCAAAATATTGGATTTCAATGGTAAAACAAAATAATAAAAAAGTACTTAGAATTTGAAAAAAAATGCCTTTCCAAGATTACAAATGCTTTAGCAATTAATGCAGATGAAGCTCTCTTCACTGAAAAATCTCCATGATGTGAATAGAGTTGTACTCAGAGCAAAAATCATGACTTTAAATGTTTTTTTTTTTTTAATTTTAATACAAACGACTCAAACTCTTAACTTTGGGAAACTAGGAAAAGAATAACAAAATAAACCACAAATGAAAGCCAGAGAGCAAGAAATTAATAAATATAAGGCAGACTTGGCTCTATTTTTAAAAACCTACCACTACAATCTACAGATATGCTGGACTTCATCAATTAAACCCCCCCAAAAAATTTTTTTTACAAAGACACTTAATGGATAGGCTTGCCAGATAAAATACCACACACTAACTAAGTCAAATTTGAATTTCTGAGAAACAACACATCATTTAGCGTGGGGGATATTTCAAATGATGTCCCAAATATGGGACATACCTGTACAAAATATTTTTTGTTGTTTATCTGAAATTCACGTTTAGCTGTGTGTCCTCTATTGCTATTTGCTAAATCTGGCAATGTTACCAATGGAAGAGAACAGTTCTTTAAGTTTGAGACTCTAGATGAATTAGATCATTTCATAAAAGAATTAAAGTGACACAAATTGCTTCAAGAGGATAAAACCCAAACTGAACAAAGAATTGATGCTGAATGAAAAAGGATACTAAGTATCTGTCATCAGAGAGGCATTAGGAATTCTGCTTTCACCCTTGGAGGAATAACAATGACTGGATTTAACCTTCTGCAGTAAAACTGGACAAAGTATACGGTACAGCTATTTTTAGATACTGGACCATGGTCAGCACACACCATGATCCTGAGACAAGGGAGCAGATGAGGTAAGCCCTAAGATCTTGGCTTATTGCTTGGAGGAAATATTCAGACACAGGCACAGGGATAAGAAACCCAAGAAAGACAAAGCAAGCCTTGCTTAGTTGTGGAGGATGGGGAGTGGAGTTTGGGGGTGGAGGGTGTGGGGGTGGAAACAACCGGAAGTTGCAATGCAGAGTTCCAGAAACGAAGGTCCTGCAGAGAAGCAGAAGCTCCAAGACCAATATGGTGTTCAGTTAAGGTTTTGCTGAGAGGGCATGAAGAGAAACTCCACAAAGCAAGACAAAGGATGACTGGGGGTTACATCCTCAGGGATTCCTGGAGTGTGAAGGGTCAGGAAGAGCCCCCAAATTATGGTTAGTCTTACTGATGACTCCAGGTGCAGAAATCTTAGATGTTATATATATTTTTAAAAGATTTTATTCATTTATTTGACAGAGAGAGAGAGAGAGAGAGAGAGAGAGAGAACAATAAGGGGGGAAGGGGAGAGGGAGGGGGGGAAGGGGAGAGGGAGAGGGAGAAGCAGGCTCCCCACTGAGCAGGGAGCCCGATGTGGGGCTCTATCCCAGGACCCCCAGATCATGACCTGAACCAAAGGCAGATGCTTAACTGACTGAGCCACCCAGGTGCCCCTTAGATGGTATATTTAAGATTATATAAAGAAATACCTTATGGCCAAATGAGATTTATTCTAGGCATGCCAGGATGCTTTAAATTATTTTAGCAAATAATTTAATCAAGTGGGACTTATTCAAGGAATACAAAGATAATACATTAGTAACTCTATCAACTTAGCATGTATTCTTTGTGGAAGCTCAAAAACAATTAGGAAGAAATGGAAAACTCCTAAATGTAGAAAAACAGGGGTGCCTGGCTGACTGGGTAGGTGGAGCATGTGACTCTTAATCTCAGGGTTGAGTTCGAGGCCCTTGTTGGGTGTAGAGGTTACTTAAAAGTAAAATCTTAAGGGGCACCTGCGTGGCTCAGTTGGTTAAGCATCCAGCTCTTGATCTCAGGTCTTTTTTTTTTTTCACTTGAGAGAGAGAGAGACAGAGAGAGCATAAGCAGGGGGAGAGACAGAGGGAGAGGGAGAAGCCGACTCCCCGCTGGGCAAGGAGCCTACGCAGGGCTCCATCCCGGGACCCCAGGATCATGATCTGAGCCGAAGGCAGACACTTAACCATCTGAACCACAGAGGTGCCCCTTGATCTCAGGTCGTGATCTCAGAGTGGGGAGTTCAAGCCCTGTGTTGGGCTCCATGGCCTACTTAAAAAATAAAAATAAAAAAGTCAAAATAAAATCTTAAAAGAAAACCAAACCAGTATTAGATGTAAATAGCAACTACCACATTAAATACTACTGTATTCTCTTTAAATTTGGGGTGGGGGGGATGGTGTTTGTCATTTTTTTCCCCCAATTTTTTGAAGATTCTCATTAATGCAGTAAGATAATAGATAAACTGCATTTGTATTAGAAGAGACAGTTACCGTCCATTATATGCAGAAAACATGACCATATGCCTAGAAAGTCAAATGGACCTCAGTGAAGTAGTGTTCAAACTAATAATAAAGTTCACAAAGGTGTTTGGAAGCAAGGTGAATATCTAGATAGTTTAATTACATCAGCAATAAATAGTTAATTAACATTAACTTTTTAAATCTCACTAATGATAGCAACAACAGCTGTGGAAAGTCTCAGACTAGATGTAATAAGAAATGTAAGTCTTCGTGAAGTCAGGGATGTCATTTTGTCCAAAGAGATTTAGGGCTGAATAAATGTAGCATTCAGGAGGGCATCTTTCTTAAATTCATATTATCAATCTTCTGAAACTCCCGTCATAACCCTAATGTAGTTTTGGTGGGAAGTCAGTAGAAGGGAACTTGTCAAGGTGTTTTTTATTGTTTGTTTGTTTGTTTTAAGATCACTTGAAAGACTGTATGTGGAACATTACTCAAACACTTTAAAGAAATTTCAAAAGATTGAACAATTTTTTGAAAGTGGTTCTATTGTGGACTTACCTTACTAGATATTAAGAAGTTCTATAATAATATAATCAAAACACTGTGGCTTTGGTGCATAATGGACAACTAAATCAATGAAAAGTAAAGAGGGCCCATTAAGATAAAAAAAAAGATTGCATTTGAAATCTATGGAGCAGGGAACGTATTTCATAATAAATGACGTTAGGACAATCGGATTTCTCTCTGAAAATAAAAAGTTAAATATCTACCTCATACCAAACTATAAAAATAAATTCGATTGAATTAAAAGTCTAGATGTAAAAAATAGAAAAATGAAAATACTGAAGGCAATACTTTATTATTTTCAGG
Organism: Zalophus californianus; assembly: GCF_009762305.2. Classification (NCBI taxonomy): domain Eukaryota; kingdom Metazoa; phylum Chordata; class Mammalia; order Carnivora; family Otariidae; genus Zalophus; species Zalophus californianus. The sequence continues at coordinate 12,253,594 of NC_045599.1, forward strand.
TAACTAAAGCCTTTTAAGTGTGAAATAGAACTCAGAAATCATAAAGAAAAACATTAAGATGTATCGCTATATGAAATTTTAAAAGCATGGTATGGTAAAAAAAAAGCACACAATAAATAACATTAACAAATAAATGACAGATCAAGGAATAACCTTTGAGTAAGTACATTTATGATAACTATATATTTTAATATCATATCAGTTATATGTAAAGAGTTTTTACAAATCAATAAAGTGGAGACAATATCCAATAGGAAGCTACACAAAACTTATGAACAGATGATTTGGAAGAGTAAATTCAGATAATCAAAGTTCAATGAGAATATTCTAAACCTTGCTGATAATGTTAAGATTTGAATTCAGATGAGATATGATTTTTCATGTTTTATCTATTGTGTTTCTAGTCACTTAATAACTTATAATACCCAGGCATGGTGGGGTTATGGGAAAAATAAGAATTTTCATACACTTTAATGCTTATGAATTATTACATTTTAGAAGACAATTTGGTAGTATTCATCACATTTGAAAATATTTCTGCTTTTTGATAGGAAAATACTATCTCAAGGGTTTATTATATCGAAACTTTTCTATTGACAAGCACAAGTACCACCCGGATTCTTCGGTCACCTTCTTCTTCTTGGTCTTGAAGTCCCTGTACCCTAGGATCCATCTCCTGGGTAACCCCCCTTCCAGTTTTTGTTTTTTATGGGTCAGATGACTGCCCCACATTCTTTTAGATGAATCCGTAACTCCATGGTTCCTAGAATATTTTGCATTCAGAAAATTTTTTCTTCTTCCCTACTATTATTCCCTTGTATATGATTTCTCAGAACCAAACCCTCTACCATCTACCTCTAAATATGATGTTTTTAGCATTAAAACTAAGCTCCTATGACTTCTTCATAGGAGGTCCTCTATTCATCTAAAACCCAGCTCAGAGTGGCGCCTGGGTGACTCAGTCGTTAAGCGTCTGCCTTCGGCTCAGGTCATGATCCCAAAGTCCTGAAATCGAGCCCCGCATCGGGCTCCCTGCTCAGCGGGAAGCCTGCTTCTCCCTCTCCCTCTCCCACTCCCCCTGCTTGTGTTCCCTCTCTCGCTGTGTCTCTCTCTTCAAATAAGTAAATAAAATCTTAAAAAGTAAATAAATAAAACCCAGCTCAGAAATAACTCATTGTGATGCCTGAGATGGATATGTCCCTAGTGCTTCCAGTCATTATTAACCCCCTGGTAAAAATATATGTAACCATTATATTTCACGTATTTTAAAATGCATAATTTTTTCTTCATTTAGCATCCCTGGAATCATGACATGCCTGAAAATCCATGGCATATTGTAATTGACAGTGTTTTTTTCTTTCTTAGTAGGACATAAGGTAATAGTGCATCTTATAATCAGTGATATTTTAGTTTTGATAAAATTCAGTTGTTATGCATAGTTTAATGAAACTATCAATCCAGTGTTATTTTATTTTGCTAATGAGATATGTCACATGGAACTACATTAGAAACCTCACTATTATGTTTAATTCATCATCATTATTATTTATCATTATTAACCTCTCCTTAATCTGTTACCTCATCAGTATTTTAGGAGATCTTTTTCTTCCTTTGAAAGCTGATTTTTACCAAGAGTAGGTATTTGCCACTTGAAAATCTGCTTTGGGATTATTTGTGACCTTGACGTGAAAGTAAGTTCTGGTTTTTCAGTATCATTTTATTTAGCATTATTGTATTTATTTATTTATTTATTTATTTATTTATTTATTTATTTTATTGTATTGTATTTAGATTGTTGCTTCATTTTCTCTCTTTCCCCTATCCTGCCAAACTTTTGTTCCCTTACTTTGGAAAGATTGCTAGGAACTGAGATTCATAAATGTTTTGAGACTGGCTAAATCCAGGTTATGCAACTTTGTAGCTAAATAGACTAGGCAGGTTATTGAAATTCTCCCGGCCTCAATGTTCTCATTTGTTAAAGTCTATTCACTGCAGTGTTCTTGGGAAGAGAGGCTAAGGTAATAATACCTATGGATGTACTTGCTAAAGTCTAAAACTATGACATTTTGGGGAAGAATTAATAGTCTCTGAGGGCACCTTCAATAATAGCTAGTTTTAACTAATTTCCCAGGCAATGACACAAGGCACCCCACATACTGAGTTAATCTGGAATGAGTTCCTTTAGTCCTGCTATAGCTCAGTATTGTGTCTTCTCATGCCTGGTGGTCCCTGCTCTAGTGTTCAGATAGCCTTAAGAGAAATGGAGTTACATTACGGTTATATCATGAGCCTCTGAGAAAGTCAGGGGAAATTTACCTCTCTCATAAACTAGGTTGCTCAATCTTCAACAGATCGATAGCTTCCCCAGCATATGGTGTTCATTCTGTGCATATTTCTCAAGTGAACATTCTGCTTCTGTAATCTTGTAATCAATCTGCAACCACAGGATCAAGTACAAATTGCTAACCAACGCAGGGCTCTATTCACTACAATATTCTATGAACAATGGAGCTGTAAGTCTGGGAGAGACTTGAAGTCAATCCATTTGCCCTAATGCGTAATCACATCCGAAGCATCTAAGACAAATTATAATTTAGTCTATTCTTAAAGACCTCCCGAGGTGATTTTCCAACTTCTCTGAGGAACACATTTCAATATTTGGCAAAAGATACTGTCACTAAATGCTCCTTTGTGCCTCAATGAAATTTCTCATGCTGCAGAGTAACTTTTTTGTTATTTTTGTTTCTACCTCAGTCAGATGAGGTCATACGGACAGCATACTATCTATTTGAGCTTATCACTCACCTTCTACAACCCCTTTCACAAAGAGCTCCCTCTTGCCCGCAAAGTAACATTCAAACTCCTCAGCATGCCATCTAAGACCCAGTCAGAATCTGCCACTGGTTATATTCATAGCATCTATTCCTGACATGCTCCTTCATGTATTTGTTGTTTAACTTTGCTAAAGTCTTCCCGAATCCCAGAATTCCATGTTTCTTTAAAATGTCTGGGCTTCGCACATACCAAAATGTCTTGGAATGTCTCTTCTTCTCATTTCCACCGTGGGCTTTTACTTTTATATCCAAAGTCAGCTCAAATGTTACCTCCTCTGGGAACCTTCCCTCAGCCTCCACGTGGGCGGTGATATCGCCCTCTTGCCAAACTTCAGTTACAGTATTCGGTTATTTCAGATGATTTTGCTTCTTGAATGTTTGCTTGCTGTTCCTCACTTCTCACTAGACTGTGAGGATTGAAGGCTGGGGATGAGTCTTCTTATGTACTCTTTGTGAACAATCGCTGGCACATAGTAGGTGATTAATAGATGAGTGGAAGGAAGGAGGGAAGGAAGGAAGGAGGGAAGGAAGGACCTGTCACCATACTCCCCTATTATCCAGGGAACCAAAAGGTTTTCTTTGCCATACATAAGGAGGAATAGGGATACAAAAACATGAAAGACCTGCCAAGAGCATCAACACGCCAAGTATCTGTAAAATTTATCCTTATTCAAGTTAGCATTATCAGATATTGCTGAAGGACAATTGCAAGTATGTTTATCTCTTTGAGAGACGTCATGATAGGGTTCCCATTTGCCATCACTAATGTGAAAAAACTTCACTAAGCCAGCACGTCAAGCACTGATGTTTTATTATCAAAGAGTGATTTTTCCATTAGCTTTTCAGTACCCATCAGCAGGACATTTTGCGAAAGCATATGGATGTTGGCAGCCAGTGATGTATCAGATGCACTGAAGATGCTCAGGCAGGCTACCAGTACCATTAGAGGCTCCGATGGCCAGAGCTGAAAGCAAGGCTCTCCTTATACAAAATGCAGTGATGTTGGCCTAGAATTGTGATATAAATAACCCGTATGACATCATGAGGTTTTCTTGATGTTATTAACACATCAAAAGTATAACTTCCCAGTAAGCATGTCCTAGGGAAGATCAAGTGACTTAGAGCTGGGAAGGAACCCGAGATTGTACCATCATCCTGTTTGTTACCACTATAGGTGCCAATTCTTTATTTTTTTTTAAGATTTTATTTATTTATTCATGAGAGACAGAAAGAGAGAGAGGGGGGCAGAGGGAGAAGCAGGCTCCCAGGGAGCAGGGAGCCCGATGTAGGACTTGATCCCAGGACCCTGGGATCATGACCTGAGCCGAAGGCAGACACTTAACCATCTGAGCCACCCAGGTGCCCTACAGGTGCCAATTCTTTAAACTGACCTTCATAAGCACTTGCAATTTGATGTTCTACCAGAATCTTTTCTTCATGATATACTGGTTGCTACTATTTCTCGATGGTTTTAAAATCTTTCTATAGCCTGCCTGCCTCCAGGAAGGGTATGTTTTTTATGTCATTTAGTTGGGAGTCAAGGGAGCGCAAAAGGGAAAACAAAGGACTTGTGTCATTTACGCACTGGAAAAATCTATTGCCTCCCTCCAACCCATTACTGTGGCTTTTGATGGCATGAATTAGATACCTGGGGGATGCCCCTCTCTGGACCCGTACATCAGTTTTCAAGACATCTTTTGGGACTCAGAGTGTTTCTTGAAGAGATGAGCTGTAGGTCTTTTTAGTAATGGAGAGCATACAGTTTCTTGTATGCAAACTTTTCAAATAAGCCGGCAACAGTTCTCTTTCTTTTTCTTCTAAAATTGCCTTCTGAGGAGTTAAATAGAGGCTGCTTTCATTTCTCTAGGATCCATGTCTTTATTTTTAGGAACTCTTTGCATTGTTTATTTTCCCTTTGTCAGTGGTATTACTCTATCCAATTCTCTAATGATGTTATTAGTAAAGTTCAGTTATTGATTTCGTGCATCAAGCATGACACTAGCTGTCATATCTGTTTTTGGAGTGGATAAGAGTCTTGGATTTAAAGCCTTGGATTTGGGGCCTGGGTAGTTCAGTAGGTTAAGTATCTGCCTTCAGCTCAGATCATGATCCCGGGGTCCTGGGATCAATCCCGCATCGGGCTCCCTGCTCAGCTGGGAGTCTGCTTCTCCCTCTCCCTCTGCCTGCTGCTCTCCCTGCTTGTGCTCTCCCTCCCTCCCTCTCTCTCTCACGTGCATGCTCTCTTTCTTTCTCTCTCTCAAGTAAAGAAATAAAATCTTAAAAAAAAAATAAAGCCTCGGATTTGCCCTGTTGTATGACCTTGAGAAAAGTGTTCAAACTCTAGACTCTATTCTTAATTTGTAACAAGACATAACCACTGTAACTACTTCATTGCTTTGTAGTATCTAATTTGTAGGGTTATGATGAGGATTTAATGAGACAATGGCAGAAATAAAGAGTGTGCATGATTATATGTATGTGAAGATACACGCATGTATCCCCACACTTGACTGTTGTCATCGTTTTTAGATCCTGGGGTTAGAACGCAGGTTGTTAAGTCAGAAGGTAGAGAATAGGGCCTAACTCCATTGCTGTCAACTTGGCTCCTGCCACAGAAAACTATGTGTCTCTCATCTGTGTAGGTGATTCTGATATCCAAACAAGTTTTTTCTTTTAATATTTTATTTATTTGTCAGAGAGAGAGATAGCGAGAGAGAGCACACAAGCAGGGGGAGTGGGAGAGGGAGAAGCAGGCCCCCCACTGAGCAGGGAGCCCGATGCGGGGCTCGATCCCAGGACCCTGGGAACACGACCTGAGCCGAAGGCAGACGCCCAACAACTGAGCCACCCAGGCGCCCCTGATATCCAAACAAGTTTGAGAACCACTGGTCTAGAACCATTTTCTTGCCTTAAAACATAGCTGATTTAGGGGTGCCCGGGTGGTTCAGTCAGATAAGCGTCTGCCTTCAGCGCAGGTCATGATCCCGGGGTCCTGGGATCGGGCTCCCTCCTCAGCAGGGGTGTCTGCTTCTCCCTCTCCCTGCGCCTCTGCCCCTGCTCATGTGTGCTCTCTCTTGCTCTCGCTCTCTCTCTCAAATAAATAAATAAAATCTTGAAAAAAAAAAAGAAAAAACAAGCACAGCTCATTTTAACAAGTGAGGATACCCATCCTACATTTGCAGGGTTTCAGAGAAATTGAGTCTGGAATCCTTTTCATTAATCTATTTCAAGTACTTCTCATTGTCACTAAATTGTTTCTTACATTGTCTTTCTAGAATCCGTGTTCCAGGTGAGCATAAAGCCCTTCACACAGGTGGCCTGTATGAAGATGAGGCTATTTGTCATGAAGCTGTATCACATTTGGATTTTTGTGTAGGCCTGTGCACCTCTTTTCGGACTGTGTGGATTTCAGTTTGAGTCACAGAGCATGCCTTCTAATGTCTGTTTATCTGCATCAAAGTAGAATGGGTGTATAGTATCTTTTTGATATTTACAGGGAGGAAAAGTCTGAAAAAGTTTCTAGCGGAGGGATTGCAAATGGAAAAATTAATGGCAGTTTACTCATTATTGCTAAATTAGATTGTGTAAAACATCACAGATATTCTCAGGCTTAATCTGTTGTCTTGATTGATTGATGTGGGACCATATTTATGAAAGCTTTCACTGATTCACTCATGAACGGACTTTCCCTCACTCAATCCTTCCATTGCGTTAGTTAGAAACCCATTTCGAACTAAAATTTTAAAAGGGGTGGGGAGTGGGATTTTTTGGTTCTTCCAACAGTCTAGGAATTCATTTCTTGACCTGTCTCTGGCATAGCTGGATCCAGGGAGTCATATCATGTCTTTAGGACTTGAGAACTCCCTATATCCCTCGGCTTTACTTCACTCCATTTGGTTTCCTTCTCAAGCAGACCCTTGACTCCATTGCTCTCAGCTTTGCCATCCCAGCAGAAAGAGCACTTCTCTTTCCCAGTCATTCCAGGAAAAAAGCCTCGGGTCTAGGTCTCATTGCATGTGACTTGGATCATACCTGTTCCCATCCTAACCACTACAGCTAAGAAATAGAAGAGTGATTCAGGAACCTAAATAACATGCCAGTCCCCCCAGGGATGGAGGGGTCAAGCACATTGTAAAAACACAGAAATTGGAGACAGGTGATTGCCTTGAGGAATGATGAGGGGCTGTACCTGGAAGAGGAAACACATTAGTGGTCACAGGACAGCAAGTGTCCACTGTTACCTCGTTAGGTCCTAAGTTCCTGGATAGAAAGCCTGCCACCTTGGGGATTTTCACCAAGATTTTGGAGTCTTAACAAGGGAAAACGAGGCTGAGATCGATTCTTTGGGAGAAACCCAGTAGTTTTAGAAAGGTGTAAGTCTGATTTTCCCCCAGCCTTTTCTACCGATTTATACAGTTTGGGTCTATTTGTTTGCCAGGGCATTGGGAAGGAGCGTTGAATTCATCAGAAGGCTTTTGCATTATGCTGAAGTGCCATATTTCATTATATTTTATTATTATTATTTTTAATTTAAGGGAGTAAATTAAACTTACATGTAAGTCCAAGGAGAACAGGCCACAGGGGAGAGAATTGTTTTCCCAGAGCCTCTCTGTATCAGTAGGTCCATATTTAATAATATTTAATAATAGACCTTAAATTATATGCCGGGTCTCCTATTATGCAAAAATAGATATCCTATTTAGGGGTTCAGCATGCTTTCAAGCAGGCACAGGCTCTCTTTTTGCTTTGTCTACTTTCCTTGAGGAAGTGGTATAGTTCCCTGAGTTTCCTAATTGGTAGCATTCTGGACTTTCTGGGCGAACCCCAATTTCTTGCATTCACCTCATCTCAATAAAGGAGATCCGTGATATGCAGCTAGTAGGTTTTTAACTATTGGGCTTTGTAAATTTCTATGTGTAAATTTTTGAACATCCAAGAACAATAAAACCATGATTCTAATTTGTGCTTCAAAAACTGTGATCTCAGATGCCCCATGACCCACCTTCCCAGCACCACTTGCTGTGGAAGGTGGCCAAACAGAGATGTGACACACCATCCTTGCTTGGGCAGAAATTATTCCCAGTAAGAAAGAGAACCCTACTGATTGTCCTTCCTGTGACTTAAGATGCATTAAACACTTGTCCTCTCCTACCTACAGCAGGAGCACTCTGTTTGGGGGGAAACCCAGAGGTGGGGGTCCCGCCTCTGGATGTGAAAACAAGAGTTCGGGCAACCCCTTTGCCACACGTCAGCTGTCATTCTGTCACTTGGGTGAAGTTCCTGTGAATCAGAGCTTATTCTTGCTCCCTCTCCTGCCACAGAAGTGTCCGAGTCTGGTGTTCCTAAACTGCATGAAGTAGGGACACATTCACTTGTTGAATGCTGACCATTCCTCAAGTGATCTGCTATTTTTAGTCACGAGTTTCTCTACTTGGGCCTCTCCCTTCCTTAGACCTTCGCCCATCTGCTGCTGCTTCTAAGATGGAGTCCAACCACAAATTCCTTGACTTCCAAGGAGGGTGTGTGTCACCATCCTGACCAGCTTCCATTCTTTCTTCTTCTCTGAGCCCTGGAGAGCCATCTCCTTCTTCTTGCTCAGTCCATGCAGTTCAGGTAGTAAGCATAGTGGCACTTTGGGATCCAGGACCAGAAGCTGGGATTGGCGCCCATGAGTGCCCCAGTGCCCCTTGGCCACAGTGATGGGTTTATGACCAACTGATCATAGCATCATGAGTCCTGGAATTGGAGAGAGAGCTTCTGGGACAAGCTCTTTCCCACTGAACTTGAACTGAGCAGGACGTGAGCTGGATTGGTCATGCTGTCCTGCATGGGGTCTGAGGATGAAGGGCACACTGCTGATAGCAGAGCCAGAGATGCAGAGAAACCAGATCCTCAGACACTGCATGATCCCTGAACCTGGCCAGGCCCAAAGCCACATCCACCGTGGACGTTTTAACTCTGAGTCCCTGAAACCCAGTTCCCTTTTCCCCCTTCTATCTCCTTAGGCGGGGTTGGGTTTTCAATCATCTGCAAAAGGGGGAACTCTGACTAATGTATGTCCTATGGGGATAATCATAGTCCCAAACCTGGGTCTTTACTTTTCCTATATATCTTCATCTACATTAGCTCATGGGTTCTTCCAACAAGCCTATGCAATAGTCAGGACAGTATATATTAATCTCCATTTATATTAGGGGGAACTGAGGTTCATAGAGGTTAAATGACTTGCTTGGGGTCCCAGCTGGTAAGAAATAGAGCCATGACCAGCCCCTTCTCTGGGGCATTGCTGGCCTGTAAGCTCTGAGTCCTTCCCACTCACCTCCAAAGGCAGGCATTGGGGGCCCTGCAGGCTCAGCCGGGACAGTGTCTGAGACTTGGGGAGGGAGGGCAGAAAAAGGAGCCTTCTGCTGAGTAAATGGGAAATAACCAGCTCCTCATCCCAAACGAGGGCCAGTGTAGAGACTGGCTGACCGTCAGAAAGAAGCCATACCTGGGTGAGGAGGGCACCAAGGGGCAAAGTCCAGGACAGGGAGGCTGAGGGAAAGTGACCTTCCTTGGCCGCAGCGTGGACTTGGGGGAAGGAGGCGAGGGCGAAAGCCCGGGTGGTGATATTTCTGTGTCTCTCCTGCCATCGTCGTGAACATCTTCGAAGATGGGAGCTCCGCGCCCTGTAGGTCGCTGCGCAAACCTCCTGACCTGGTTCCTCCACGTCCTGACTGTCCTCTGCCCTGCACCCCGCTTACCTCACCTTTGCCCAGGGCCCCCGTGCTCAGGATTGCTAGAAACATCAGCATGTGTGGTGGTTACAAAAGAATGGAATAGGAATTATTTCCGTGTTTCTCTCTTTTTTAAAGTTGTAGGATGGAAGCCATTTTGTGTATTACAGAAAGATGAAATTCCTGGATGAGGTTTGAAATCTTCTCTCTGCAATTTATCACTGTCTTTGGGGCACGGGGATTCAGGCCCTCAAAAGCCAACCTAATTAAAGCAGCTGGGTTAGAGAGTGAAGAAGAAGCAGTGCCAGTTAGCAAGTTCTATAATGAAGGTCTCTATTTTTTTTTTTCTTTTAAAAGATCACCCCCACTGTATGAGTGATCACCGTTGGTTCAGGATTTTGTGGGTGCCGGGGGGAGCCGTGGGGGGAGCGGTGAGCTCACCCTCCCCTCCCCTCCTGCACCTGAGCTCTGCCGACCCCTCCCTCCACCAGCCCATAGTGTTTCTTCTTCAGGACTTGGCAGGTAGTTTGTCACGCTGATCTTAATCAGATCACTGTGCAATTACAGAGGGACTGTCAGGATATTTTCGCTTGTCCTCTCCTAACGAAATGCAGATTGCATGGCATGTATACATAGAATTACTCTGTAATTCAAAGTAAATTGACATTTAATTTCAATTTAATTACACGGGAATTACAGACATGACAGATACAGTCTAATTAGGAAGCAAAGTAGAAGAATCTCTTTACGGAACGAAAATCCATATCGTGTCACACTTTTAAAGGAATCAAAATAACTCCTCTGCATTTTTGTAGAGCATATGTAATAATAGCCAGGGCCGTAAGAATTCAAACTACAATTCTGGCCCCTCTCCTTCCTTGCTGGCTCTCTCCCTCTCTTCCTTCCTCCCTCTGTGTCTTCATCCTTGCACTGACTGAACACGCTTCCTGGGCCCCCATTCTGTCAGGCTCTGTACTGGGCCCCAGGTGTGGAAGGCCAAGGGAAGCCGATGGTGTTGTCGCCTCGTGGGGTTTACTCTGCCGTTTTATCCCCTTCTTCTAGGACACTGCAAGCAGGCCACCCGGCAGCCACATGCGCGGTGGACCCAGAGCGCTTGGCCACACTGCCGGGACCCCTCAGGAGGCAGCCATGTATGGAGGGGCGAGAGCAGGTGGGGAAGGGCACACAGAGCCCATTTTGTGGTAGTTTTACCCTCAGGGTGGTTTCACCCAGACGCGGGGTCTCCCCGGCTTTTTCTTCTCTTCCAGTGGGTCTTTGTTTTTGTTTGGTTTTGGTTTTTTTCCTTCTTCTCATCCCTGCGCTCGTACAAACCAAATGACAACCTGGCCCACTCCCTGCCTTCCCAAAACCCGGGCCCATCGACCTAATGGGACAATAGAATGTTCTTTCCAGCTCATTAATTTTCTTCGACCTAGCTTGCTTTTGTCATCCCCGATCCCTCCCCCATTGCTCACTATTGTGATAATCCCTAACATGGATATAATACTTGACAGTTTGTAATAGGCTTTCCCTTACACTGTCTCGTTTGATCCTTCACCACAAGTCTGTGAAGAAGTCAAGTTAATATTTCTGTTATATCCAGTTTACTGGTGGGGAGATCAATAACCAGACGTTTATCCCCTCCTGTGGCTTATTGGTAGATGTCCTGGTCTCAGACTCAACTCTTCTGGGGTTGATGCCACCAACTTGGTTCTAAGGACATCAGCTCCGTGTCTTGCATTGAAGACCCTTTATGTTTTTCCTCCTGTTAGCCCAGATGTCACCTTTAACATACCACTTATGCAATCATTTATTTTAATCTCTAAAAATTGATTTAGGAATACTTAAATACATTTATTTATTTTTTTAAAGATTTTTATTTCTTTATTTGAGAGAGAGAGAGAGGGAACACGAGCAGGGGGAGGGTCAGAGGGAGAAGCAGCCTTCCCGCGGAGCAGGGAGCCCGACGCGGGGCTCGATCCCAGGACCCCGGGACCATGACCTGAGCTGAAGGCAGACACTTAAGGGCTGAGCCACCCAGGCGCCCCTTAAATACATTTATTTTAAACAAGACCTTCGAAGCAGTACCTCAGGGGACAATTAGCACCCCCTGATAGAAAGAGATCACTGTCCGTCCACGTTCAGCAGAAAGGAAGCATCATCACTTGATTAGAGCTAGTTACTGCTATGGCTTGCCCATGGCTCTGGGCCTGATACCCGCTCCTTACTGATAGTTACCCTTAGCAGGAGTGAGGGCGGTGTTAAAAGTCGACTACAACTCAACAGAGTCTTTCTCCTTAATGTACTCGGAAGCTCTGAAAAGGAATTGAAAATGAAAATGAAAGCAGAGAACAGTTTTCTCAGTGGGCATTCAAGATTTTTTCATGTTCTTTGTCCTAAAAACACTCAACTGCCCCCTTCCTGGCCTGCCTATTCTATTTCCCATGAACTCGACTCCACTTGTATCTACACAGAATGCCCAGAAGGTTGCATCCCCACTGTGAGGTGTCATAGACCGACACTCTCCGACATAGTTTTCTTCGCTGGCTGCAGGGCAGTCCCGATGCCCGGGGCCTGAGGCTTTCTGGGCCCTTTTGCAGCCTGCTGGGAGTAGGTGGGGATTATTCTCTCCTAGATTTCTTTTAGACATTGTACAGACTTGTGTATCTTACGGAGAAACGCACCTTATCGGAAAAACACAGGCATAAGAAAAAGTGGGCTCCTTCAGTGTTCTGGAAACCTTCGTGGGCTTACTTCGCCTCCCCACACTTAGAGTTCAGCCTCCCATCAGTCAGAAGGTCGGATTTGGTTTGCTTATGGAAAATAAAAGTCCCCCATGCTGAGAAATGGAGCATTTTGAGAAGGACGTCAAGTGTCTCCTTGAAAATACATCTTGATGGGGCGCCTGGGTGTCTCAGATGGTTAAGCGTCTGCCTTCGGCTCAGGTCATGATCCCAGGGTCCTGGGATCGAGTCCCGCATCGGGCTCCCTGCTCCTTGGGAGCCTGCTTCTCCCTCTGCTTCTCTCCCTCTCTCTCTCCCTCTGTCTCTCATGAATAAATAAATAAAATATTTAAAAAAAGAAAAAAAAGAAAATACATCTTGATGAAATGTAAATGATGATATAAATCAATCAAACCCAATGGATTAATCACATCATTAACATATCAATCATTAACAAGTAAATTTGATTTAAAAAAATGGAACTGCTCCCACACATAGCTCCGAAATTCATACATCAGGCTGCTTTAAATCTGGAACAAAGCAGATATAAATAAACATAGATCAATAATAAAATAACAATGATCATGTCCCTTATTGTAATTGCAGATCTTTACGTGAAGAATAGAAGTACGTACGTAGGGACGGATGCTTCTGTTTGCTTGATGTGGCCAGTTGGAAGTCAAGCAGAGAGAGACGTGAATCTAAATGCACGGTCACAACCACCGTTCCTGGAATCCTTACTCCTTGTTCAATTGCTTTCTTAACCTCATGAAAATAAAATCGAGGCGGAGGCAATACACTTCGAAAAACACACAGAGAATTCATCTTCACTGCGCAGGAGATAAAAATCAAAGGATGCACTGCTGTCCCACCGCTTTTTCATCAGTTTAAAAAGAGTGTATACCAACAACAAATCTGCTGGTGCAAGGGGGTTAGCCCATAAAAAAGAGATCAAAGGCAATAAGAGGGTCTCCGTGAGGTATAGGGTGGCAGAGGACTGGGGACTCTGCAAAGAGACAGTGTGTCACGAGGCAGGGAGGATGGAGAGCAAGCAAATGAGAGCACATTTCCACAAAGTAGGAAGTGATTCAGCAGGTCACGCACTCGCTGCCTTTGGGATTAGGAGAGAAATCTGCCCTTCTGCCCTGTGTCAGGGCCGGTCCTGCCCGCCTTTGTGCAGGGAGTGGGGTGGGGGGGGCAGGGGGTGAGGGACCTCCTCTTCCCGATGCCCTTTGGTGCTGAGGGCTCAGCTTCTTTGCCAATTGGCAGTAGCGGAAACTGGGAACTCAGAGAGCTCACTGCGGTGGTTCCATTATTAGCAGAACTGTTGAGTGGGTTTTTGGGGTATGTCAGTAATCCCTTCTTGATTGGCCACTTCCCCTTTTCAGACTCGCTCTACTTCTTGGTTCATCCAAAGAGAAGATGCCCCACTCTCTCTGGATCAGAGCCTCTTGCCTCCCCGTGTCTCAGTCCTCATCGGGAAATATCCATCCATCCCCCGTGTCCTAGGCTGAAGAGACCGAAGTTCAGGGGGACCACCTGAGACACCTGCCTCCAGGTAAATGGTAGGAGCGCAGGAGACTGTAGCACGTCGGGGAGCAAACGCTGTGTCTAGGGCAGTCAAGTTGAAGGCACTGCAGACCTCAGAGCTTGCCCAGTCAAACACTTCTGTGGGGAAGCTTCTACCAGCTTCTCCCAGCTCCCAGTTTGAAACCCTTGCCAGGTCTGATAAAGAATCTGATAAAGGCAGTGGAATTAAGGTTTTAATGAGTATGATTGATACAGTGTGCTACCTTTCCCCACCCCCCCAACCCCGCCTGGCCCCACTCCTGCCAAATAAAAAGAATTTGCACTCCAAAAAAAGAACCAATCGTCTGAAGGCAAAATGATGTGCGATAGATGTATTCGGGACAGGAAGGCAGGCTGATAAAACAATGTGCACTTTTAGGTCACAAACACACCACGGAAAGCAAAGTCACTGCATTGACCCTGAAGTTACACTCCCATTCCCTGCCCTCATACGGTGGGGGGCCAATACTCACGGGACCTTTGCTCGCTGACCCTGGAATCATCAGCCCAGCGTGGCACTTCTGTCACATTGAGTAGTTGGGATTGGCGGGGAGGTCAAACCTAGAGGAGAGGCAGTTCCTGTGTGTCCTCAACCCAGGCGCTGCTTGAGGCTAGGTGAGGGAGGTCCTTGGAGGTTCTCTCCAGAACTCCTCAGAAGGCCTGGGTAACTCTCCAGCACCACCACGAGAGTCCTCTGTTAAGAAATCTCTTAAACCGGGGGCACCTGGGTGGCTCAGTCGGTTAAGCATCCGACCGTTGCTTTTGGCTCAGATCATGATCTCAGGGTCCTCGGATCAAGCCCCGCATCCAGCTCCGCACTCCGCGTCGGAGTCTGCTTGAGATTCTCTCTCCCTCTCCCAATGCCTCTCCTGCTGGTGCTCTCTCTGTCTCTCAAATAAATAAATAAAAAGCGTGTTTTTTTTTAATCTCTTACACCATGTTGCCAATGATCCCCCAAGCCCTACTGAAAAATTGGATTCCAATGGTAAGTGTGGTCCAAAAGGCCTGATCTGGGATTTGGCAAGTCTGAATTCTAGTTCCCATCCCTGCATTTATTATGGGTGAAACCTTGGTCAAATTGCCTAACTTCTTCTAGACCTTGAGTATTTGGCCGTTAACGTTTCTAACTCCATCATTGTGGTAGGATCAGAAAAGAGAATAATGGCGCTCCTGTCAGGGTTGTGTGAGGCTCAAAATGAGATGCTGTATGTAAATGTCTTGGGCAGAGTCCCCAGTGCTTCACACATGTTCAATTATTCCTCTCTGGCTATTTCCAGATGTAAAATCAGATGCCATGGAAAATTGGAAAAGCCTATTCTTGTGAATTCCTAGTCTCCTGAATCCAGTGGAAAAACATCAGGCCAATTTTAAACCTATGTATTTCATATAGTGGAGTTTTTTTAATGCCAAAATGAAAATTTTACTTACTCCAGAACTTGATGGAAATAAAATGAAGTCTGCAAGAATATTAAATGCTTAACCTATCACTTTCTTGCTCTTGGGAAATATATATATCAAAAGAAACCCTGTCCATTGTGTTCTGTCGTCCTGTGTCTATGCATAATTAAAGATCTCTTTCACCATCTAAGATAATTTAAAGTTCAGGAGGGATAAATATCACCACTCCAGCAAATGTGCTAAATTCATGTTTTAATAAACTGAATTTACGCTGCCTGGTTCTTGCAAAATTAAGAATTAGACACATAGGCTTTCCAGGAAAAGTGGTCAATTGCCTGGCTTTCTTCTGGACTAAAATATCGTTTTCCCAGTGAAGGGAAAAAACAAAACAAAAGGCTGGCCTATATTTAGCACTGCTTGATGACCTTGGGGCCAGTTGGCAGCAAAGGAAGAGAAGGAGATTTGGACACTGGGTATAGAGGTAGCCTCAAGACTGCAAGTCTTAGAAAAAGACTCCAGGGCACCCCACGTTTAGAGGTCTGCAGATCACATCTATTTCCTCCTCCTTTAGTTTGCCTTTGGAATTTCTGATTGCCTTCTGAAGCAACTTTCCTTTTTCTTTGTCTCAAGCTATTAATTCTACTCAACACATTTTAACTTTTGATTTCAAGTCAGACGTTCCTTTCAGCATCATTGTTGTTTATCGAGAAGAACCTTAAGTTGTAATTATCTGTGGGTTCAGTACTGATCATCCCCCAAGCTTTATGGGGTAAGGAGGACCCTGAAGAGCCAGGCATATAGTTAAATTTTGTTAAAAGCCATGTTTTGTATGCACTAAGAGACTTCTTTCCAAGCATGGTGAATCCTTTATAAAGAAAATTGTCGCTCCCAAGTAATAATCACTCTTGATTTTTATAATTCCAGATCTAGATTAAAGCGGGAAACGTGTCTGAAAAAAGTTGTCAGTGGATAAAACAGTGTTGCTGAGAAAATAAATAAAATTCTGCTTACAATGTGGAGTCACATCGCAGTCATTGCTGGAAAGTGACTGCAGCCTTTGTTTTAATAAAAAGCACCAGGTAAGTCCCTGAGGCTGGCTTCCCGCAAAGAGGGGGTGTGTCTGAGAGCGCAGAGGCGATTTCCAGAAAGAACGGTTTACCTGAACAGCCTGCTTTCCAAAAACCTCTACGCCTAGTCAGGAAGTCTTAGGGAGTGAGCCAATTTTGTGTGTGTGTGTGTGTGTGTGTGTGTGTGTGTGTGTGTGTGTGTGTGTGTGTGTGTGTGTGTGTGTGTGTGTCCGCGTCTGTTTGTATGTGGAGATCTGTGTGTGCACGCGTGTGGGAGCATACCCACGTGTGTCTGAGCAGGTGTGTGTAATTTTGTGTGTGTGTGTGTGTGTGTGTGTGTGTGTGTGTGTGTGTGTGTCCGCGTCTGTTTGTATGTGGAGATCTGTGTGTGCACGCGTGTGGGAGCATACCCACGTGTGTCTGAGCAGGTGTGTGTACTTGGTGGGCTCCGCGTGTGGGAGCATACCCACGTGTGTCTGAGCAGGTGTGTGTACTTGGTGGGCTCCGCATGGTTGTGTGCACGTGTGTGAGTGGGCGCCATGCGCCCGTGAGCGCGTGCGCCCGTGAGCGCCTGCTCCGCGCACCTGTGAACGCACGGGCCTGTGAGCGCGTGCATTCCCTGTGCCTGTGAGCGCATGCGCCTCTGAGCGTCTGCGTCCGCGCGCCTGTGAGCGCATGCGCCTGTGAGCGCCTGCATCCGCGCCTGTGAGCACATGCGCCCGCAGGTGTTTTCTGTGTGATGGTGGTGAGTGGCCGGAAGGAGGGACGCCAGCTCTTTTTATGCTTTTCTGTGGTGCACAGCAACCTCTACAGCTGAAGAGTTAATGACATTTAGTGCGATGCTTTTTGTAAAGCATAATCAGTTTCCACCGTCATAGAATTAGAGGGAAGGAAAGGAAGAAAAAAGATTGATGGGTTTGGCAGAAGGTAAGTTGCTATTACTATATTCTGTAAACATGAACTTGTCCCATTAAAATGATTCTGAATTAGTATGATATAGTTCGGAGAAAAAAAGGTTTGTGTAGAACCTCTTTGGGGACCTCTTCAGGGGCAAGAAAACTTCAATGAGTAGCTAGTATTGATTAGGATACCACGGCCGGGAGGGTTGGAAGCTAGCTACACGCCTCCTTGGAAGCACAGTTCATGCCGAGAGAGAAGACTGTAAGCCCTTCTGTGTAAGGCGGTGGGCTTGTTGGGCTTCATGGCATAGGACTTGGAGATGTTATTCAGCTCATGGTTTAGACCCTGGGTTTTATTTTAATGGTTTGGGACTTCAGGCAAGTTACTAAATTTCCCTGAATCTCTGCTTTCCCATCTGTACAGTGGGGATACTGATACCTTCTCCGTAGTGCAGCAAGAAATTAGGGGTATTGGGATTCATGAAATGTTTTCTCCGTTCACTTCTGAATTCTATCCTTAGGTGGATGGTTTTACAAGCAATCTCTGTCAGGACCTAGATTCCCTTGGATTAATTGGCTATCACTCCCCAATAGGTCCAGTTAGGAAATTGAGGAAGATGATATTCTTGAGTCATGGACATGTCATCTAATGAAGATTGATAAAGAACCATTGAGCCCGGTGTTGGCTGAGCTGTGTCTAGAGGGGTCTCATTCCCAGTGAGCGCACATCCCGCCAGTGGTGTGTCAGTGAGGGGGGTTCAAGAGAGAAGGGCACTGTGGTTGCAGGATCAGGAGTCCCCACTAGACCTTCTACTCTTGATGATTAATCTCTAGATGTCTGTCCTCAGAACTGGGCCTTTGACAAAGGACATTCAGCTTTCATATTGTGTGGCGGTTAAGAGCATGACTTTTGATTCAAATCCTGGCTCTGAGAGTTACCAGCAAGGTGATCTCACCAAATTACTTCATCTCTCCGGGCCTCGGTGTCCTTACCTATAAAATTACAATCATCATGCTTCCCTTATATGGTGGGTGTGAGGATTAAAGAAGTTGAGATATATATATATATATATATATATATATATATATATATATATATATATATATATATATATATATATAAATAAACTGGCCGGCTCATAGCAGTGAATCAACATTGGCTTTGGTCGTTAGATGATGATGGTTATAATTGTGGAAACTTCTGCGATGTTGGATTCTGGGCCTATCCTTGGTCTGCTGAATGCATTTGAGAAGATATCCAATGCTGAGGCCTGCGAGCCATTTTGGGATAATGAATCCCACAGTCCAAGAGCCAGAAGTGCGCACGGTCACCCAAGCCAACATCCTTAAAAGTAAAAGCCAGGCCAAAGCGAACAGGAAAAAAAATTACAGGAGATCCTTGTTTCTTTATGGCATGCTGGTAATATCAGTTTAAATTCTCCTGTGGACTGGGTGGGGTAAAAAAAGAGACTGTTTTTGTATTACTTTTCTCCTTCCAACCAGCCTTCATCTTCGCACTCACAGTCAATTGACACATCAATCATGACTCTTACTGCCAATGAAATGGAGAACATATTTTCCTTTTATAATCAAGCCGTATGGTCTAGCGGTTAAAACTACATGTTTTGGAGTTAACTGCATCTGAGTTTGATTTGAGACAAATTGAACTCTCTGAGAGTCCATTTCCTTACCTTTAAAACCGGGTAATCATGGTGCCTGCCTCACAGTGCTGTGGTGAGGATTATACGATAAAACGCACACAAAGTCCGCAGAGCAGGGTTTGGAGTTGACTAATCAGTCGGTAGGTATTAATTTCTATGGTGGTTTAAAAATATGGTCAAGGGGCCCTTGGCAACAAAGAAAGGCATTGCCCTGAGGCTGTGAGAACCTGGCCCACCCCCACATTGGAAAGCCCACAGCGCTTGTTGCAAAACACAGAACCCAAGAGGGGTTCCAGGAGAGGTGGTCCTGCACAGCATGGCTTCCTCTGGGTCAGGAGCCAGAAAGTCCAGGAGCAGGACTGGCTCCATCATTTGCAGGGCCCATTGCAAAATTAAATCGCAGGGCTTTTCATTCGAAGAGTTGTAAGAATTTCAAGATGGCAGCCGCAAAGCATGAAAGCAAGCATGGAGTCTTGCTGAGCCTGGGAGGCTGTGAACTGCTCAGCTTTGCTCGCCCCAAGCCAGCCCTGGCGAGGAGTGAGGGGACGTGCTGGGGGCAGCGGGGGGGTGGGGGTGGGTGGGTGGGAAGGGAGACTCTGCCCTAGAAAACAAGGGTTGGTTTAACAGCTCCAGAGCCACGTCAGTAAACCCACGCTGGTATCCCATGCCGGGACACCCATTTTATAAACCTTCTTGCTGAGTGTGCCCCACGCCATGGGGAGGGGAGGCAAGCAAATGGCTGCTCATTTGTTGAGCTTTGGGGTTGCCAAATGCAAGGCCAGCATTTTAGGGCCAGGGTTCTAGAGAGAATTTATAGGCTCTCTGCAGTGCAGTGTGCTTTATACTGAGGGTTAATCCTAGTTTATTAGAGGAGTAGCAAGGACATGTGAAAGACGCCTTGGACGGGCTCCATGTCGCAGCCTGGACTCCTAATAAAACAGGCTGTCCCCACCAGTCCCTGGCCTAGCTTCCCAGGATACATCAGCCCAAGGAGGCAGAGGCGGGCTCCCTGCCAGGGGCTGCACACTCACTTCATTCGCTGTGGCATGAAGCAAAGGCGCGGACTCCGCCTAGAGCTTCCAGGCCTCCCAGCCGATTCCTGGCCCGGGATTGAAGGGAGCAAGGGCTTTGTGGGAAAGTGTGCTAGGAGAGGGGGAGGTGCTGGAGGGAAGAGGCCCAGAGAGCAGAAGACCGGCAGAGCAAGGTATTAATCAAGGCCCAGCTAAGACAGCAGCCATTCCAAGAACACTCACTGGCTCCCCGGCTGCCAACAGGCCTGATGGAGGAGTTGCTATCTGAACCCTGAGCAAGGTAGTGAGAGCAATTACAAACAATACTCAGGTTACAGTCGAGAATAATGCAGCATGTGATCCAAGGTCCTTTCACACACCGCCCGTGATTGATGGTGCATTAGTTCATTTGTGTACCATGAGGGATCCTTTCTTAGTTCTCCAAAAGATAGGGTTCCCTCCCCCGTCTTATCTGAAGAGCTCCATGGAATAAAGAAACATCCCTGTGCCTTCTTAGGTCGTCTGGACATCTGAAATGAATGGACAGGGCCGGGGACAATTCATCCCTAGTCCCTTGTTGCATCAGTGAAGGGGGGGTGCCTAATCCAGGTTTGCGGGGATCTGAGATCCAGATGTGTGATTCTGAATTTCTGTGCCTTGGCAACATTTGTGCAGAGCACCATGAAATCTGTGTAGCACAGAACTGGGAAAATGTGTGTGTGTAAATGACACCTGCTAGGAAACACATCCCCAAGCCTGTCTGTGGAAGAGACAGCAGGCTTTAGTGGATGGGGCAGTGGACACAGATAATTGGAATCATGCCTTCCTCCTCTCCTACCGTTGGAATTTTGTCTCCGAAGAACATCCAGGGGCTTTTTAAGAATTTTGAATCCTGTGGAGAAGAAGCAGGTGAACATCTCCGAGGCTTTGGGGTTTGCAAGTTCTGATTTGCTTTTCAGAAATTAGTATCTTGAAAAACATTTTAAGAGAGCTTTGCTCCAAAGATTCTTGCTCCCTTAACACAGAAATTTATGGCTGACACAGATTATATAAAACCCTTAGAACCCTTGTGAATAAAGACACCTCAGACCATAACAGGATGAACCTAGGGAAGATTTGCTTTTAAATCATTCTGTGACTGAAAGCTATTTGATAAACTCCCCGACGAAAGATGACTGGGAAAAAGAATTCCTCTGGATTGGTTTGAACATCCAAAAATTAAATATCACAATTGACACTTAGGATAGAAGTAATTTTTTCTTAAAGTGAGAGCAACTAATTACATGATTTGTTAAAATATAAGCGGTGATAAAATGTGTTTTGATGTCAATGTTTATCAGAAGGAACACAGTACATTGCAGAACGGTTTTTAATCCAGGACTGCTGCCCAGTGGGATGGTCAGGTTGACCAAACCCAGGAAAGAAGTCAGGTGCATGGGGCGGGCTGTGTCTTATTGACAGCCTGAACAGCCAGCTCCCTTGACCTCAGCGTCCTTTGGCTCCTGGAACTTATCCTTTGCCCGGTGGGCAGGGCAGAGCCAGGCTGAAGAGTATTGTATTCATGGGTTTACTATACATTTACTTATGATGATGAACATTTTGATGACTTTTGGTTTTTTGCTACTATAAACAATGTTAAAATGAATAATCCTGTATGTGTGCCTTTGTACACATTTTGGATTTATAAACCCTTAGAAGAGCCAGATTCTTGTTCAGTGAGTGGGTCTATGGATTTAAAACTGCCAATCTGCCTTCCAGAAGGGTTGTACCAATTTATACACCTGCCAGAATTTTATGAGAATACCTATTACTTCACACACATGCCAACCCAGCATGCTATTCAACTCTTTGATTTTGATTCATCTGTGAGGTGAAAATGACATCTCACGTTAGTATTAATTTGCATTCTCTTATGAGTAAGGTTGAATATCTTTTTATAGGTGAAAAGACCATTTTATCATGTGTTTTTCTGCCAACTCAGTTCACCCTCCTTGTCCTTTTTCATTTTTTTGGATTGCTGGTCTTTTTCTTATTAGTTTTCAAGACGAGTTCTTTATATAGGAAGAAAATTACTGCTTTGTCTATCACATATATTACAGATCCTTTCCACAGTTTCTCACTTGTCCTGTTACCTTTTTTATGGTACTAGTTCTTTATTTCACAGTGTAGAAATTTAAACCTTTATGCCCTCACATTTTCAATCATTCTCAATGTACGAATTTTTCAGAATGCAGTGAGACACTGTGGGACAATATACGGGGGAATGCCAGGCACTTGGGCCTTCCCAACCACCCTTGATGTGTCCTTTCTGCCCCGAGCACATTTTCCTTGACACAGTGCTTTCCAGAAACACCTGGACAGGGCCCCAGCACATCTGCCATTTCATACAGTATCCATGGTGTACAGCTGCCTTAGGTTGGGCTCCCCAAGACGCAGACCCTACAGCAGCACTTTGCGTGTAGGAAGGTCACTGGGGAGTGCTCTTAGTATTTGGAAGGCAGCTGAAGTGTGTGCTTGCAACCCATGGCCCAGCCAAAGGGAGCTGTGGAATTGGTGCATCCTTCAGAGAAACCCAAATGAGGCAAGGTGGAAGGGGCTTGTACCCTACACCGACTAGGGGTTACTCCCAGGGAGGGGAGGTATCCTTGGCATGGCAGCCCCTTTCGCTAAGATCATTCGCTAAGCAGAACCAGGCCATGAGCTGTGAGCCCCCAACACTCCTTGGGAATGGTGGCCTTGGTTCTTACGGGAGGATCTGCTAGGACATACCCCGTATTCACTCCGCAAACTACTTAGGCTGCCCCTGCTTTGATAGATCTGGTCCTGTGGTCCCTCTGGCCTCAGTGCTTTGCCAGCTTATGCTCCCTTCAGTTTTGAGCAGCTTAGCTACCTTTTCAGTGACCTAGAGAAAGGGCAGTAGCGTGCTTATTGGCCTGAGTGAGCGTTTTCCCCTTGCTTCTCCCCCACCTGGGTCTTCAGGATTCTTTGACACCTTGCACAGATATGGGAAAGGGCTATAAAAAGCTCCCATGCTTGCAGATAAAGTGAACCAGACACAGTAATTAAAGAGATGACTATGGCTGCAAATTTAGGGCTTTGGGGAGATTTTGGCTTATGTGTTTCAGCAGTGAAGGAAGGAGAAACAGGATTGCATTTAATGAGCCCAGTGTCCCCGGAGGCCTTCGCTTTTCCATGCCTGTTACCCACCGAAGCCCATCACACCGCTGAGCTGGAAGCTCCTTTCTGGATGGTGTGATAGGCATTGCAAATCCCCTCAGAGGACCCTTCACCGGCGCACAACAGGGCGCTTAGCAAAACATCACCATATGTGTGTAGTACCATTTCCTTTTTTTTAGGGGCTGCTGGCTCTTACTGGAATTGGGTTCTCCTGGTGCTTGCTTTGGCTTTCGGCCACGAGCTGAGCCCGTGGCTGGATCAGGGTGCACCATGAAGAGTGAAGTTCGTAGCATCTCCTCTGCGGGCACTGGGGCACTGTCCTGTGGATTCGCAGGGTCTGGCCCCACCCTCAGAGCTAATGGGTGGGTGGGGTGGCCGCTCTCTGTCAGGAATTGTGGGTAGAAAGCCCAGCCTCTGTGCCCCAAGGGAGCAGGGCAGCTCTGAGGCTTGCTGTCTGCAGCCCCCCAGAGGCTCCAGCAGGACGGAGCCTCAGGTGCTCACAGTGAAACCTGGTTTATTGACACATATTCCAGCTTGCTTCCCTCCCTCCATCCCCTCCGTCTCCTATGCTTCACTACTCACATTCAAATCCTTATCTGCCAGCACCAGGCAAGCTTCTAGGTGTTAGAGTTGCCAGGCAAATGGTTCCATCTGGGAAATTGTGCGCTCAAGGTGGATGTTCTACCTTCTCCCCACATCTCGTCTGTCCAAAGGCAAAACACACCACCAACCCGAAACAAGCAAACAAGGACAGCAGCAACAGTGAGCAACGAGTGTCACCTGTTACGTGGCCCACAGAGGACTTACCCTAGTTGTCTGGATTGGGCTTTGCAAATGTATTAGTTTTGATGTGGCGGGCTTCCAAAATTACGTTCCAGGCAGGATTCCAGCCATTCTGCCTACTAATTCTTAACTGGCAGGTTGCACGATCTTCTTGATTCTTGACATCACACCCAGCACATTGTCAGTCTCAGCCCCCCTGGGACTGGAGAAAAAGGGGGTCTTTGGTGAGGAGTCCAGAATTACCTTAAGCACCCCCCCCCACCTGGTTCTGATGAACTGGTGCTCATTCTGCATGTGCAATTATTTTCTCTATGTCCATATCAATACTTCGTGCTGATAAAGATTAAAAGGGGCAAAACAGAGCTTGAGAGCTTTACAACTCTTACTGGAGCTGCAATGTATTTTCCTATCTGTCCTTTTGATTGGAAATTTAAATCATCTCACATTTTAGGAAATTGGTAGCCTCATAAGATACGGAATCTGACAGTTTATGGTTCAATCTGCGCCTTGCTGTCTTTAAAGGGAAGCTAGTAAAAATTGAAATTAAGGAAAACAAATAAATACCATCGTCCTCTGATGGTGCATTTTATAATGATCACATCTGCTGCAAAGCGCCTGAAAAATGGCTCTGGATGGCTGCCGGCGCCGCAGATCGGCTCACGTGGCGAAGAGGAGCCGAGCAGGAGAGGATGTGGGATAAATGCGCTTTTTGCAGGAGAGTTGAACCTGGCATCCAGGAGCACTCTGCCATTTGCTTGGGTTGCAGCTGCTGTGCATCTCTCAAAGCACGTGAGATTCCCGTCCCTCCACGCCCTGCCCCGGGGTTGCGGTGTCACCGCTCAGCAAGGAAACAGGAACAGACGGCAGGGCTGGGTGTGTGCGCACGTGCACCCCTGAACCAGGGGTGGGGGGGTCAGGGTGGCAGCTAGAAACAGAGCAACAGCTCTTTTTGTGTTCCTCTTTGCTTTGATCTTGGATCCTTGACAGGTCAGGAGGATAAATCCAAAGTTCGAGGTTTAATTCTGATATTTAAAACTATACAGAGAATCATTAAAAAAAAAAAAAAAGTATTCGTTCAGAATGAAGTCCCGGTGAGGTTTATGAGGGGCCAGGCACTGGGTTTAGCACTTTATGTGGAATGCTTCGTTTAATTCTAACAAACTTCAGAGGTCGGCGTTATTATTATTCCTGTGCTGAAGGTGAGGAACGCAAGGTTTAGAGAGAGACCAGGGCTTGCTAGTGAAATCAGGGTGATCAGCCTCCTCTGCAGTATTCTGATCTGACTTAGAGCTGTGCATGACAGCCTAGTAGGCCTCTTCCAAACCCCGGGAGGAGGATGGAGAGATATGCCCCTTTGCTTCGCGCACACCCCTTCCCTCGCGCACATCCTTTTTCCACCTGTCCTAGGACTCAGGCTCTTAGCCGCCTCTTGTCAAATCCTTTCTGTTCGTTAAGATATAAATAGCTCACAGTACTCGACCTGAGGCTTGCCTCAGAGG
The DNA here is from genome assembly GCF_009762305.2 of Zalophus californianus. NCBI lineage: Eukaryota > Metazoa > Chordata > Mammalia > Carnivora > Otariidae > Zalophus > Zalophus californianus. Next base: position 12,278,930 of record NC_045599.1, read on the forward strand.
TTCTGTGTTTTCACTGGGTCCAATTCTAAAACCAAGGAGCCCCAAGCAACACCCCAACGTATTGGGGCAGATTGTGTTTTAGGGGGATGGGTGGTTGGAAGGCTGGAGCTTTGTATGAGTTTGCGTTCCTCTCTAAGCCAACCCCGCAGTCAGCAAGTTATTTGGAAGGCCAAGGAGGCACTGGCGGTGGACTGGGGGGATAAAACCAGAAAAGGGGGGCTGCCACCGGAGCTGCTTTGTCAAGCGGTTAGCTCTGTGGGCGACTGAGCTTCATTCCTGCTGGGGAAACCTGGCAGACATTCGTTCTCCTGCAAGAACGTCTGCCCCAGACTGGTCCTGTTCGGAGGGCCAGGGAGCCTGGGCATTTTATGTGCTCCTCCTTTGGCTGTTGGTTGAGGTCTGCTGGCCCGGGGTGTGTTCGTGCTCTGCTGTTTCTGGCCTGCCAAATGGGCGGGAAAGCAGGCGTCCGTGGTTAGAGAAAGCCCTCGAGCAGAGAAGGCAGGTTCTGGTGCTTGGAAATGAGGCTAATGCTCCTGGCATGGAAAGGCAGGGGGCTGTGCGTGGGCCGCGGGGGTGCTGCCTGGCCTGCCACAGGCTTTCTGCGACTCCTTGGAACCACAGCCCTAAAGTTAGGAGCCTCATCCCAAGCAGGCATCCCACCTAGCCTCAGTCTCCCTCCTAGCCCAGACTGTTCAAAAACCAAAAAGTGGTATTGGATCCAAACCAGGGCACTGTTGTGTATGTGCATGCTCACACATGTGTGTATGTGCATGCTCACACATGCATGTCAGGGTGCTGGTGGTTCTATAACTGCCTTCTAAACACTGGAGGAAATGACGCATTATACCGGTTTGGTGTGGGTTAGATATTTTCTAAAGCTTCTCTTTTCTTAAGAAGCTTTGATTTAAAGGCGCAAGATCCTCTTACTGCTTCTGTCTTTATACAGTGCAATTGAAATTGCTGCTCTGTGTGACAGTAACCAGTTCTAGGTATTCTGCTTTTTAATGCACATATTTATTCAAGTGACAATGATACAGGGTCTTTGTGTGTTATCCCATACGACTACTTGAAATGATAGTTACAGCACTTTTTAGCCACTCATTCTAATGATCCCTTTGTAATGATAATGGTTCGCAGAGAACTTTGCAGCCTTTATAAGCAAGCGACATGATTTTTTTTTAAGAAACAAAATAACTAATTCACTAAACAGCTTTTTCTGGAAAGAATAGTTATTTGGCTGAATGCAAAGTTTCCCTCCTCTGCAAATTAATTGTGTGTGTGTGTGTGTGTGTGTGTGTGTGTGTGTGTAGTCCAGATGGACATCAGCCATTATTATCATTTAACCAAAAATAGGCATTGGGACAGGTTCTTAAATAGTGTGTCTGTACTGGATGTCTGTGGGGATTTGAGGAGGATTATCTCTCCAGCATCAATTGCCTTCCTGTTTTGTGGGAATTTCCCCAGTGTGTGTATTTGTAGCCTGGTCTTCTCTCCCCCCACGTCACAGGGCAGTCCCATGAGCTAGGCTGGGCCAGTCGGAAGCTCCAGCTGATTTAATGCCCTTGAGCCAGCAGCGCAAAGAGAAAACTTCGGTGCACATCTTCCCTGGGAGCGGTGAGGCAAGGGGTGATGGCAGGTACGGAGTGGTGACGGTCACAGCACCAGCATCCATCTGTGATGGTGTTCCAACAGGTTTGGGACCCTCTGCAGTTACCTGTATTCATTAAAAAAGTATTTGTTGAGAACTGGTTTTGAGCCAGCCACTGTTTTAAAGTGAGAGATACAGAAGTGAATAGAACAGATACCGTTCTTGGGGGTGTAAAAATAACCACAAATTCCTCTCCTTGAATCCAGGATCCTGCAAAGCAGTGTTACAGAACCACAGGCAGAATCTGTTTCTCTACTCCTTGAATCTGAGTTGGCTGATGGCACTGTCACAAATGTGACTCATTCGGGGAGACGAAAATCAGGTGGGCATTGGCACCCTGACTGCTGTAGGAGGAAGCCCGAGCTAGACAGTGAGAGGGGAGGGGTTCACATGGAAAAGAAACAAGATAGCCCAGCCACAAACCAGCCAGCTCTCTGCAAACCCAGTTAATGAATGCAGGCGTGTGCATGAGCTTTAGCTGAGAACAAACCTGCCCCAGGCCAGAGGACCGCTCAGCTGAGCCCAGTCTGAATTGCCAGACTGTACAGTTAGGGATTAAATAACTGGCTACTGCTTTTAGCCGCTGGGTTTTGGTGTGGTTCATTATGCAGCAAGAGTCCCCTGACACATTCTCTGCCCTCGTGGTGTTTACATTCTAGTGGGAGTAGCTAGTCTATAAACATGTCCATCATATTTTCAGCTAGTGGAGACTGCTAGGAGAATTTTAAAAAGAGAGAACAAGGGACTAGAACAGTCAAGGAAATGTTTTCTGAACAAAATACATGAATGGAGGGAGGGACTGAACTCCTATACACCTGGAAAGTTGCTATTTCAGAGACAGGATGGAAGGTACCAGTGGCCTGTGGCAGGAACATGTTTGGTACATGTGGAAAGGTGAGAATGCCAGGTGTGAGTCGAGAGAGAAGGAAATGAACCAGGGGCCAGTAATCACACAGATGACAACAATGAATCCATGTTTTCAGAGTGAAAGGATCTGCCTAGATAAACTGTGTGCCTGAGTAGCACCTGTGCTTGACCAACTCAGAGAGAGGAAATGACCAGGAAGGCAAAATGAGCAGGTCAGGCCATATGGAAGAGTACAGAAGTGGCGTTTGGAAAGGGGGGTGGGGCAGGGAATACTAAAGCCATTGAGAAAAAGCCAATACAAAAATGGACAAGTAAGTTTATTTTCATATTGTTAGCTCTTTGCTTCCTCTCTATAAATCCTCAACTTTGTGGACTTTCTTTTTTCCAGGAAAATCCCATGTTAGCTGCCCTTGACTGACATGCTTGCACATCCCCCCCTTATGCACTGATAGGTATATAATAAGGGACACCATTTTTAATTTTAGCTCAGTCGTAAGGTAATTAGAAAGATACACCTGTTACATAAAAGAATCAATGCTTTGATTCACTCTAAAAACTGAAAGGTTTTTTTCTTATCCAAGCCATTGCCCTTCTAATGTGACAGATTGTGCTGAGCTTTCTGCATTGTGTCAAGTTACAAATGAACAGTACAGTATACATGACAACGAGTTCATGCGTGTCCGAAGTTCGATTCTGTGTGGTTGGCCGAGAACACCTCAAGCATGAAACCTGATACCATCTAGTTTTGTGGCATGGTAATTTACTAAAGAATATTCTAAAATGGTTGGTCCACCTTGACCATTCCCTGCTGGTAGGAGACATTCAGCATCAGGTGGCAAGTGAGGGCCAGAGGGTGTGTCCAAAGTGATGTCTAAGAAAGTGTGCCAAGGGTCCGAGCCAGTGACATGTGTCCAACCACGGTGGCAAAGCCAGAAAGAGCCAGAGTAGGTATCTGAACCAAAATGTGAGAGCCACGGATTGGGCTTTTCCATCGGAAAACCATAATGGGGGAGGAAACACTGGGTCCAAGGATAGTCTGAGGCAAATGGGGGCCTGTAAATAGGTTCCTCTATTCTTTGCTTGGTGCCTAGACAGATAAGGTATAAAGAAGGGGCTGGAGGGGCTGGAGGCCAAGGGATGTTTTTCCAGGGAAGAAGATGTGAATGTGGATATAGACGAGCTGGGGTCTCCTACTGTCTGAGGATTATTCAAGGGGAAGAGCTCGTGGAGATGCAGCAGAGAATGTCTAGACTCACAGTCCCCACTGGAGAGCATGCCTGGGACAGCTCTGGCAGGCGGGATGGCTGTGGACACCCCGTGATTGTGCCCCGGGTGCTGTAGGTCTGTGACCATGTGTGTGGTTTCAGCTTGCAAAGCCTCCAGGCACTGCTGTCCAGTAGAATTTCTGTGATGCTGGAAATGCACTTTCTGCTTGGTAGCCCCCATGTGGCTAGTGAGGCTTGACATGTGGCTCCTGTGTCTGAGGAGCTGCATTTTAAATTTGATTTAATTTTAATTAATTCAATTACAAATTTGAATATGAAAACCCACATGCAGCTAGTGGCTACAAACGCTATTGGACAGCCCACTCTGGAACATTGGCCTTCAAGGCCTTGGTCCCTGATCTGGGGATGGGAATATTATGGGGGGTCAGGGGCCCCATGAACGCAGAGACTTGTTCATTTTTTTTTAATCTAAGACCTAAAACAAACCCTGTCACAGGGGATGTGCTTAATAAACAGTTGTTGAAGGTGTTAATTAATGAGAGAGGAGGACAATGAATCAGATAAAGGGCTTTTTCAGAGTGAAAGGATCTGCCTAGATAAACTGTGTGCCTGAGTAGCACCTGTGCTTGACCAGCTCAGAGTTGATCAATCTTAACAGTCTCTGATCAATATTCATTTATAGGGTTTTGCCCCATGACCACCATCTTCGTTTCTCTTCTGATGGTGGCTTCTAGATCTGGGATGATTGTGTCCAACCTTCTCTTTGAAAGCCCCTGGCTAAGGACAGGACCATGACAGAGAGTTTCCATCATCCTGACTGTCTTCAAATCATTCTCTCACCTCTGCTTTAGTTGTTCCATATTATAATATTATAAAAGGTACTAATCTCTATAGAGAAAATGTCACTGAAAAACTAAGTTCATACGTTGTAAATTCTCTCCCCTTCAGAGAACTATGATCCAGTTTTCCACCCAAAGGCCTCTATAAGTGCCATTGATTAAGAACCCACTTTGTGTGGTGATGAGCACCGGCTGTTCTTTTTTTTTAAATTTTTTTATTAACATAATGTGTTATTTGTTTCAGAGGTACAGGTCTGTGATTCATCAGTCTTACACAATTCACAGCACTCACCATAGCACATACCCTCCCCAATGTCTATCACCCAGTCACCCCATCCCTCCCACCCCCCTCCACTCCAGCAACCCTCAGTTTGTTTCCTGAGAGTAAGAGTCTCTTATGGTTTGTCTCCCTCTCCGGTTTTGTCTTGTTTCATTTTTCCCTCCCTTCCCCTATGATCCTCTGTCTTGTTTCTCAAAATCCTCTTATCAGTCAGATCATATGATAATTGTCTTTCTCTGACTGACCTATTTCGCCTAGCATAATACCCTCTAGTTCCATCCACGTTGTTGCAAATGGCCAGATTTCATTTTTTGATGGCTGCATAATATTCCAGTGTGTGTGTGTGTGTGTGTGTGTGTGTGTGTGTGTGTGTGTATATGTGTATGCGTATGCCACATCTTCTTTATCCATTCATCTGCTGATGGACATCTAGGCTCTTTCCATAGTTTGGCTATTGTGGACATTGCTGCTATAAACATTGGGGTGTACATACCCCTTCGGATCTCTACATTTGTATCTTTGGGGTAAATACCCAGTAGTGCAATTGCTGGGTCATAGCGTAGCTCTATTTTCAACTTTTTGAGGAACCTCCACACTGTTTTCCAGAGTGGCTGCACCAGCTTGCATTCCCACCAACAGTGTAGGAGGGTTCCCCTTTCTCTGCATCCCCGCCAACATCTGTCGTTTCCTGACTTGTTAATTTTAGCCATTCTGACGGGTGTGAGGTGGCATCTCATTGAGGTTTTGATTTGGATTTCCCTGATGCCGAGCGATGTTGAGCACTTTTTCATGTGTCTGTTGGCCATTTGGATGTCTTCTTTGCAGAAATGTCTGTTCATGTCTTCTGCCCATCTCTTGATTGGATTATTTGTTCTTTGGGTGTTGAGTTTGATAAGTTCTTTATAGATTTTGGATAGTAGCCCTTTATCTGATATGTCATTTGCAAATATCTTCTCCCATTCTGTCGGTTGTCTTTTGGTTTTGTTGACTGTTTCCTTTGCTGGAGCACCGGCTGTTCTAAGTTAAGTGTTGACTCACTGAATTCTACACCTGAAACATATTACACTGCATGCTAACTAACTGGAATTTAAATAAACACTTGAAGGAAAAAAAAAACCCACCTCGTGCCAGGCACAAAACTAGACCCTTTGTAAATAGTATTTTCAATCCTTACAAGAATCCTCCCTAGGACTCTTCATCTCCCTATTACAAATAAGGAAGCTAGCGCTCAGAGATCTTTACGTGACTTGTGCAAGGTCGCACAGCTTCCACGTTGTTGAACCATATGGCCCTCCAAAACCCATGCGCTTTTCACTCTACTGCAGTGATTCCAGAGCTCTGTGGTTGTATCCTCCAAGGAGCCCAACAGCGTAAGAACGTAGTAGAGAAATAAAGTTCACTGCCAATAGCTTGTTTTGTGAATATATAACTCCAAAGAAAACAACCCATTATCTTAACAGTCTCCTCCTTCCCCGGCCCCAATTTAATTATGCGTACCATATAGAAATGACAGCCACCTGAAGCATAGGCCTGCCCAGTTGAAGAAGATGGTATTTATCCAAGATGAATTTCCCCACATAGGTAATAAATCTGAGAGAGCTTCATGAAGAATAACTACTGAGAGAAAAACAAGAATTTCCACGGGGAAGCTGGGGAAAGGGGGGTAATTATTGTGGTAAGTTTATTTATGCTGCCACTTTGGGCTTTTATGGGAAATCCTAAAAGCCACATCTCTGGAGCTGGAGACTTGGCAGGAAGACAAAAGAAAATGTTGTCCCATTTCTAGTCAAGTGGTTACTAACATGATGGCCATGGGAGTCATCCTCTTTCCAGCAACGGTTGAGCCTAGTGTGCTGTAATCAGAAGGGGAAAACGAGCCTAGAATCAGGTTCGGATGACTCCCTTGTCCCTCGCTTTCTGCCAGTTTGCAGCACCTGCTAGGAAGTGGTGGCAAGTCAGGTTTTAGGAGAGCGAGGCCCTGCTCGGCCTTATTTTCATCAGGACCGAGCCCCCAGAGACCAGCCAGCTCTGCAGTCAGACTCCGAATTGTTTGTTGGAGAAGAGTTAAAGACCATAAAGAAAGAAGAGACCTTAAGGTCCCAGGTCCACTTCCTTTTGTGGGAATTCGAAAGCATTGCAGAGGGGTGGAATGAGTTGTCAGGGGACCCGAGGCCAGTTTCCAGAATCCCAGTCCAATCCTTCTTGAAACCGTTCTTGGGAACCAATTGACCATGACCGTGCTCCCCATTGCCTCATTTCCCTCACCCCAGCCATAATTTTTGTCATGGTCTTTCTTTTCCTCAACACTTTTCTGGAGGTGCAATTAGCCATGGATGTAAGTCCCGAAATGCTGGTCGCCACCGCCATCTTCTAATCACTGCCAAGCCCTAGCACCTGGTGGATTTGGCCCATGTGGAGAGTTGGGTTGTATGACAGGCCAGCTGAGATGTCCTGTGACTTATCTGGGAGGGAGTTTGTGCTATGCAGCCCTGTGGCAGGGGGGCACAGATTCAGGAGGAGGAGTAGCAACCACACCAGGTGTGCTGATGGAGTAGTCAGAGCCATTGTATCTAACACTCATGGAGCACCTCCCATGTCCCACATCTGATGGCAAACACTTGATGTGCCCTGTCTCTGTTAATTCTCAAAGCATGCCTAGGACATAGCACTTGGTACTCTCTGCCTTGTCTGAATAAGGAAACCAAAACCGAGAGAGCTTAATCATTTGTCAAAAGTCATGCGCTGCTGCGTCTCACTCCAAGCCTAGGTCTTCCCATGGCATTATTCAGGGAGTTGTATGCCAACACAGAGATTCTTCTGTACTTGAAGCTCCCCTGCAATATGAGACTCCTTGCCCTTTCCCCACCGGATCTCTCTCGAAAGTCTTGCTGGACCTGGTGCCAAAGGGGGGAATGCAGATTTCATGCTCCCTCCTGGGCCTACTGGAGTCCCACTGGGGGCCTCCCCTTCCTGCCAGGACCCCTTCTGACGCAGGGTCCCCCTGACCCCAAGGGAGCATGCTCACACAAGAAGTCTCCATGGTCCAAAGGCTCAGCTCACCATGTCTGTGCCTTAGACTCTGCCATCAGCTCTGCACCACAAATGAAACTCTGCTGTTTCTGAACTTCCCTAAAATGCCAGAGTAAATTCCCAGCTCAGAAACCAGCAGGGGCTTCATCGTTCATTTACTGTGTGGCCATCCGTAGCGCACTGTCTTCAAAGCCGTGGTGCCAACATTGGTTCGATTTCTCTGCCGGCCCCCAGATACTCTGCTTTCTCGTCCCCATGTTCTTTGGTATTTGTATTATCGTGATGTTACTTCAGCTTTATGTAACTTCTGTCTAAAAATTGTTTCAGTGGGGGGCACCTGGGTGGCTCTGTCGCTAAGCGTCTGCCTTCAGCTCAGGTCATGATCCCAGGGTCCTGGGATCGAGCCCTGTATCGGGCTCCCTGCTCGGCGGGAAGTCTGCTTCTCCCTCTCCCACTCCCCCTGCTTGTGTTCCTGCTCTCGCTATCTCTCTCTGTCAAACAAATAAATAAAATCTTTAAAAATTGTTTCAGTGGGAGACTGAGGAGTGTTTCTGTGCAGAATGCCAGCCTCAGATCCTGTCCTTTCCGCAGCGGGGCTGGGGACTGACTGCCTAGTCTCCCACCAGAGTGACTCTAGGCAGCCCTGTCCTGAGCCTGCTGATAGGGATCCACGGTGCAAGGGTCCTGGCCGCCTTGGGGTTTTCAGTCTTGGCACCCGTACTGAGTAGAACCAGCTGCAGGCTGCTGTGCATGGAGTCGTGGGAAGATTCAGGGAGGCAGGATCTTGGGAAAAACAACCTAAAGCCAGGGAGAGTACGACTATAGAATCTGGCAGAACTTAATAAAATTCAAGAACAAATCCTTTGGATGCAGTAGTCCCTGCAAAAATCTAGCTTCAGAAATGAAAGAACGTATGTAAGGATACACACACACACAGTGGTACTGTTTTCTTTTTTTTAAAGATTTTATTTATTTGACAGAGAGCACAAGCAGGGGGAGTGGCAGGCAGAGGAAGAAGCAGGCTCCTGGCTGAGCGTGGAGCCTGATGTGGGGCTCGATCCCACGACCCTGGGATCATGACCTGAGCCGAAGGCAGATGCTTAACCATCTGAGCCCTCTAGGCACCCCAGTGGTACTGTTTTCTAGCAGCAAAATCTAGGAAAAAAAGAGTCCACCAACAGGCAAATTATGGTACGTGTTTAATATGGAATATTATGCACTGATTTAAAATTCCACTCGGATTCGGGAGGATGTCCGTGAGGCTTGTTAAAAGGAAGAAGAAATCTATAGGATAACAGGTGGGTTCTAAGTCGAGTTTTGTAAAATGGCGTCTACAACACCCAAAAGCAAACAGAAAGAATTGGCCTGCTGTGCACGTGGCCGTCGAGTCGGTACAACAGTGGAGAGCCAGGTGGGGTCAGCAGCGGTGGCCTCCGAAAAGAAGAGGCAGGGGGATTATAGATTTTCTGTTCTTTGTTTGGGGAGCACGTGTTGCTTTTACAAGTAGAAAGATGGAAATAATAGTTGTTCTTAGAACAGCAGGAGCTTCAAATACACTTCTGAAAGCCGAGGAAGTAGGATGGAAGTGGGGGAAGGTGAGACACTTGGTGAGAGACAGCTGCTTCTCCCCTGTATGTATTGTTAATGGCAGAAAAAGAATCTTATTTTGTGCCCCGAGCTCCTGCGCCATACCTAGATCGGGTATTGCCAGGGTGTTGTGATCTGGGGAGCCAAGATCACCCCCAGCTTCTGCCCCCTCTCCATCCCAATACCCATACCCAGCCACCCCCACCCACTGGGCTGTGGGACAGGCAGGAGTCTGAAAGCTCTAGAGGATATTATTTTTATATATCAGGCATTGGTTAAGATGGTCATGAGATCTTAAGATAGGGATGACTCGTCGGGAGGTAGAGTCCACTAAACCGTTGGTACATTAATTGAGAACTAGCTCATCAGGCTGTTCTCTTGCGTCCTTGTCCATGATTTGGCAGAATGACCCAAGGCACCTGCAAAGAGACACTGAATAATAGTTCTGGCAGATGATGTCTGTCTTGTTGAACAAACATTTCCCAGCTCTCTTGGAGGGTCAGAGTCATCTGTTTTTGGTATTTTGATAACACAAAAATCATCATCATAATCATCATCATCATCACTAATGCACGCTGAGTGCTTATGTTCTAGGAACTCTGCTGATGGCTTTCTGTCCATTATCTCATTTTTTAAAATTTTTTATTGTAATCACCATATATTACATCATTTGTTTTTGATGTAGTGTTCCACGATTCATTGTTTGTGTGTAACACCAAGTGCTCCACGCAGAACGTGCCCTCTTTAATACCCATCACCAGGCTAACCCATCCCCCTACCCTCCTCCCCTCTAGAACCCTCAGTTTGTTTTTCAGAGTCCATCATCTCTCATGGTTCGTCTCCCCCTCTGACTTACTCCCCTTCATTCTTCCTTTCCTGCTATCTTCTTCTTTTTCTTTTTTCTTAAAATATGTTGCATTATTTGTTTCAGAAGTACAGATCTGTGATTCAACAGTTTTGCACAATTCACAGCGCTCACCGTAGCACATACCCTCCCCAATGTCTGTCACCCAGCCACCCCATCCCTCCCACCCCCAACCACTCCAGTAACACTCAGTTTGTTCCTGAGATTAAGAATTCCTCATATCAGTGAGGTAATATGATACATGTCTTTCTCTGATTGACTTATTTCACTAAGCATAACACCCTCCAGTTCCATCCACGTCGTTGCAAATGGCAAGATCTCATTCCCTTTGATGACTGCATAATATTCCATTGTGTATATATACCCCATCTTCTTTATCCATTCATCTGTCGATGGACATCATGGCTCTTTCCACAGTTTGGCTATTGTGGACGTTGCTGCTATAAACATTGGGGTGCACGTACCCCTTCGGGTCCCTACATTTGTATCTTTGGGGTAAATACCTAGTAGTGCAATTGCTGGATCGAATGGTAGCTCTATTTTCAACTGTTTGAGGAACCTCCATACTGTTTTCCAGAGGGGTTGCACCAGCTTGCATTCCCACCAACAGTGTAGGAGGGTTCCCCTTTCTCCACATCCCTGCCAACATCTGTCGTTCCCTGACTTGTTCATTTTAGCCATTCTGACTGGTGTGAGGTGGTATCTCATTGAGGTTTTGATTTGGATTTCCCTGATGCCGAGCGATGTTGAGCACTTTTTCATGTGCCTGTTGGCCATTTGGATGTCTTCTTTGGAAAAATGTCTGTTCATGTCTTCTGCCCATTTCTTGATTGGATTACTTGTTCTTTGGGTGTTGAGTTTGATAAGGTCTTTATAGATTTTGGATACTAGCCCTTTATCTGATATGTCATTTGCAAATATGTTCTCCCATTCTGTCGGTTGTCTTTTGGTTTTGTGGACTGTTTCTTTTGCTGTGCAAAAGCTTTTTATCTTGATGAAATCCCAATAGTTCATTTTTGCCCTTGCTTCCCTTGCCTTTGGCGATGTTTCTAGGAAGAAGTTGCTGCGGCTGAGGTCGAAGAGGTTGCTGCCTGTGTTCTCCTTTAGGATTTTGATGGACTCCTGTCTCACGTTTAGGTCTTTCAACCATTTGGAGTCTATTTTTGTGTGTGGTGTAAGGAAATGGTCCAGTTTCATTCTTCTGCATGTGGCTGTCCAATTTTCCCAACACCATTTGTTGAAGAGACTGTCTTTTTTCCATTGGACATTCTTTCCTGCTTTGTCAAAGATCAGTTGACCATAGAGTTGAGGGTCCATTTCTGGGCTCTCGATTCTGTTCCATTGATCTATGTGTCTGTTTTTGTGCCAGTACCATACTGTCTTGATGATGACAGCTTTGTAATAGAGCTGGAAGTCTGGAATTGTGATGCCGCCAGCTTTGCTTTTCTTTTTCAATATTCCTCTGGCTATTCAGGGTCTCTTCTGGTTCCATACAAATTTTAGGATTATTTGTTCCATTTCTTTGAAAAAAGTGGATGGTATATTGATGGGGATTGCATTGAATGTGTAGATTGCTCTAGGTAGCATTGACATCTTCACAATGTTGGTTCTCCCATTCCATGAGCATGGAACGTTTTTCCATTTCTTTGTGTCTTCTTCAATTTCTTTCCTGAGTATTTTATAGTTTTCTGAGTACAGATCCTTTGCCTCTTTGGTTAAATTGATTCCTAGGTATCTTATGGTTTTGGGTGCAATTGTGAATGGGATCGACTCCTTGATTTGTCTCTCTTCTGTCTTGTTGTTGGTGTATAGGAATGCCACTGATATCTGTGCATTGATTTTATAGCCTGCCACTTGACTGACTTCCTGTATGAGTTCTAGCAGTTTTGGGGTGGAGTCTTTCGGGTTTTCCACGTACAGTATCATATCATCTGCAAAGAGTGAGAGTTTGACTTCCTCTTTGCCGATTTGGATGCCTTTGATTTCTTTTGGTTGTCTGATTGCTGTGGCTAGGACTTCTAATACTATGTTGAATAGCAGTGGTGAGAGTGGACATCCCTGCCGCGTTCCTGACCTTAGGGGAAAAGCTCTCAGCTTTTCCCCATTCAGAATGATATTCGCTGTAGGTTTTTCGTAGATGGCTTTTATGATATTGAGGTATGTACCCTCTATCCCTATACTCTGAAGAGTTTTGATCAAGAAAGGATGCTGTACTTTGTCAGATGCTTTTTCTGCATCTATTGAGAGGATCATATGATTCTTGTTCGTTCTTTTGTTAATGTATTGTCTCCCGTTGACTGATTTGCAGATGTTGAACCAGCCTTGTAGCCCAGGGATAAATCCCACTTGGTCGTGGTGAATAATCCTTTTAATGTACTGCTGGATCCTATTGGCTAGTATTTTGGTGAGAATTTTTGCATCCATGTTCATCAAGGATATTGGTCTGTAATTCTCTTTTTTGATGGGGTCTTTGTCTGGTTTTGGGATCAAGGTAATGCTGGCCTCATAAAATGAATTTGGAAGTTTTCCTTCCATTTCTATTTTTTGGAACAGTTTCAGGAGAATAGGTATTAATTCTTCTTTAAATGTCTGATAGAATTCCCCTGGGAAGCCATCTGGCCCTGGGCTTTTGTTTCTTGGGAGATTTTTGATGACTGCTTCCATTTCCTTAGGGGTTATAGGTCTGTTCAGGTTTTCTATTTCTTCCTGGTTCAATCTTGGTAGTTGATACATCTCTAGGAATGCACCCATTTCTTCCAGGTTACCTAATTTGCTGGCATAGAGTTGCTCATAATATGTTCTTAGAATTGTTTGTATTTCTTTGGTGTTGGTTGTGATCTCTCCTCTTTCATTCATGATTTTGTTGATTTGGGTCATTTCTCTTTTCTTTTTGATAAGTCTGGCCAGGGGTTTATCAATCTTGTTAATTCTTTCAAAGAACCAGCTCCTATTTTCGTTGATCTGTTCTACTGTTCTTTTGGTTTCTAGTTCATTGATTTCTGCTCTGATCTTTATGATTTCTCTTCTCCTGCTGGGTTTAGGCTTTATTTGCTGTTCTTTCTCCAGCTCCTTTAGGTGTAGGGTTAGGAGGTGTATTTGAGACCTTTCTTGTTTCTTGAGAAAGGCTTGTATTGCTATATACTTTCCTCTCAGGACTGCCTTTGCTGTATCCCAAAGATTTTGGACAGTTGTGTTTTCATTTTCATTGGTTTCCATGAATTTTTTAAATTCTTCTTTAATTTCCTGGTTGACCCATTCATTCTTTAGTAGGATGCTCTTTAGCCTCCATGTATTTGAGTTCTTTCCGATTTTCCTCTTGCGATTGAGTTCTAGTTTCAAAGCATTGTGGTCTGAAAATATGCAGGGAATGATCCCAATCTTTTGGTACCAATTGAGACCTGATTTGTGACCTAGGATGTGATCAATTCTGGAGAATGTTCCATGGGCACTAGAGAAGAATGTGTATTCCGTTGCTTTGGGATGGAATGTTCTGAATATGTCTGTGAAGTCCATTTGGTCCAGTGTGCCATTTAAAGTCTTTATTTCCTTGTTGATCTTTTGCTTAGATGATCTGTCCATTTCAGTCAGGGGGGTGTTAAAGTCCCCCACTATTATTGTATTGTTGTCAATGTGTTTCTTTGCTTTTGTTATTAATTGCCTTATATAATTGGCTGCTCCCGTGTTCGGGGCATAGATATTTACAATTGTTAGATCTTCTTGTTGGATAGACCCTTTAAGTAGGATATAGTGTCCTTCCTCATCTCTTATTACAATCTTTGTTTTAAAATCTAGTTTGTCTGATATAAGGATTGCCACCCCAGCTTTCTTTTGGTTTCCATTAGCATGGTAAATGGTTTTCCACCCCCTCACTTTCAATCTGGGGATGTCTTTGGGTCTAAAATGAGTCTCTTGCAGACAGCATATGGATGGGTCTTGTTTTTTAATCCAATCTGATAGCCTGTGTCTTTTGATTGGGGCATTTAGCCCATTTACATTCAGGGTAACTATTGAAAGGTATGAATTTAGTGCCATTGTATTGCCTGTAAGGTGACTGTTACTGTATGTTGTCTGTGTTCCTTTCTGATCTTTGCTGCTTTTAGGCTCTCTCTTTGCTTAGAGGACCCCTTTCAATATTTCTTGGAGGGCTGGTTTCATGTTTGCAAATTCCTTTAGTTTTTGTTTGTTCTGGAAGCTTTTTATCTCTTCTTCTATTTTCAATGACAGCCTAGCTGGATATAGTATTCTTGGCTGCATATTTTTCTCGTTTAGTGCTCTGAAGATATCTTGCCAGTCCTTTCTGGCCTGCCAGGTCTCTGTGGATAGGTCTGTTGCCAATCTAATATTTTTACCATTGTAGGTTACATATCTCTTCTCCCGAGCTGCTTTCAGGATTTTCTCTTTGTCTCTGAGACTCGTAAGTTTTACTATTAGATGTCGGGGTGTTGACCTATTATTATTGATTTTGAGAGGGGTTCTCTGTGCCTCCTGGATTTTGATGCCTGTTTCCTTCCTCACATTAGGGAAGTTCTCTGCTATAATTTGCTCCATTATACCTTCTGCCCCTCTCTCTCTTTCTTCTTCTTCTGAGATCCCAATTATTCTAATGTTGTTTCATCTTATCGTATCACTTATCTCTCGAATTCTGCCCTCGTGATCCTGTAGTTGTTTCTCTCTCTTTTTCTCAGCCTCTTTATTTTCCATCATTTGGTCTTCTATATCACTGATTCTCTCTTCTGCCTCATTTATCCTAGCAGTTAGTGCCCCCATTTTTGATTGCACCTCATCAATAGCCTTTTTGATTTCGACCTGGTTAGATTTTAGTTCTTTTATTTCTCCAGAAAGGGTTTCTCTAATAACTTCCACGCTTTTTTCAAGCCCAGCTAGTATCTTTAAAGTCACGTTTCTGAACTCTAGGTCCGACATCGTACTCATGTCCGTATTGAGTAGGTCCCTGGCTGACGGTACTACCTCTTGTTCTTTTTGCTGAGGTGATTTTTTTCGTCTTGTCATTTTGTCCAGAGGAGAATAGATGAATGAGAGAACAAAATGCTAACAGGTTTACAACGTCCCCAGCAAATATACTGTATACAAATCAGAAAAGACCTGAAACCGGGGGAAAAGCAAGGGAAAGAAAGAAAAAAGAAAGAGAGAAAAAAAAGATAAAAACAAAAACAGAACAATACAAAAAAAGCAGAGTATGATCAAATATGATCAGGCTAGTGCATAGATTAGTGCCACACACTAGATTTTGGGCGTATTTTGGTCTGTTAGAAAAAAGTGCCTCCTTAAATTTTAAAGGAAGAAAGACATATATGTACAAAATAAGGGTTGATACAATGAAGGGATAGAAGATGACTGTAAAGATGAAAATTATAAAAGATTTTATAAAAGGGCCTGATAAGATAAGAAGTTGTTTGAAAAAAGAAAGAAGATTTAAGAAAAAAAAATAAAAAAGGGAGAGAATGTGATCAGGCAGGAGACTAGAACAGAGCCATACACTAGTGATTTAGGGTGTATTTTTATCTGTTAGAAGAAACTGTATCTCAAAATTTTAAAGAGAGAACAACTTATATATATATTCCAAAAATAAGGGTAACTACTATGAAGGGATAAAATATGACTCTAAAAATGAAAAATAAAAAATGTTTTTTTTCAAAAAGAGATTGATAAGATGTTTGTTGAAAAAGAGAAAAAGAAAAATAAAAAAAACAGTTAACAAATATTAACTTTGATGAACTAATGAATCATGGTAAAAAAAAGCCATGAATTCTATGTGCAGTATTCCCCTAGCGCTGGAGTTCTCCCGTTCTCCTTGATCGGTAAACTTGGTCTTGGCTGGCTGGCTGTTCGTGCTGATCTCCTGGGGGAGGGGCTTTTTGCTGTGGTTTCCAAATGTCTTTGCCGGAGGCTGAATTGCCCCGCCCTTGTCTGTCCGGGCTAAGCAAGCTGCTCGGGTTTGATCTCAGGAGCTTTTGTTCCCTGCAAGCTCTCGGTACAGCCTTGGAGGACCAGGGCAAAAATGGTGACCTCCCAATCTCCACCCGGAGGAGCTGAGAACTCGGGGCCCCGCTCCTCAGTGCACCCCCAGAGAAAAGCAGTCACTCCCTTGTCCCCGGTCTCCGGCCGCACTCCGTGCTCACCTGGCCTGTGACCGAGTGTTGCTATCTCTGGCACCCGACCCCGTGTGGAGTCTCCAAACCCAGCAGATCCCTGCGGTGCGCTTCTGCGCCGCTCCTCCCGGGGGAGGAAGGGGAGTCTCCCCGGATCTGCTGCTTGTTGGGTCCCTGCTGGAGGAGCAGTGGCCCGACTGGGCCGCGGATCACAATTTATGGCCACCCCGAGCTGCGAGCCTGCGCCTCGGCTCCGTCTCTGCAGCCGGCTTCCCTGCTCCGATCCCCGGGAGCTCTGCCGCACTCAGGCACCCCCGGTCTTTCTGTGACCCCAAGGGTCCTGAGACCACACTGTCCCAGGAGGATTCCACCCCCTGCTTAGCCACTGCAGCGACGTCCCTCAGCGGAGCCAACTTCTAAAATGTCCGATTTTGTGCTCTGCAGCTCTAGCACTTGCCAGAAGCGGCCGACGGAGGCCCCCTCCCCTGCTGTCTATCCTCCCGAATATTGCCTCGGATTCACTTCTCCGCATGTCCTACCTTCCAGTAAGTGGTCGCTTCTCTGTTCAGAGAGTTGTTGCTACTCTCCTCTTCGATCTCCTGTTGAGTTCGTAGGTGTTCAGAATGGTTTGATCCCTATTCAGCTGAATTCCTGAGACCAGAAGAAATCTAGGTCTCCTACTCCTCCGCCATCTTGCTCCGCCCCCTCCCATTATCTCATTTTTATCTGCTTACCCTTGTGAGGTAAGTTCTATTATCCTTATTCTACAGATAGGGAAACTGAGCCAGGATTCCAACACATGCCTTCAGACTCCAAACATTCTTTGTACGCTTGGGAGGTTGGTCGTTCCCACAGATTTGGTGGGCTCAAACCAACCATCTAGAATCAAATAGTAATGAGGGTAAAGTAACGTATTTGGGGGCCGTCATCCTCCCCACCACACATCAGTTCATTAGTCTAGGAGAGGTATGCCCAGATTGGAAACAGCCATCTGAGAGGCTGCTGAGGGCTTTTGGAGCTGACGACGAGCTAACTCCTGAGTCAACAGTCTGACATACTATTCAAACATGAGTCTCACGCTGCTTCGGAGGGAGCCCAGGCTTGCAATGTTGTGAAGTAACAGGCCTGTCCTATGCTGTTCTTCTGAACCATCGGGAATAGTTTTCACTTGGGACCATACCTTTTAAAAAATAAGCATGCACAAATAGGAGTGTGTCCAGAGAAGCATGACAAGGAATTTTTAAGCTACTTAGTACCTACTGTGGGCCAGGCTCTCCACTAAGCACTTCCCTACATAGTCTAATTTACTTCTCTAAGAGCTATGTTCTCAGTCCCTCATAGAAGAGAAAAAGAGGGGTAGAAGGCCCAAGAATGTTGCCCCAGGTCCCACGTCTGATAGACGGAGAGCTGGAATGTCTTACCAGGTGTGTCTGTCACCAGAGTCAAGACACAGCCTCCAGCCAGGCCCCTGGGGTTGGAAAGGAAATTCAGGGTGAGTGTACGGCAAATGGAATGTTGGTGAAAACCCCAATAATCCTCTTCCAGTATCTGGATAAATGTCTTTTGTGAGGACATGTTTTGTTGGGGCCGCATCGTTGTTGCTATGGTTATTTGTTTTCTTTGTAAAGAGGATTTTACATAGTGATCCTTATTTCCTACTTTACAAACTGCAGGTAGCGTGAGGCTTGCGTGCGTAGCTTCTGCAGCTGCCGAGCATCGCCTCCAATTAAAAGGCATCGGCTTGCCTGTTTGTTATAGTGACCACAGTACGTTACAGAATCGCCCACCTGCTTGATGCGTTTAAGTTACCCACTGGGCTCCAGGGGAGCAGGAGGGAACTTTTGTGTTCTGAGCAGCTCAGAAAAGCAGTAAAATAGCAGGGATGCCAATTCCTCCAGCAAAGCCCCTTCTACCAAGTAGGGCCAGTTGTGCATTTAAACCCAGGACCTCATTGAAGCAGTGAGCTTCCCATTTGTAGAGGTAATCAAGTGCAGTTTGAATCTGTCAGAGATTCTGTGTGAGGTTGAGAGACGGGAGGACATGACCTCTGTAATTCCGTTGTTCTGGCTCTAACTCAATGGGCCCTTCATATCCGTCTTGAGGTTCACCTGCCTGCTACGCTTTCTGGCATGACAGTTTTCCGCTAGGAAAATGATGTCTAGCAAATGGAAAGGAAAATTGGTGCTCTGTTTGTGTGTTCCCCACCAAACGGGTATTATCTTAATGAGAAAATGCAAGCTGGAAGAGTTGATGACTGTAGCCGGATATTTTACTCAGTCAGGAGTCTCTTTGCCTACAAGTAGCTGGATATTGTTTTCTGCCAGTGAATTTGCCTCTGAGCTATTGCAGGATTCTTGAGGGTGGACATTTATAAATGGTGTTTGACTTCCCAGGGACAAAGGGGGCTTCTGGAACAGATCTAACGCTGGCATTTTGGAAGGGCTTAGAGGGAATGCTTATTAGATCAGCTCATTGAACAAGAAAGACTATAAGGACAATTGCTGGATATAAAACGTTAATGAATAAATGGTGTGATGATGGTTTGAAAACAGGGACGTAATGTCTTTTAGTTTATGTAACTAAATTTAAAATGTAAAGTCTGTAGTTAGACTTAACATGTCTGGGTGCATGACAATGTGTGGACAATATGTCTCTAATAAGAATAATACTTGCAGTTTTTTTATTGTTCGTTTCAGAATTCCATCCCGCCCCTGGATTTAATTTGCGTGGCGATTTTGTGTGATAATTGCTTGGTTAACGTACATGACGTTACAGGCTCCGTCTTGTGATAGGGCGATCTCTGTTCACAGGGTGTCCCACTGAGTAGGATGGCAGTTCCTTCCACACGAATAAGTTGTCTTCTTCATTTTCCTCCCCTACAGCTTCTAGCTGCATAGTTTGAAGCCTGGTTAATTTTGTGGAATTAAATCCATAGGATTGCCATAAAGTGTGAATAGGCTTCCAGAGTTTGCCACCAGCGTGTATAGAACACTGGAAGTGTGCTTCGCTCTTACCATGTAGTAGGGATGGGATGTCAATGAGGTAGGCAGTGGCACCTGTGAGAACAATTTAAGGACACTGATAAATGACAGGTCACACTAGGCATCAGTGTTGGGGACTGCGAATGTGATGGGTATGTCTGCACGGATTATGGTCACGCAGCCCTTCTGTATTCTTCTCTGTACATTTCTGGATTTGCAGGTAGAATCCTACAGGTGAAATTAGGCTGTGCCGCTCAGACGCCCTTGGGTGAGATTTGGAAGGGAGGATTGAGGGCATCTTTTTCTTCCTGTTTCACTTGGCCGATGAGGTTACAGTTCGTGGAGAGGCCGCTGTAACAGGGTCTCTTGCCCTCTGATCTTTGGATTGCTGATACAACATGGTGTGTTCTCAAAGAGGAGGGATCAAGATTTTAATGTGGAATTGGTTGATTGTAAAGCAAGTTAATTGGTTTATTTATTTATTTTATTGTAAACCAATAAATTTTATTTTAATGTGGAATTGGTTGATTGTAAACCAATTTTATTGGTTTATTTATTTATTTTATTGTAAACCAATAAAATTTTATTTTATATTTCTTTCAGATTAACATAAGTGACAAAGACAGTATGAAGAGTTCCCATATCACACCCAGTCTTCTCTATGATTAATATCTTACATCGGTCTGGCACAGTTATTAGAATTATTGAACGAATATTGGTACAAACATTCATACTTGTTACCTTGTTCATCTATTTATATCAGTATGGACTCATAGATATTTAGTTCATATTTTGAGTTATAATTCAGTACTACATTATTTTGTTACTCAAATCATCCCAACTTTGGCCATTGGAAGCTTTTTCAGTTAGCTCGCATGTCCCTTTGTGATGCCCCCACCTCCCATCATTCGCGTGTTTTTTGTTTGTGTTTTTAGCACTTTCTTATTTTCTGGTACTACAAGATACTCTAGGCTTATCTTATATATTCCCTACCCCAGGCCAAGCATCCGTCATTGACTAATTGATTTTTAAATATTGCCTCCAAAAAAAAAGTTGTTGTTTTTTTTTTTAAGAAATAATGGGCAGAATAAAACATATCTGTGGGTCAGATCACAGCTGAATCAATTCTACTGCCAGATATTCTTTCCAGATTCTTCTGTGCTCTCTCTCTTCATTTCTAAATCCAAATCTGTTCTCCTTCTCTTCATTCACGCTCAAGTAGAGATGACCATCCGTGACTCTTATTTTTTAAAAGTAGTCAGTCCGATAAATCACTTGGAAGGTGTGGTAGTGGATTCAGAAGAAATCTAGGGATTCCATACCCTCTCTCCTCCAAAACAAGAAGGTCCACTTGCAAACAGAAGGTGTTACAGATAAAGCAAGATTTGACTTTGCAGTATAGCCAGACTGTAGCAAGTGCGACAAGTAGGCAACGTACGTCTACATCTGTGAAGTCCAGACAGCACATGGCACCTCATGGGGACCCGAGAGGGAATGAGAGGGCGAGCCCGACATGGTTGTTGCTCTGCGGAAAGAGGGCTTATATTGGCAGAGCCTCTGATTTTGAACAGAAAGTAAAAAAAAAAAAAAAAAAAAAAAAAAAATTTAAACATTTGAGATTCGAACATCTTTGGGTCCACCAGTTTGAGACTTCCATAGGGGAGGCTATTGCTGATGAACCTGCAGTAGAATTTCAGCCATCAGGCAGTTCTGCACATCTTCCCCAGACCCAGCATCCTGGTGGAAGGCCGTGCGTCAGAATACATGGGCACCTGCTACTCACCTGAAGGCAAGGCCGACTCTGGCCCCTTCTCAGTATGTTGTCAGTAGTACTGGTGGGAAAGCCAGGACCGTAGTACTCACAGGAAAACCTGACCAGCAGATGTTGTGCTGCCTTTCTCTGTTTCCTGCCCTTCTTGCCTGTCCCTCCCTCCCTCCCTCCCTCCCTCCCTCCCTTCCTTCCTGAAAGCATTTTTCAACCATCCCAGTCTAGCTGAGGTGCTCTGGGACTCAGGGTTGCAGTCAGATAACCAGGATTACTTAGAAGGGGGTTAGGAGGATGGTTGGCTGGCGTTTAGCGAGTACAGCCCTGGGGCACAGAACCAAACTCTCCCCTGCTGATCCAGTGCCTGGGAGCCACCCCCCTCCCAGACTTGCATTCAGGGGAGTCCCTCAGCCATCCGTCACTCCCTCCTACCATAGGCTGAGCTATTCCTGTGCAGGTCTCCTTCTGGCACAAAGAAAGCTACGCTGGTTGAGCTTCCCTCTGCCTCTCTCACCGACGCCCCCAAAGCCTAATGAGCATCCAGGCTGGAGGGGAATCCCCTAGAAACCACCTGCTCTGCTGTTTTAGGATTAATGGAATCCAGTGATGCAGCAAAAATGCCATGACAGAACCTTATGCTGCCAATCCTCTTGGTGTCATTTAGCTAAAGAAACCGTAAACAAAACCCAAGAAGAAGAAAACAGCTGGTGGTATAATCCTGCTCTGTTCTTCAG
Source organism: Zalophus californianus (assembly GCF_009762305.2). NCBI lineage: Eukaryota > Metazoa > Chordata > Mammalia > Carnivora > Otariidae > Zalophus > Zalophus californianus. The sequence goes on from NC_045599.1 coordinate 12,300,862, forward strand.
AAGAAAGCAAAGGGGAGCAGGAGTCCTCATTTTCACATCTGAGAGGCGTCTGTTGACAGAAAATTCTAGGGAACTGTGTGTGTGTGTGTGTGTGTGTGTGTGTGTGTGTGTGTGTGTGTGTGTGAGAGAGAGAGAGAGAGAGAGCGAGAGAGAGAGATCATAACTCCATCGTGATTGTGAAATGGGGGAGCTGGGATTTCGCCCCAGCCCCTCCCTCTCCAAGATGGTCCTTTGTGACCTCGAGAGAGCTTTACTTCAAACAACTCCATTTCGGGGATTTCAGAGGCCTTTATAAACCCAGCAGCGAGGAGCACATTCTGTTTCCCCTGCTTCAAGAGGAGAGCAGCCAAGGCCCTGAATAAACACGGGCCGTCTGGTGTGGTCGGGGACCAGGAACACAAAGGCAGAGCCTGGCATTTGACTTAAATCCACTGGCAAACAGAACTCACTGTTTCTTGACAAATTTCAAATTTGGCTCCTGAGGGAAGGACTGTAGTCGCACCTTTGTTCACAGACCTAGACTCAGGCACTCAATAAGGCTGGGGTCGGCAGTAGGTGACGGCAAATGGGAAGTCAAGGATGTTAATGGCTAAGGCAGATGAGCAGGTTATTCACTTTCCTTTTGAACCGTAGCCTATCCACCTTCTGGGGATTGGATTCCCCCTCCTGAGAAGGCAAATTGGCCATGCTTTCGAGCCTAGACACTGGCTGGAGCCTTCTCTACCGAGTTTGTTTGTCCTGATGACAACTATGCTTATTTTTTGGTTTTTGTGGGGTTTTTGTTTGTTTGTTTGTTTGTTTTTTAATCATCTCAAGCTTGTGTTCAGAGCTGCATGGCCCTGAAGTGGTGAACAATGCAGGAGAGCCAGAGGCTGGATCCAGGGTGAAATTATTACAGTATAGAAGAGCCCTTTTAAGAAAGTCTCAGTTTCTGGGCGCCTGGGTGGCTCAGTTGGTTAAGCGACTGCCTTCGGCTCAGGTCATGATCCTGGAGTCCCAGGATCGAGTCCCGCATCGGGCTCCCTGCTCAGCAGGGAGTCTGCTTCTCCCTCTGACCCTCTTCCCTCTCGTGCTCTCTCTCTCTCTATCTCATTCTCTCTCTCAAATAAATAAAATCTTTAAAAAAAAAAAAAAAGTCTCAGTTTCTAAAAGTCCAGTTCTGGAGTTGGGGAATGACAGATCAACCGTGATAAACGGTGGCTGAGTCGTGATGTGGGAACTTAGTAGCTAGCTTGTCCCAGTAAATGTTCTCTAGGTCCTTCTTTTATGTAGGAAAAAAAAATCAGAAATAATAAAATCATTTAGACATCCGAATAGCAGGATTTCTGTGGCTTAATACCGAGTACATTATTGAGGTTAATGAAAGCAAACATTTATTGAATGTTTACAGCACTGAATTAGTACTTGATATAAATTATTGAATTCCATCATCAGAATCCTATGAAAAATTATGATTATCCCTATTTTACAGATAAACCGAAGAGGTTTTCTGAAGAGGTTAAGTCCTGTGCCTGAGGGAGTAGAGCAAAGGAGTTGGCAGGGATCTGGGTTGATCTCTTAGCAATTGACGGATTGCAGACTCCTCGGTGGATTTCTGTTACTCCATCCTGCATCTTCATCTGGGCTCCAACTCTCTTTCTCCTGTATAGAATTTTAGGTTTCTTATTCGGGAATCCCCAGAGGTCAGGCATCTTGAATCAGAGCATGTTCCATTAGCAGTGATAATACCCCAATTAACACCCACCCCGAGCCCAAACTTGGCTGTTTGTGGAGTACGCTCCACCAGTCAGCTGAGTTCATTGAGTTGAACACACACCAGACGAGCCAAAGCCCAGAGCACGTTAAGGAAGGATCTATTCTATCAATCTGTGTGAATACTGGAAAAGTACTTAGGGACACTGTTCTCTCAAATGACCAGTGAGGGTAAGTGCTACGACAAAGCCCAGGTCCCATAAAATGCCCAAGTGCAACTTTTTCCATTAGTATTCCTGCCGATTTAGAACGGCTGTTATCCCAACTTTACTGCAATACCAGCCCTCCACCATTTATTTTCCCTGTAAAGATTTTCTTTTCCACTTTCTTCTCTGGTAAATGCACATGGTAACTCCACATTGGCTTTTTGCAACCAATGGAGGAGATTTGTTTCTTGGAACTTACTTTGTTGCTTTTTCAAAATAGGAGACTCCGTGAGGCTGACACTGTGATCTTAGGTTTCTAGTGTATTCCTTAGATTCTTCCTGCGTCCTCACTGTGGATGCCTAGATTGGGAAAAATGTGAAGAAAGGTGCTTACCAGAAAGGTAAGAGTTCGGACCCACTGAGGAGGGAATGGCAAAGAAAGTAGATATATGTATGCTAGAAATGTGATACCGTAGTTAAAAATGACGAGGTACAAAGCGAGCTCAACATGGTTGAGCAAAAACACAGAGTGTCAAATGTTTACAAGTATTTTTCATCTCATTTCTGAAAAAAAAAAAAAATCACCAAGCAATACTCCGTGTTTTTCCCTGTAAATACACATCCACGGATGCAGGTGGATATGACAAGGCCTGGAAGACACATTACCAGCCACACCAACACCCTCAGGAAGGACAGAACTGAGGGTACCAGAAACAAACTGTGTGATAGAGGATTTGATCCTTATCTATAGGGTTTTAATGGGAAATTGTATTGATAGATTTGTTATAGAATTAAAAACATGAAATAATTTTAGCTTCAGGAAAGGCCATGGTAGCTGCCCCCAGCCCCCAGATAGGAGATTTCTACTCATGTCTCGGTGCGTGAAACCCCTTACCGCCTTTTATTTACAACTGGAGTTAGATTGGAAACGTGAATTTCCCTGGACTGGGTCACAGGGAGAACTCACCTGCCAGTTGAGAGCAAATGAGCTAGAGTTTCCTTGAGGTCAAGCTTTGTCCATGCCAGGGTGGCCGAGCTAAGGGAGTCCCGCTTGTGCCTGGCGTGGGACGCTGTTAGCCAACTTGGCAGTTTCATCTGGTGGTCGCCCTAAGAGATGAGTCTCCAAGGAGAGTTTGTCAATGTTCAGCATTTTTTTTTTTTTTTTTTTTTTGCTGGAGTTGACACGGGCAGCTCCGTCTAAGCAGCTCACCTCTTTGGTAACTTTTCTGAGGCCAGACACTTCTTGGGCAGCCAAAGCAAAACAAAGCCCCAAGCCAAGGAACAACACAACTGCAGCAGTGAGGACATGTCTCATTATTAATGACTTCAACAATCTGTTCATTCTGATGATCAAGAAGACAAGTCATTTGAGTTGAAAGACAATCCAGAAAATGGAAACCTGCATGCCTTGAGCACCCCATCCACCTGGGGACCTGGCCTTCCTGGATTTCCCTGGAACTGGCGTGGCCCTGATTTACTGGCCCCCTCTTACCCTGCGCTTAAGTGCATCTGGGCCACCCTGCCACCATCACATGCCTCGGAGGATTTTCTACCAAATTGCTGGGCTCAGGGAAACTGGAAACAACTCTGGGCGGGTGGTCTAAGAAAAAGCAGGGCTGGGGGTCAGTTGGGAGGGAGGGACGGTGCAAGGAGGGAGGAGGAAGAACCTCTGGGCAGCTGGTGAACGGGGTAAAAAGTAATTCCCATTTGGTCCCCAGTGTGTCCTAGCCTTGGGTTGTTGAGATGGGGCATATGGCTGTGTACCTACCTCAGGTTTATTTCAGTTTAGGTTCCGCCCTTCGGCTCCCCCCATTGATCCCTTTGTCGGGTCCTTAGAAAAGCAGATACTCTAAGTGGCTGCAAGGTACTGTGTGTGCCGGCTGAGCAGGAAACCAGCACCCTAGCTCTGCTTTCCACCTGATCGCTGCCCTCCAGCTCTTCTTGTGCAGGCACAAGGAGCCGCCCCAACCAGGCCTGCCTTCCAGGCTCCTGGGTCCTGCAGACTTAGGCTGTCTGGGCCCCGTACTCCTCCCAAGACAATGTGAAAAACTCAGTTTTATGATTGTGTTGTTACAAAGGCAAATCGGTAGTGTTATGTATTAAAATACCTCATTTGACCCAAAAGTTCATTTTTCCCCCCTTGGGATTTTAAAGAAATTAGAACATTTTCTTTGATCCCCTGGTTACTGACAGATTAATCCCAGCCACTGACTTGGGAACCTGGGTGAGCAAGCTCCTGGCTGGGTTTGCCAACCCTTACTGAATAAACTCAGATACACTCGTCACAAAAGAGGCCAGTAACTCAAGAGACAAGGGTTTGGAAAAAGAGGAAGGGAGAGATCTCTTTTGGGTGCTGACAGCCAGGGGAGTTGGCAGGCTTAAGCCTTAACACCTGACCTTTCTGCCCACCAGATGGATACCTCGAGTTTTAGAGAGAGAGAGAGAGGTTCAGGGGGGTGATGCCCAGGAGCAGGCAGAGCGGGCATGTTCCTGCGGGGAAGGGGATGCGTGGGTACAGTCTTGTAGGTATTCCGTTCCTGGCAGGGCTTTTCAGGTCTGGTGGTTGGAACATTCTGGTCTTCGGAAATTGTCTTCATCCACGTCTCAAGAAAGTGCGGTAAGAAATGAGCACACTGGGTTTTAGTTACAGCCTAGGTTCACTGGTCTTGTCTATTTCTGGGCCTCACTGTTGGAGTCTGCAGTTGAGCAAGAGGGCTTGCCGACACCCTCACCCCAAAGGATTGTGGGCCCTGGGGCTTGTGCTAACTTGCCCAACATGGGAGTCAGCCCTGTCCCAAAATGAATGACATTCTGTTTCCTCCTGTGAATTTAACTCTGATTTACAAGCTTTCCAGGAACTTATAATCTGGCTCCTCTCTGATTTTAAGTTCATTACTGGTTTTTGTTTTTGTAGCCCCTTGCTCAAAGAAACAAAACAAGCAAGCAAACGAACAAAAAATCAAGGCACAAGGATGTTTTAAAATGAGAGTTTAGTGGCCCTGAATCTCAAAGGGTTTATCAAGATAAAAAATCAGCTACCTCTCAATGAGTTATAACTATGTGTCATTCCCATTTAATTCCTGCAAGTCCCTGTGAGCCACTTACCCTGACCTTTGTCAAGGATGATCTTTACGAGCCTAGATGAAAGTAATGTGCTTGAGGTCACGCAGACAGAGTTGGAGCTGAGACCAAAGCTCTTTGTCTTTTCCCTCTGCTTCACTTGCTGTTCCTTCTCTCTCTCTCTCTCTCTTTTAAACACTCTATTTATTGAGAGAGAGAAAGAACCGGGGGGGGGGGGGAAGAGAACGAGTGAGGTAGAGGGGCAGAAGAAGAGGGAGAGAGAATCCTCAAGCAGACTCCCTGCTGAGCACAGAGCCAGATGTTGGGCCCGACCGGGGGCTCCATCCCAGGACCCAGAGGTCATGACCTGAGCTGAAGGCAGATGCTTAACTGAGCCGCCCCCCCCTCCCCCCGCTACCACCCACTGGCTGTTCCTTCTCTCTGGAGCTCTCTTACCCAGGATTCTGACCTGGGCTGCCTCCTTTCCTTCCAGGGCTCAGTTGATGAGGAACCTGCTCAGAGGGCAACCCCTGGGTCATTCTTGCTCCTATCACACAACAGGTAGTGCCTACTGCATTTCTGAAGTTCTGGCATTCTTTCTCATTCTCCTTCTCTCTCGTGTATATTTATATTGTGTGTCGGTCAGTCTGTTTCCCTCTACCCTTAATCCTGACCCAAGTATATGAACTCCGTGGTAGCAAGGATCTTTTCTCTCTCATTTACTCTATGCCTGGCAGATGGCATGTGGCCAGTAAGGAGTTGTTAATGGCCTGAGTCCAGAGTCCACGTATGCACATCACCACCCCTCCCCACTGCCCATGGAAGGCTTGCTTTTGCTTTGACTTAAACTTGATACAAGTCAGCAAATTGTAAATTGAGGTAATGTGACTCAATGAATAGGAAGCCCGTGCTCAAAGTTGACAGGTTATGTGAATTTTGACAGGTGATGTGAGTTGCCTGACCTTACGGCTTGGTTTCTTTAAAACAGGGAAGGTTAAGGTAGCACAACAATGGCTGTTGTCATGGAATCCTTCCTGAGACATTGCTCACCACCAGCATTATCAAATAAAAACTATTACAGTAAGTGATGAGCTCTGAGATGGTCCATTATGAGGTGTTTTCTGGAGAGAGGTCTGAAAAGCCAGAAAAAAACAATGACTCAGCCAGCATGACCTCGGATACTGAGGGCTCTTTTAGAGCACTGCTTTCCCAGCCAATGGTGACGTCACTTGAGGGTACACGACGCTCCTGGGTCCTGAGAGTCCTGTCCATTCAGGAGACAAGACTCTCCAAGGGATTGGCTGACATCAAATCTTTGGGAGATCTGGGGGGCTTCTCTAGATCTGCCTAACTTAACCAAATCTGATAGCTCAGAACTTACTCTACTTCAAAGTAGACTTTCAGTGTCAGCAGGAATAAGAGAATCGGAGCCTGGCCAGGCATTTCCTGTTGAGAGCCTTTGGGGTCCAGGTGGGAGCTCTGCACGGCCGGGGAGCATCCTGGTGTCTTGGCAATGGTTCTCTCCCAGTAGGAACCATCTCTAGGGTCCGAGGCTGGGTGTCTTGACAGTGACTGCCTAATAGCTGCTAAATTGTGACTTGCCTCGTCATTGTTCTCTTGAGGTCCAACTTACTACTTTGCAGAGCACTTTGGAACAAATAGGATCTACTTCTGTTCCAGGACAGCAGTGAGTGACTGATGAATATTTCAGGCTGTAATTTTCTCTTGTTTTGTGGGGACTTGCATGTATCACTCTTCTGCGCTCCCGTGGAAGTATATTCGGGGCAGGTACTTCCCAGCTGAACATCTGCGTCTCTGTATATTTGACTCTCCACAAATATCCTTTTGTCATTACAATCTTCAAAGAAGTCGGTCAGCATTAACCAAATAGCAGTGTTGGCAGATGCCTCTTAGAGTCTTAAGAACAAACCTGGGGGAGGCCAAGTGGCTCCTCTTTGGTGTCAGATCGGAAAGCCCCTCCTGGCAGTGGTCCGGCCCCGCTCTGCCTGCCTCGCGTTTCTCATTCTCTGACAGAAGGCTTGCGAAATTGTCTGCATCAGCGTGAATCCCACCCTTGTTACGGTATCATCCTCAAGCCTCAGCTTTTTTATTCACAGTGATGAGGGCATCGCCCCACTTGGGAACCATTGGTATGTATTTTGCATAAGGAGCCTCGTATTTTATTAATTAGCTCATCAGAAAAAAATGTGCTTTGGTGACTGATTCTTTGGGAGGAAATTCAGTGTCTCACTAGAGATCATTATAGGAGCTTAGTACAATTACGGATGTTAGACGGAATGACATTTGACATTATGGTGTGAGAGGTTCTTTCTAAATGGGACGTGACTGAGGCAGATGGTAAACCGAGGGCGATCTTTGTTTCATTTTTTCCCCCCCTTCAAACAGAAATGCAGGTCAAAGAGGGAAGCCTGAGATAAGAAACCTTGAGGCTTGCAGCTGTCTCCTCAGGGGCCGACCCAAGGGCACAGTTTACTAAGTTCTCTTGTTAAGACTGTGACTTAGTGGTGCAAAAAGGAGTTAGGGGACGCCTGGGTGGCTCAGTGGGCTAAGCATCTGCTTTCGGCTCAGGTCCTGATCCCAGGGTCCTGGGATCGAGCCCCGTGTCGGGCTTCCTGCACAACGGGAAGCCTGCTACTCCCTCTCCCTCTGCAGCTCCCCCTGCTTGTGTGCATGCGCACTCTCTGTCTCTCCCAAATAAATAAATAAATAAAAATCTAGAAATAAAAAGTTAGAAACTATGTTTTCCTCTCTTAAGATGTCCAGGGGACCTAGGGAAATATCCCAAGCAAAGCTACATAGCACAAAAGTGTTCAACTAGAAATTAGCCCCATCTCAGTTGATAGGCTCAAACAAACAAACAAGCAAATAAGCTTGTACGTCAACAAAGAGAAAGTGACCCAGCTCCATGAAAGGTATATCATTCTTTCAAAGTTCTCCCTTCATTCAAAACACACCTCACAAATACTTTCCTTGAATTTTTGCTTGTCCGTCCTATTCATCGAAACCTTTACTTCATCTCTTGCCAGACATTTAGGTCTTCCCTTGTTCACTTTCCCTGAGGTTTAGGACACAGGGCTAAAGTTTTGCTATGGCTAAAGGCTGACGAAAGACCAGAGCAAAGAACGATAACAAATTTGAGAAGTATCCCAGAGATGCTGTGGCCCAGTGGCTTTGATTTAAAACCAGACTGTAATTGGCTTCCTTCACGATCTTGGGAAAAATCATCTAAACTTGCTGTCTTCAGTATTAACTTTCGTCTGTCGTTGCATCTGCTCCGATGACCGGGGACTCCTGCCCAGCAGCTGTGAATCCCCCTTCCACCTCTCCCACACAGTGCCCACCAGGAGGGCCTGCAAGTGCTAGGGGGCCGAGAATGTCATTCTTAAAGGCAGGTGTTATTCCGGGCTCCAGGCATTTGCTTCACTTTATTTCTTAGCGTTAGTAAGGGTAAGATAATTTCTCTCAATAGGTAGGTCTAGCTGAGGACACTAGATTTGGAAAACTCTTGGCAATTTTGGTTACTCTGCCTACATTTTATTTATTTGTTTAAAAGATTTTGTTAGAGAGAGAGTGCACGTGCGCACAGGAGCACGCACAAGCAGGGGGAAGGGGCAGAGGCAGAGGGAGACGTAGCCTCCCCACCAAGCAGGGAGCCTGATTCAGGGCTCTGCTTAGCCGACTGAGCCACCCAGGTGCCCCTCTGATCACAGGCTTCACTCCTCTGACCCAGCATCTCCTATCCACGTATTTAGAACTCACCTAGAGATGTCCGTTACAGATAGAGGGGGAGAAACCAAGATAAGTCTTGGTGGAGAAAGTCACGTGCTGCACGCCGGCAGAGAGCCCCATCTCCTTGCTGGACCTTTCTCATTTGCATGTACCTTTGACTGTCTGGAAAGTGAAGTTTATGTGTTCCACTTGCCTCGGAAGGAGGTCTTGAGGGTCACAGAGCAGAGGTTGAGCTGTTCTGACCCAGGTGCTGTAGTCTCGAGGATTCCTTCCTGCGAAGGTTTCTTTGGGACCTGCTGTGCAGTGAGAGGGACATTATTAGTTACCCCTGAGACAGGAGCTCCTATGGGGACTCTCTGCCGTAGCTTCAAGCCCAGTTCCCTCCCGGGTCCCCAGGGGCTGTGGAGGATGGCTTTGCCCAGACCCCACCTTGGACCCCTCGATTTATCTCCTAAGGGTCTGGTTTTCTTGTTGAACTCTCTGGAACAAGCTGACACCATTGTCAGCCGTAAGACACCATCGTTTCAACAAGACCGGCAGTAGGGTGTGCCTAGACTGAAGACTTTTGTGAAAAGTTCGCTTTGAAGTAAATACCATAAAACCTTTTTTCATGCCCCAGGAGCGTGAGACAGGGTCCTCTTCCATGTGTGTGGCCAAACCACACTCAGGGACTTTTCCTCCCAGCTCAGAAACCCACCATGTGGAAGTGGTTGTCTGCAGAAGGGGGCTGCCGCAGACTCGGGGTGAAGATGCTGTGGCAACACCCAGAACTGGTTCTGGAAGCCGCGGGTCAGTGTAAATTCTGTGGTCCGGGAAGGCGTTCTCAGCGTAATGAGAGGGAGAGACCCTCCCTCTTTATGGCTTATCCCCAAGAGACCGAGGGAGGAAGGGCTCATGGCCAGCTACCTTTGCCATCCTGTGCAGACAGGGTCTGTTCCCCACTCCTGGTGTTCTAAGTGAATGTGCAGCATTCATTCATGGGCAGCATCTACTGAGCTCATGTTAGCATGGGTGGTAAAACGGCTTCGAGTAATCAACATCCCGACCGTGGAACTAGATGGAGCTCCCCCGACATCAAAAGCATTTCAGAGTTTCAGGGGCCAAGTCACTAGACACAGGGTAAAGATGGCCAACTAGACTGTGGCTTAAATGATCAAGTCACCAATTCACCCCCGTGGTCTTTCTTTTTTCACTTTTAGAATGTTTGGGGTGCTGGGAAGATGGGTCCGATCTCTCGCTATCCACTTGTTCATGTTAATGTTGATGGTTCTTTTTCTCCAGCTCGTTCCTCTGGCTGCAGCCGTGCAGGATCTAAGACTAGGGAAAAGGGCTGCTCCTGAGATCCCACTGGAGAGCTGAATTTGCAGCTGGGATCTATTAGTTGCATTTCTAAGCTTGAGAGGTCATTTTCCCTTTACCTTGAAGGTAAAACGTGCCTAATAATCCACTGAGTGATTTTCTTATCTGCAATTTAGATGCCTGAGGCTATCTGGGGACATTTGCAAAGGCTGCTGTGTTGCTTGGAAGCAGGTGTCTGGCCAGCTATACAGCTAAATAGTCCTTCTCCCTCCCGTTTTTTACAGACCATATTTCCCAATTCCAGTTTTAAAACATGGAGCGGGTTAAGCCCAGCATCAGTCCCAGACTGACATTTGCTAAAAGGACCCTCTCATTTAGCCACTGATTTTAGTGAGACTCGAAAAGGGAAGGTCTTTACTACTATTTTAAATTGGTGAATAAAAACGGACGCACCAGAGGGAGATTTGCCAACCATATAAATATATAGGTGTTAAGCCCCCCTGTACATAAACCAAATATAAATGGAAAGACAATGAGTAAACGGCACATATAAATGGACAGAACTCCAGTGGATAAGCCATAAAGATCTGACAGCAAGGCCCATATGTCTTTAAAATTCGCAGCTTTTCTACTCAAGTAATGTGTGATTTGTCCCAGGTTTACAGTTCATTCATCCCACTCAACGTCCACTGTGGCACCGTTCAGTTTGTCTGCTGTCTACACGTTGGGGCTTTTGGCAAATGCAGACGCTCTCGACAAGAACAGCTTTTGAGTGTTATTCAGACCCCTGATGGGCCTCAGATAGTATAAAACAAGGATTTGTAGATCTTCAGGGATGTAGCGCTGTGTGAAGCAAAATATCTTCTCACTTCTTTTGCAGTACTTACATGTGGGGAGCTAATCCCAGAGACAGGAGAGGAGGAGGGACCTGCACAGAAGCCATTTTCCCAGAGGTTTGGGGGAAAGTGAGCTAACTTTATAGAACTGATGGATGGTCTCTGATCATCTTGAGCACATCCTCAGCTGTGTCTTCCTGATGTCTTCTAGTCTCAGAGAAACACAAGTTAGGAATGTTATACACCCCGCCCGCCATTTTTTTTTTTTTTTTTTTTGCAGGATCAAATGACGAGACACGTGAAAAGTAGGATAAAAATCATACTGTATATCGCCATGCGGGATTCTCATTTTTGGAGGAAAGAGAGGCTTTCTGTAGGAACTGACTAGGGAAGCCACTATTTCAGCTTGACTGCCAACTGGAGAGCGCTTAGGTCCTGAGAAGACATGGTTCCATAGCGCTGAGCAAATCTTGAATTTTCACTCAAGGGTCTAGTCACATAATGCTCGTGTTCATTCAGTTTTCGTCAGCATGGATGCCACTGTCATTCCACGCTGTGATCTCCAGTGCTGTACATCCCCATCCTGTCTTGGACGGTGATACTGCTTTGAATGGTGCTCACACCTTGACCTCCTCCGCCAGCTCCTTTGACTTCTTCAGAGTGCCAGGACCGAGCGTGACAAGTGTGTTATTGGTTTGCACGGAAGTGCTGGGAGCCCAGCAGGGGGCTGAGATCAGAGAGGCCTGTGGCACCTCCCAGGACATCTGACCTTGCTGTGAGGGATTGCCAGACAAGCCTTCTGAAGCGGGAGGTATTCACAAGAAGAAGGTGGAATATTCTGTTCTCGCAGGGACAGGCAGCAGGCACCCCCAGCATAATCTCTTACAGAAGGGTCAGGAGGCAGGGCGCTTTACCTTGCATGGAATTATTCAAGAGGCTGCACAGCTTTGCATAGCAATAGAAGGCTTGTTGACAGGACTTAGAGGCTTCTGGAAGAGGGGACTATTCTCTGGGACCGCCACACACACAGTCATTAACCCCCTGCGGGACAGTGTGAAATTATGCTGTATTGGAGGCTGGGTTCACTTGTGTGGCCCTATTGACGCCATTTTCCCCCACGCTGGCCAGTAAAGAACCAAGCTTTTCCCTCAGTCCATATCATTAGCGAGTTGGGGGGCCCTGCGTTGCCACAACATCACCCAGACAGTTGAGGTTCCAGCGTTTTTCTGCAGTACGCTGCAAGGGGCGGGGGTGGTGCCTCCGCAGAGGTGAGCGCTTCTCCCCTGGAGCTAAGGTTTGGGAGGGAAGGCTTGTCCCTCCCAACCCCTCCACTCTCCCACCCCTGACAGAGGAAGGAAAATCACATTTCTCCTCTGGGGAGGAGCTCTCCTATTCAGGAGGGTCAGTTTTTTTCTAGTACAAAGAAATGAGGTGAGTCTTCCCCACGTTACTTGTTAGTTACCACTTGGGCCATCCTAATGGTCTAACTCTGGACAAGTCACAGCCTCTGAGTCACGCTCTAAGGACTCAATAGACAGTTCCTAGGGGAAGGTGTTAGTGGAACAGCCAGAAGGCTCTCCTGTGTTTGGCAGATCTCGTGCCTTGGGTTAGCTGGGTAAATGTCCAGTATTAAGGAAAGGCAAGGACTTATTTAGGTGCTGGTTCGGTTCTTTTTTCTTTTTGTTTCTTTCTTCTCTCTCTCTCTCTCTCTCTCTCTTTTGGCAGAGCAAGACCCAACAGTGAGCCTGTTTATCATTCCTGAGGCCTAGTTTCTGTCCTTGTAAAGTGGAATGGATAATGCCTACCTGATGGGAAAAACTGGAGACAAGAAATAGGGAAGGAGTTATATGTAAGTCTCTAGGATGGTGTACTGGGCACACTTTGAAAACAAAGACGTAGGGGTGCCTGGGTGGCTCAATTGGTTAAGCATCTACCCTCGCCTCAGATCATGATTCCAGGGTCCTGGGATCGAGCCCCGCATCGAGCCCTGCATCGAGCCCCACATCGGAGCCCGCTTCTCTCTCTCCTGCTCCCCCTGCTTGTGCTCTCTGTTTTACTGTGAGATAAATAAATAAATCTTAAAAAAAAGAGAGAAAATAAAGATGTAGGTGCTGATGTGGAAAGTTGTCAAAAAATATTAGGTGGATAAGGGCAAGCTGTAGCGTGATGTGTATATGAGAGTGTGTGTGTGTGTGTGTGTGTGCGTGTGTAGCGTGATGTGTATATGAGAGTTTGTGTGTGTGTGTGTACAAAGTTAACGAATTTTGCATAGGGAGGTGTATATCCTAGAATGCGCCTCACCAGGAGGGGAAAGAGGAATCCTAAGAATCAGTGGCAAGTTGGCTTGGAGGAGAGGGATGGAGAGTTAGGCTCCAGGAGGAAGGTGTACACTTTCTATTTATATATTTATATTTTCTCTGCTTAAGTTTTTTGTCCAGGTCTGTGTAGTCCTCGTTTTCAAAATGACAACAGTTTATTTGCAGAGTAAGATGAGGGCCCTTCCTTTTCCTTCTGGATCAAAAAAATGAAAACCTTCGATATTGGTGTGGGATTTAAATTATGTGTCAAGTGCCCACAGCACGCAGGAGGCTTGGTTAATGTTGGTGCAAACAACACAGAGGGAAGACCTGAGTGTTCTTTCTACTGACCGTTTCTTTTCTTTTCTTTTCTTTTTTTTAGATAGTAATGACGCCTATCTATGAGATACCATATATTGTTTTTTAGGCAGTGTGTACCATCTATTTCTCTGTCACTTCTGGTTCGGAGACGTCACTGTCCTTGAGGTGGTGAAGGATCGCTGGATTGGGAGTAAGACCAGGTTTGCCAGCAAATACTGTGATTTGGGACTTGGGGTGGCTTACTTGTTCTGAGCATTTGCCGGACACCTAGATGATGTCCAAGGTCCTGCTAAGCTTGAAATGTCCATATCCACTCGCTGGTGAGGTTGAGGGAGCTGGAAAGGGAGAGTTGGGAGTGGTCTGTGTCAGAGAGCTCAAAGACAAGACAGAGGAGAAATGTCACGGAGAGAAGTTGGAGGTTAGGGAACAGTTTCCTGAAACAGACCCAATCTGTTACGAGCCCACACAGCCACTAGCTTGCTCCTTCTGCTTCCCGGGCAAGAATTGTACACCCACTGCCAGTGAATCCATAGCAGAGCTCTTTTCACTGTTCTAAAAGCCTGCAAAGGTAAGTTTTCTATTTCTTTGGGTTGGATTTTGTTGGCAGTTTCTTCTTTCTGGTGATTTGTTTTAAATCTAAAAGGGAAGGTCAATGCTTTGGGCTGCATATTTACTTAACTCCGTTTCTCATTTGTTGGAATGTATAATGTCAATTTTCTTAGAGCAGAACCTAGTAGGAAACAGGTCTGTACAGCGGAGGCCTCCCCTGTCATGTATGGGTGGGTGTGTAAGTATCTAATGCACTTAAAATTCAATACACAGAGGATACAGAGTACTGTGGATCTGTCACCCATGGCCCCTTTCCAAGGGAATGCCCAGCCCTCATTTTTCTCTTCAGCCGCCCCTCGATAAAAGCTGGCCTGCTTTTATCAAGCTCCTAATGTCGTGTAGGGATTATGTCCTTCCTTCCTGTCTGGGCATTGTTGTGACGGCCAGGTGAGCTTGTGTTGGGGGGCTGCTGGAAGCCAGGAAAGACTTTGTTCCCCTCTCTCTTGTGTAACAGCGAGCAGTGAGCCTGGGGGACTTGTGAGCTGTTGCCATGGTCACTCCCCAGCGTGCCCAAGGCCGAGTCCCCACGTCCACTGCGAGTCTTTATTAGAGACAAAGCAACATGTGACTATAAGCCTCAGCTCACTTGGTAAGGATGGTGGCCTCGCCTTGTCCCTTCATGTCGCTTTGCCCCATGAGTGGAATGGAGCTGATCTGTGGCCAACAGGCCCAAGTTTTCCTAACGCCAAGACAGACGCGCCAACCCTCCAAACACCATCGATGGGATCCACAAGCAAAACAACGGGAAAGGAAAACAATGACGGTTCTGTTTCATAACAAAAACAGTAATTTGAACAAACCACTGACATGATTTTACGTACTTGTACTCATATTACGGCCGGAAGTTTTGCATTTTTTTTTTTTTCACATTATACGGCTTTGGGAACATTTTTCCATGTTACTTTGTGGCCCTCGTAATTAGCTCCATTACTGTGTAAAGGAAAATAAACACGGTTGTCTTGAGGCCCCGCAGGGACTAGCATCCACGACATAGGACAGGAATATAAACTGTCTCTAATTCTGATTAGAGATCGTAATTCACTTATGGGGCTTTGCCACTGCCTATGAGGAAGTCCCAGACTTTTTCTTTTCCTTCAAAGCACATCCACGGACTTCTTGACTTATCTCTCCCGCAGTATATTCTTGAATTGGGCTGTTGCTTGTCTTCTCAATTCATCCAGGGACGCCTTCTTCATTAGGAGGAAGTAACCTCCGACCTCACGTCTCACTAGGCACCTGACGAGGGGCCTCAGCTAGGATTTCTCAAGGCCCAAAGTCATTTTGAGAACTCCCCTAAGACAAAAGGGAGCCTGCTTTTTTTCTCCCCACTTAAAGGGCTGTGATAAATAATGCAGAAGGCAGAAAACGTACCCAGAATTCAGGCCGATGAACAATGTGCTTGCTTCCTGAACGTGGGAGATGTCACTGACCTTGATTCTCATTCCGTGCGGAGGGGTCAGGAGGAAGAGATGTTGCCGATAGTGGCACGGCAGCAGGGAACTCTCCATTTCCAGGCCCAGAGCTCTGATTCTGCAGCCACAGTCAACTGGCTTTGACGGTGTGAGGTCTCGGGGCCGCAGGGGAGAGCCGGGCATCTGGCTGGAAGCTGTGTTGTGAGGGCAGAATTCCCACAGCCAGCCCAGGGTTCCTAGGGGTTCCTGCCCTCCCCTGCGGGACGTTCCCACCAGCTCTCCTGATCTCAGAGGCGCCGCCTGCCAGAGGGAGGACCCTCCTCAGCGCCCACGGGCACAGCAGTACTGTTGTCTGTGTGGCACCTGTTAGCCACATACAGCGGGGCTGTCTGTCACCGCTTGCAGCCCACCTGCCGCCAAGAGAGGGAGATTCTCTGAGCACGACCTTGCACACGGGCGAGAGCACCGATTGCCAAGGCGGCGGGGGGGGGGGGGGTTCCTGTGCATCACCTGGGGGGAAGCAATCCCTGAAATCCTAGGCACAGAGCAAAGTCTCAAACCCCTGTGAGACTAACCCCACCTCGTAAAATTGGGAGAACCACGTAGCTAGTAAACATTGTTAGACAGCAAAGGGCAGCAGGGATTATTAAAACATTGACAAAACTTTCAAGTTCAGTGGCCCTGAATCACATCTGACTGGAGCATGTCCTAAGGGCAGCAGTAGGTCTCAGGAAGAGGTCACAGTTGTGAGTCAGCTGGGTGAGGAGAGGGGGCTTTTGGGATTTTTCTTTGTTTGATTGTTTTCAGCTTATAAAACAAATTCTTTTTTTTCTCCTACAACTACGTTAAATTACAGTCAGCAAGGGAAGTTTTGCATGTGGATGCCCTCTGATCTGTCTTTCGAGCAGCCTGGGAGGGTCATTTGGGTGGGATGGCAGGAGGGTGGATATCTACCGGTTTAAAGAGTATCATCTGACTGTGTTCTGTAAGTAGTTCTCTGATCCCTTCTAGCAATAATCATACTTGTCAGAAAATGGGGCGGGCTGGGCTCAGAATCACTCCCCGCCAGTCAAAACTTCTGCTGAAAGAGAAGATATTATGATCTGCTAATTACATTGCTGCAATTAAGAAGTTGGGGCTGATGGCTCCACGCTTCCAATATGCAAAGATCAGCGGCGGATTGAGTTGAAATGCTACATCCTGTGACCTGTTTTTAATTGACTTCCCTCCTCCCCGTTCTTCAAAGCAGGGCCCCACCCAAAGCCACCAGCTCTGACTTTGAAGCTCCCTTGAAAAAGAGAGAGAAAAAAAACAAAGGCCAAAAGTCAAGGGCTTTCAAGCACATATGTTTTAGGCCAAATTCACAAATGTCTTTTTTTCCTCTTTTTTTTTACACAGATGCTTTTTTTTTTTTGAGTGAGTTCTTTAATCTGGAAAAACAAAAAAAGAAACTGAGACATGCCATATTGATCATGTTTAAAGAATCTTATTTAACAATTGGTCTAGTCACAAATGCCTGCTTTTCTAATATTTTTCTGGTGATGGAAGTTTAACATTTCTGATACGTATGGAATAGCAGATCAGCTTTTTTTTTTTCCTTTGAATACCTCCTCTGTGATGTAATTATCACATGATGGCCGATGGCTGGTTCTCTTGGACAACCTTTGCCGAACCCCGTGGACAGCCAGCTGTGACTCACTTACGGGTCCGTGAGGTACCCTTCATGAGTTCATGGTCTGTGCTCAGGGAACACATCGTCGTCTCTAACCACCTTTAATTATATCATTCATATTACAGAAATAAAATCCCAATAATTTCATGTTAAATTGATTATTTGCCAAGATGAGACACATAGGAAGAATGTTTGCAAATGTATGGAAGCAAATAAGGTATCCTAGCCCATTTTGTAAGAATATTTGGATAACAGATTCAGGTACATGCTCAGAACATTAAAAAAAGGGGCGGGGTCCTCCTTGGAAATGCCAGCAATACTTGCAAAGTCTTTGTGGCTTCAGGGCTAGAATACTTTGCAGCCCTTTTGGTTTGGTTTCCATTCATGGGTGTTCAAATTAAAGCTAACTCTTTTTTATATCACCATCCCCTTTTTTAAAAAAGATTTTATTTATTTATTTGAGAGAGAGAGAGAGCACAAGCGGGGGCAGAAGGAAAAGCAGACTCCCCACTGAGCAGGGAGTCCAACGCAACACAGGGCTTGATCCCAGGACCCCGAGATCATGACCTGAGCTGAAGGCAGATGCTTAACCGATTGAGCCACCCAGGCGCCCCAGCATCCCTTTCTCATTTTGACAACATCGAATGTCTTGGGTTCTTTATAGGACAGCAGCTCATATTCATGTAACGCTTTTCCATTTAGAACTCCCCAAGCCCATCCCCACCCAATATAAAATCATTTAAACCCTGCTCCAATCCTGTAAGGCAAGTACTATTGTTACCTCTGTTTTAGAGATGTAGAGACCTCGGTTCACAGAGATTTAGGAAGTGTCGTAAGTGAGCCAAGATGAGATCTTCTGATCCCACATCCCTGTACCTAGCATGTGCATCTCTTCTCTCAGTGCATCCAGGGTTAATGTCCAAAAGAGTGGGGTGGGAAAATGTTTACTCTCTGCCTCTGTGCCAGTACTCTAGTTAAAATCCTACACGCTCTTTATTCTGGGAAATTATCAAGACCCGTGTCACCACCCAGAAGGAACCTTTGGCATTCGAATTCATTCATTCACCATTTTTTTTTTTTTGAGTGCTGTTATTTACCAGACTCCATTTTAGCCGTGAGGATACCGCAGAGAATACAACTGATCAGTCTGTCCTCTTGGGGGGGGGGGGGGATAGAAAATAGGTATGTAACAAAAATACTTTCTGATAGCTATCAGTGTTATGGGGAAAGCAGAGGAAGGGAGTATGTGGAGGAGTGGCTGGGGGTGATGAGTTGGAGGTGGTGTTTTAGGTGATATGGGAGGTAGTATTTCAGGAGGGGTTCATTGTCAGCCTGCCCCAAACCCACTCAAATGCATGTGCTTTACAAATTCTATGCTGGCCATCATGTGGATTCAGCCTGTGCATTGCATGAGATCTTTCACAGAGAGAGGTTTTCATTTTACAGATAAAAAACTAAGAGAGAGGGGCTACTGGGGGCCTCAGTCGATTTGGCGTCTGCCTTCGGCTTGGGTCATGATCCCAGCATCCTGGGATCGAACACTGCGTCGGGTTCCCTGCTCCGTGGGGAGCCTGCTTCTCTCTCTGCCCCTCCTCATGCTCTCTTTCTCTTGCTCGCTCACTCTCTCTCAAATAAATAAAATCTTAAAAAAAAAAAAAAACAACAACTAAGAAAGAAGTCAAGGCATTCGGTCAGGGTCACGCAGATGATTCCTGTGTGATTAGAGTCACGTTCCAGGTTTCCTGACTCCCACAATAGAAGTCCTTCCATCACACCATGCACCATTTATCCGCAAGAGCCACGGACCCCGTGGGTCCTTCCTCATTTAGACCAAAGGCTGGGAAACCCAAGCAGGGAGACAAAGGCTGTACTCCTTGTAGCTCAGAGTCCGATTCCTTGAGAGCACACTCCCCCTGAGCATGCTAGCGTGGACGTATCCCTATCACCAGCTTCCTTACTGTTGGCTAGAGGAGAGGGAAGCAAGCAGATTTGAGCCATGGCTGCAAAAACTTTCCTTCTGTGTGGCCATCACGTGTGGATGTTCCAGGCCTCTGAGGACCTCTGTGCTATGGCAATACTTTGTGGACAAAGGACTTTTGTCAGGCTGCATGTGCCGTGGAAACCCAGCCAGGTCAGCTCAGACCCAAACAGTCCCTGGGTCCCATCCCAGCATTTCACCTCTCTGTTTCTGTGGCCAAGACCTGGAAACACAAACTGACCTCAAACAAAGCCCCTCGGCCACATGCGCTAGACCCAGGCCACCCTCACCGGTTGCTGCTGTAGCCCATTTCGTCATCTTTGGCTCTACTCTTGGAAAAGTGCTCTCATGTAATCGAAACGGTGAAACATTTTCTCACAACAGAAAGAAGACGTGTTCCTTGCAGACAACAGAGAAATTATCGAGGACTGCAAGAAATTTATAGCACTTGTCCTAACCCTATCACCTGATGGTAATTGTTAATAAATGCAAAGTAAAGCCCCAGTCTGTTTTTCTGTGACTTAAAATACTCTTTTAAGAATAATTTTAAAAATTGGCTCATCCTATAAATTGCTTTGCAACTAATTTGTTTTCATTTTTCTTAATGCCATAATAATAGTATCATCTGAATCTCTATTGACTGCCTACTATATCTCAGCTACAAAAGTTCTGCAAAACAGCTGCTACAACTCCTATTTTACAGCCAAAGAACTGAGGGTTCTGAGATTGTTTGTTCTTTCTCTCCATTGTCTCATTCAGTAACCTCATGCCTAGGTTCATTTGTCAGCTCTAGCTCAAAAAACCTTCTTGTCAGCCCTGACCTTTCCTCTCAGCCTTGGACTTTGTTACCCAGTTGCCTTCCTGATGTCTCAATTGGATCTCAAAGGTGCTTAGGACTCAGACCTTCCAAAGTTGTGCACAGGTACTTTGCATGGTGATGTAGGTGGGAATGCACCTCTGTTGTCACGGCCTTGGTCTGGGTCACCCTCTTAGCCCATTGCCAGCAGGACACTCTTGACTTTCTTGAATTTATTCATTACCCAGCCATTGAAGGATCTTTTCAAAATGCAAATCCGATCATGCCGCTACCAACTCCTAACACTTGAGTGACATTCTTCTGCTCTTCAGGTGAAGACCGGGACCCTTAACTTGGTCCACCCAGCCGCCATGTTCTGCCTGCCTCCTGACGCGGCCTTGGTTCACACCTGCTCCCCACGCTCTGCACTGCCATCACACAGATGTTCTTGGGGTTCACGTACCTAAATCTCAACAGGAATTGTGGACTTGTTCCTTCCGACTGGAATGCTCTTCCCGCCCCACCCCCCATTTCTTCTTTGGCTGAATTATTCCTCCTTTGTCTTTCGATGTCAGCCCCATTACCTCATCCTGAGATAAGGCCTCCTCGGTCCCCGGTGACCACATCAGTTTTCTTGTATTACTCACTCTCTTCGTATGGTCCGCCTCTTCTCTGTAGCTCTCACTGTGGCTTTAGACTTATTTGTAACAGGATTCTTTGATTAAAGACCATAATGACATTTAGGCTGTAAGCTCCATGAGGGCAGGAGCCATACCTGTCTGTGTCTACCATTATATCTTTTTTCCCCTTAATTTTTAATTTTTTAAATTTTTTTAAGTTTTTACTTTTTTATTTATTTTAAGTAATCTCTCCACCCAATGTGGGGCTCAAACTCACAACCCTGAGATCAAGAGTTGTGCGCTCTACCAACCAAGCCAGCCAGGTGCTACCTACCATTATGTCTTCATTGCCTAAAGCACTGACTAGCACATATCCATTACTAACCATGTGTTGGGTGAATGAGCTGTATGACTCATCAAGATTTACCCAGTGAAAGGGCTGAGCCAGAATGGAACCTGCTGTGTGTCCTGTGACACGGTGATATCAGGAAGGTGTGAAGCATTAAACTCATTTATGTATAATATTATGTATAATGATATCCTCCAACATACAGGACCATTTCCAAGATCTCTGGACCTACCTCTGTCTACTTCGACATCCCTGCCTACCTACACAGAGGGAAGCATTTGCCTTGCTCGTTGACAAGAATTTCATTATGATAGCATTGGTTCGATTCATATATTTTGAAGTACACATATCCTTTGATTGATATCTCAGCCTCGGGGTAGACACTAGGGAGGAAAGCGAAGGGAAAGCGTGCTTTGAGGACAACCTACAAGAGATATGAGGGCAGAAGCAAAGGGACTGTGGCAGCCAAGTCAAGTTTCCCAGGCTTGGGAGTGGTATGGACAAAGAGGAGAGAGGAACTATAGTATGTTTTAACTGGAAGAGGCCCCAGAAATCCTCTCATTCGGCCTTCTAATTTTATAGATTGCTTTGATGTGGCCCAGTTCACATGTGTAGCTATTGGGAGCTCCAGGACTAAACCCCATACATCTTCCTTAGAGAGGCTCAAACTCCCAAATACTTCTTTGTTAGCCCATCAGCAAGTACTAACTGAACGTTCACCATATAATTCCGTATATTTAGTATGGAGAATGTAGAGAACAGCTAATGAATTAATAGCAACCATGAACAGTAATAGTCATAATGAGAGCAGCATTTTGTGTTAATACGATGCTTTAACCTTTGCAGATTACTTTTGTGCGTTGCCTATCACGCAAGCCTCGCAAAACCTTGGCCCTAGACCGGGCACAATTCTCCATAGGAGGAAAGATTGTGTAACTTGTCCAAAGCCACAGGTCCATGAAATGGCAGAGCTCAGCCCCAAGTTCAGATTCCCAGACTCCAAGCCTGGTGAGTCTTCCACTGCCTCTTGCTGTCGTGTGAAGGGTGAAAACAGACGCTGCAGCTGCCCAGGATCTCTGTGAAGTTCCCCGCCGGGGTGGGAGCTCCGCCTTCCGAGTTTAAGAACACGCGAGGAATAATGCAGACCCTGATCTCAAGTGACCCTGACCTCTCTCAGGCCCAGCCCTTCCCTCAGCATCAGTCAGGCTGCCAGATCTCACGGGGCAGCGATTCTCTGCCGAGCTCAGCAGAGAGCATTGGGTTAAGATTCTCACGTTGACAGCAGTTTTGTCTGGTAAAGGTGTACCCAGCCTGCCTTACGCGTGCCTCTCACACCTGGGATGATCGGAATCTCTATTTGCAAACACATCTACCTCGAAACATAGATCATTAAAAACAGAAATATCCCTATGAAAATAATTCACTGTCGCCCTTCCATTTCAGTCACTTGGTAGGTTCTGAATGTATTTTTCTTTCCAGAGTCTCTGAAAAGCTTTTGGTTCCCCCAAAAAGCTGGGTGCTAGTGTTTTCTTTCCTCCTCTCCATCTGACGTAAGTTCGGTGTTTTGTTTCTCTCTGCTCTGCCAGCTAGTAACCTGCAGGTACTGGGATGAAAGAGGCTTTCTCTCAGCTCAGGCAGTGCCCCAAGTCCCACCCCAAACACAGACACACACACACACACACAGACACACAGACACACACACACACACAAACGGTGTGGAGTACAATAGTTTGACGCACAGGATGCTCTGCAGAGAGAGGGCGGTTCGCGTCTCCCCACGGTCCTGTGTGGGCCGGCTCAGGGAAATGGAATTGGCTGCGATCCATGCAAATCAGCATCCTGGAAAAGGAAGGTCTGGGTCAAGAGGAAGGAATATTCCATCCTGAGGAAGAAAGATTAGGTTTGTTCAATGTGCGTGCTTGGGGAGACCTTCCCCATTGACAATGCACTATGGCCCCTAATTTAGCAAGCTCTCCGTCTGAGATTACTAACCTGTATTTAGAAGAAAAGCACATTCATGATTGTTATTAAGCAATCTAATTTTAGAACCATTACTAGAATAAAACTCAGGAATATGATAATATTTAACTAGAAATGTGACTAATAAAGCTCCCCGTATTTCCACATGTCGCCATTAAAGGCTGTAATTAAACGTAAATAGTGCAGCAGGGAAACTTCTTTTGGGTGCAATGGTAAGGAATTGCTTTTAGCTAGCATTGTTTAGTGGAATGAGCTACTGAAATGATAGATTCCCTTTTCCAATTTGGTCCCATCATTTCGATGAGAGACTATATGGCATGGTTTTTTGTTTGTTTGTTTGTTTTTAAGGCTAGGTGGAGACCAGGGGTCACTCCTAGCTTGCACAGGGACACACGTGACCACTTTAGTACAGGTCAACAGGGAACCACCTCAAACGGGCAAGATGGAGGGTCAGAGGCCTGGATGAAGTGTGGAGACTCAGTAGCTCAGCCTTCACTCACATGTGGTGTATCTCATACAGTTTGTTATTGTCATAAATTTCCCTCCCTCTTTTCTTACACCTCCTTTCTCTCTCTTTCTCTCTCTCTTTTGCCTCCTTGCCTTTACCTTTTGGCTAAGACTTCCAAAACGGTGACACTTAAGGATGATGATTTTAGTTACGTTTGTCTTCTTGAATTTGATGAGAAAACTTGGGGTTTGCTTTTCATCACGATGCCAGTTGAATGTTTTATGTTTGTAATCTGTCTGTCTCAGAAAGTCAGGGCATTTGCTGGTAGTGCCCAAAGAACCCTCTGGGGGCGGCGGGGGGGGGGGGCGAGTATTTTACAACCTTTATGATTTAAGACCCATATGGTTCTTAGTTCCTCCAGCCTTAACCTTCATCAGGGCCTGCTTAGTCTTGTCCATGTCTCCAGGACCAGTTCCTGACCTGAGGCAGGAGACTTTTGGGAGCCTGGCCCGGCATGCTGGGGAGAAGTATGAAGTTGCCCTTAATGCTAGTTCCTCACTGAACTTACACTCTGACTCCGACATACACATTTCCGCCTTAGCCCCCAGACTTGGCCTTTACTTTGTGCTGAGTTCTATCCAGTAAGTGAATCTTTGAGTTTCTGTCTCTCTAAATGTCTGTGACAGGTGCTGGTTCGTATTGTGGCTCTGGACCAGAGTGCCTGGGCTCAAATCCTCTTTGTTCTACTTATTAGCCGTTTGCATCTTAGGCAAGTTATTTAATGTCTTTGTGCATCCTTGCTCGTCAAATCAGGATAATAGCCACGCTTGTCTCATAAGGGTGTTGTGAGCTTTAAATTAATGAATGCATATAGAGACCTGAGAAAGATACTTGGCACATAGTATTGCATTCCCTAAAACCATGTAGTTGTCATTGCCAGTGGAAAATGTAGCACTATTATTATACATTTTGTTTTTAAAGATTTTATTTATTTGAGAGAGAGAGAGAATAAGCAGAGGAAGGGGAAGAAGCAGACTCCCCACTGAGCAGGGAGCCCAATACGGGGCTCAGTCCCAGGACCCTGGGATCATGACCTGAGCCGAAGGCAGACGTTTAACCAACTGAGCCACCCAGGCGTCCCTGCAGTACTGTTACCCATTTTGAATTGTACCTGAGTGCCTTCTGTCGATGTTCTCTCAGGGCTGGTTGTCCACTATGTGATTATTTATCTTGGTGCAGAGAGATCTGCTCCCCGCTGTTAGGCTCCGTTTGGCAGGACACCCCATTACCACTTATTGACCATTGGAAGAATGAGTGTTCCAAATATCCTGCTGCCTGACCTATCTGCTGATTGAATACAGTTTTTTCCAGACTCCCTGTTGCCCACCTTCCACCCCACATGTTGTAAACCCTCTCCCAGTTTTTGGTCAGGACGTTCATGGCTTTTTTTTTTTTTCTTTTAAACAGCATCTGATACACTCATGTAACTTATGTTGGTGTTTTTCCAAAAGTGACACTGATTTACAATAAGAGATGTTATCCCAGCTCTGTACAGTCACTCCTGCTCATCCTGAACCAGAGTCTGCAAACGTAAATCATGTTCCTTAATTTATTTGTTTGCCTACATACTCACTGAACTCAAGATCCAGCATTAACATTGTGCCAGGACATAAAATAAATATGAAAAAAATGTATGACATGGCCACCGCCCTTGATGCACTGAACACTTTAGTTGAATAAGACAAAGACCATGATTGTTGGAGGACAGGTGGTGGAAGTGAAGATGTGAACGGACGGCCTGGGGGGGAAGTAGGATCCGAGTTGAACTGTGCAATTTTTACATAGGGTACTATGACTTTTGCATTCTTTTTCTAGAGTCCATGAGAAAAGTATTTGCTCCCCCCTTCTTTTAATTAGTGGGGTACCCACACTTTCTTTCCTTTTCTCTTGATTTGCAGAAGGAGGAGGGCAATCCAATCGGGGTACTAACATCTCAGTAGATTCCAGTTGGGTAATACTAATTACAACCAATGCCATGAGCTCAATTGACTAGTTCAGTTCTTCTTATACTATTTTCTGAATTTTCTTTTATCTGTCCATTACCTGTGCTGTTATTTACTGAAGAGTGTGAAGTTCCTGTTTTTTTGTTTAAGTAACTTCACTAAAATTTTATTGCTATCTTAAACAGAAAAACTTCAAATTTTTAAAAGTTACCCCTGAAGGCCACCTCAGATTGGCTCACATACCACTTCTGGGAAACTGGCCTTCCCATTCTCTTTTTAAAATATTTTATGTATTTATTTGACAGAGAGAGAGAGAGTGAGAGCACAAGCAGGGGGAGCTGCAGAGGGAGAGGGAGAAGCAGACTCTCCGCTGAGCAGGGAGCCCGATCCAGGACTCGATCCCAAGACTCCGGGATCATGACCTGAGCTGAAGGTAGACGCTTAGCGGACGGAGCCACCCAGGCGCCCCTGCCCTTCCCATTCTGATGCCCCTTTGGAAAGCGCCCTGGACAGTGAGTTCACTAAGGTCTCTGTTCCAGTACTGCTTGACATTTGCCCTCCATCCATTCTCGTTACCTGTCATCACTCTGGTCCTTACTTTATTTTCTTCATAGCATGTATTCTTTCCTCAAATTGTCTTGTTAATTTGTTTCCTGGCCTATTGTGTGTGTTTCATGACTAAAATCTAAACTGCAAGAGTGCAAGGACTGTGTCTTATTTGCACCGCTCCCCAGGGCTTAGTGTCTATTAGCACTGAGTAGCTGGACTTTCGTAGCAATATGCTGAGAAACTGCAATGATGTACAAATCTGGGTTTAGGTAAAATAATCCTGCTTGCTAGCTCAGCACTCTGTGACCAGATTTTTTTCATTTCTGTGTCTTTGATAGTCCACTGTGACTTTGAACTTTGACTACTCACGTGGGCTCATGAGATCTTCTTACTTCTCTGATCCTCTGCAAATCTTGAGAACTTTGGGCTCTATTCTCACATTCATTTGCTTTGCTTTCTTCAAGCCAGCATACTGGTGCCAATTCCTTGCCTACCAAACCTCCCTGATAGGGCTGGATTCCTCTGTTCACATAGATCCATGCCCTGCCCTGCCCATCATTATGCTTCCAAGTGGCCAAAAAAAAGCCATATAGCATTTCTCTTAAAAACAATTCAAGCATCCTAGATGGGGTGCTTTAACATTTTCAAAATCAACTGTAGGACAATGGCAAGTCCACCTTTGTCAAGAGTAGCCTTAGCTGAGGGCTGAGGTATGTCCCTCAGTTTTAGTTCTTGAACTTTCTTTGTATTTTTCATTCTTAAGGCAATAGATGAATAATCATCGGAATACTTTCTCAGTAGATTTAGATAATTTTTAAATAGATTTTGATGAATTTTTATCCCTGTTTTTCAAATGTTCTGCTTGATGTTAATATAACAATCAGAATCATTTCAAGAGATAACATGACCGATGTCTGGGATAGAGAAATGTTATTTAAAATTATTTCCATCTCCGGGGTGCCTGCCTGGCTCAGTCAGAAGAGTGCCTGGCTCACAATCTTGGGTTCATGAGTTCAAGCCCACATTGGAAGTAGAAATTACTTAAATAAATAAACTCAGGGGCACCTGGGTGTCTCAGTGAGTTAAGTGTCTGCCTTCAGCTCAGGTCATGATCCCAGAGTCTCGGGATCCAGCCCCACATCGGGCTCCCTGCTCACTGGGGAGTCTGCTTCTCCCTCTGCCCCTCACCCCACTTGTGTGCACTCTCTCACTCTATCAAATAAGTAAGTAAAATCTTTTAAAAAAATAAATAAACTTAAAAAAAAAAAGCATTGAAGGGACGCCTGGATTGCTCCATTGTTTAAGCGTCTGCCTTCGGCTCAGGTCATGATCCTGGTGTCCCAGGATGTAACCCCACATCGGGCTCCCTGCTCAGCAGGGAATCTGCTTCTCCCTCTCCCTCTGCTCCTTGTCCTGCTCATGTTCTCACTCTCTCTCTCAAATAAATAAATATTAAAACATTAAAAATATTTCCATCTATGTTTTTTATTCTTCAACAAATTTGTCTACTTTTCCCTGTCTTATTAGATAATGGTAAGTCAAGGGGATAACAACACACACCTATTTCCTCTGACAAATCCAATGCCTGTTAAGGCTGGTTGATTAAAGGAACCATACTTCTTGGTGATAAATGACTCAGGGTCCACGATAAGGCTCATGTTCTTCCAGTGAAATTTTTCATGTCATGGAAGAGGAAACAAGATTGCGAATTTGAGAGTGGATGATAATGATTAGTATTGGATGCTACACCTAATCAGTGGCACAGGAAGTTAGTTATTTTTAATATGGTGACTGAGTTGATCCTGTAGGAAAAGTGCTTATGATTTTGTAAATGAACACTGTATTGTTACAAGGGCTGAGAAATTTCCTGATTTTGGTAAAGCTAGGGGGGAAGTGTACTGAGTGGTTAAAAGTTTGTAGACAAAGATGATTAATTTTAAAGTTAATTTATTTTATTTTTAAAAGATTTTATTCATTTGAGAGACAGAGCACAGCAGGGGGAGAGGCAGAGGGAAAGGGAGAAGCAGACAGCCTGCTGAGCTGGGAGCCCAATGTGGGACTCGATCCCAGGACCCTGAGATCACGACCTGAGCCGAAGGCAGACGCTTAACTGACTGAGCCACCCAGGTCCCCTAAAGTAATTTTACTTTAATAAAATAAGTCACATACAGTATTTGAAGGAACTTGGACATGCATCTGTCGAAAATGGGACCTTTCTAACTCAGTACTAATTATCAGTGACATAAAATCATGTGACATCCTCCACACACACAAAGCATTTGCTCTGTGGGAATAAGCATGAAATGTGATGGGAACTGACCTAAGCTACAAAGATACTCTTGAACGCACTGTGGGAATATTTTATTAGCGAATCCTGTGTGGCCTTAAAGAGTTGATTGTCCTAGTTTGCTTAAGGGCCCAACTTGTTCCAGGAGAGTCCTTCACAGATTGGCAGGATCTGGCTGGTTATAGACAAGAACATCCCTCACGACAGAAGTGAAAATCGCTAGAGCGGCTGAGACAGAGAAAGTCAGAAGAGGGCCAGTCTGATTCTTGGAGGCAGACTGTCCCCCCCGGGACAGCAGAGGGCTCACCTAGACACTGGCGGGCCAGCCAAACGAGCGATTTGCATAGCGCTTCCCGTAGTTATTTTCCTTGATTTTTTTTTTTACACATCAACAGGTTTTTAAGTGATTTGACCACGATGATAAATGAGAATATTCATTTATCGACATCCTAGGACATCCTGTGACCCTTTGCTCCACGTTGCATGTGCGTTCTCTGACTTGATGCCTGTAGGAGCCTTCAAGAGGTACTTTTATTGTCTGCGTCTTATTTTGTTTTAGAGATTTATTTATTTATTTGAGAGAGAGAGAATGAGAGATAGAGAGCATGAGAGGGAAGAGGGTCAGAGGGAGAAGCAGACTCCCTGCTGAGCAGAGAGCCTGATGTGGGACTCAATCCCAGGACTCCAGGATCATGACCTGAGCCGAAGGCAGTCGCTTAACCAACTGAGCCACCCAGGCGCCCCAATTGTCCGTGTTTTAAAAAGGAAGACGATACTCTGAGAAGGAGGTTTGGACCCTTGTCCGTGGTGGCACTGAAGGGTGGCACTGGGGGCGGGGTGCTGAGCTCAGGGGTGGAGCTCTGGGTCCCGCTCTGTCCCCAAGGGAGATCCTGAAGCTTGGTGCTCAGCACCCAAGCCAGCTAGCTGTTCTGTCTCCACCTGCCCCTTTCCTAGGATAGATAGCTCTTCAGCATTTGTAGCGTCTGGCTTTTTTTTTTTTTTTTTTTTTAACGTTGCATGTGTGTTTTATAATAGGTATTTGTTTTTTAGCGCAATTTTAGGTTTACAGAAAAATTAAGCAGAAGTGCAGGGGATTCCCACTTACCTTTCTCCTTCCCACAGTTACTATCAGCATCGTACATGAGTATGATATACTGGTTTTTATTTGTTTTTTTAAGTAGGCTTCATGCCCAGCGGGGGGCTTGAACTCACCACCCTGAGATCAAGAGTCACATGCACTACTGACTGAGCCAGCCGGGCACCCCCAGTGTGTGGTATACTTTGATGAACAAATACCCTTATGGGATTAAAGTTCATAGTGGACATCAGGGTTCACGCTTTGTGTTATGAATTCTGGGTTTTGACCACTGTGTGATGTCAAGTACCCACCATTACAGTATCACAGAGAACAGTTTCCCTGCCGTAACCCCCACCTCCCCCTCCCCCCGGTGCCTCGCCTATCCATCCACCACTCCCCACCTCCCAGGGACCCGACAGCCACTGATATTTTCACTGTCTCTGTAGTTTTGCCTTTTCCAGAACATCACATAGTTGGAATTACATGGTACATAGCCTTTTCAGGCAGGCTTTTTTTTTTTTTTTTTTTTTTTTGACTTAGCAACATGTATCACTCCACGCCTTTTTGTGGCAAGAAAGCTTATTTTATTTTTAGCAGTGAGTAGTATTCCATTGTCTGGATGTACCACAATTTATTTATCCATTCATCTACTGAAAGACATCTTGATTGCTTCCAAGTTGGGGCAATTATGAATAACAGAGCCATAAACATCTGTGTGCAGGTTTTGCATGGACATACATTTTCAACTCATTTGAGTAAATACCAAGCAGCATGATTTCTGGATTCTGTGGTAAGAGTATGTTTAGTTTTGTAAGAAACCACCTGATTATCTTTTCGAGTGTATCATTCGCTTTGCCACCAGCAATGAACAAGAGTGCCTGTTGCTTCACATCCTCACTGGCATTGGGTGTTGTCAGTGTTTTGGATTTTAGCCATTCTAATAGGTGTGCATTGGTATCTTGTGGTTGTAATTCTCAATTCCCTGATGACGTGTGGTTTTGAGAGTCTTTTCATATGTTTGTCATCTGTATATTACCTTTGGTGAGGTGTCTAGATCTTTGGTCCATTTCTTAATAAGGTTGTTTATTTTCTTGCTGAGTTTTAAGAATTCTTTGCATATTTTGAATAACTGTCCTTTACATGTGTCTTTTGTAAATATTTCCTCCCATAATTCTACATTTTTAAAAAGATTTTATTTATTTGAGACAAGAGAGAGCAGAGTGAGAGAGAGCAAGGGTGGAGGGGAGGGGCAGAGGGAGAGGGAGAAGGAGGCTCCTCGCTGAGCAGGGAGCCCTACTCAGGGCAAGATCCCAGGACCCTGGGATCATGACCTGAACCAAAGGCAGATGCTTAATAACACTGAGCCACCCAGGCGCCCCATAATTTTATGTTTTGAAGTAGTTGTTGATTTGGGGTACCTGGCTGGCTCAGCCAGTAGAGTATTGACTGACTGACTTATTTATTTATTTATTTATGAGAGAGAGAGAGAGAGAGAGAGAGAGAGAGAGAGAGAGAGAGTGCAGGGGGAGGGGCAGAGGGAGAGGGAGAGAGAATCTTAAGCAGGCTCCACACCCAGCACAGAGCCTGATGTGGGGCCAGATCTCACGACCCTGACATCATGACGTGAGCTGAAATCAAGAGTCTGACCCTTAACCGACTAAATCAGCCAAGCACCCCAGTAGGGTATCAACTCTTAATCTGGGGTTGTGAGTTTGAGCCTCACGTTAGGCATAGAGGTTGCTTAAAAAAATTAATTTAAAATGAATGAATGAATGAATGGTCATTGATTCAACTTAATTGTGTTTTGAATCTTGAGAAAGTGAAAGACTAGTTCTGGACATCCTATCAAATTAAAGCTCCTATTAGTAATGTCTTGCTTCAAGAAAAATCTTTAAGCAATGTACAGTCATGGTAAAATCTTGTTATTTCTAGCCAATTGTCTTCTCAAGTAAGTTCCATGAAGCACTCTTCCAATGAGGATTTCAAAACATTCTCGTGTGCAGAGTTTGTGAAGAGTCGGATTAAATACAACTGAACAAGTTTCTTAGCTGCAGGCTGCCCAAGAGCCTTTATGCTGCCGTCTGTTGTGACAGAGAGGGAAATGGTATGTAACCTTTCCCCAAGTCGCTTAGCCACGGACCCCTTATGTGAGGCACGTCCGGAAGCAGCCAACAGGGTGCATTCGTCTGAGTTCTCCAGAGAGTCAGATCCCATGGGAGGTAAAGGTCTCAAAATTACTGGAGTTGGCGCCCACAGGGATGGAAACTGAGAAGTCTCCCTGTCTGCCACATGCAAGCTGGAGACCCCACAAAGCCCATGTGGTGATCCAGTCCGAATCCCAAGGCCCACAAACCAGGAGCGCCAGAATCTGAGGGCAGGAGAGTTCTTGCTTTGCTGACCTATGTAGGACCCTGTGTTTGTCTGAGGGGCAGAAGCAGAGTCTTACTCAGAGTTTGTTTTTCCTGTGCCTAGTACAAGTGTCTGCCAGGGAGGAGTTTTTAAGACTACAACACTGAATATGAGCTCCATATTCTCCATTTTCTTTTACTCATGTGCCCTGTTAGTCATTTCCACTTCAAAAATAAAAGGGGGGCCAAGACAACATGAGAAAAAGAGCCTGAGTCAAAGGGACACTTGGACATTTTTCCCTCTAGCCTTGGCCGAGCACAGAGGCAGGAATGGATCATGCACAGTCTGTCAGGGGCCTTAGTCACCTTAATGATCCCCATAGCCAGTGGCATAATTGATTGGGCCACTGAGAACATTATTGATCGTGGAAATGAGCAAAGTAATTGGAGCAGCCAAATTGTGGTTCAGTCCAGTAAATATGTGCCTGTTTGATGAGTATTCTTGTGATTTGGTGATTTTTCTTTATTTGTTATAGAATTCCAGTTGGAAATGGTCTTAGAGATCATCTGGCACAATGTTTTTATCTTGTAGGCAAAGTAGTTTAGTTCGGAGATGTTACAGGTCCTGATAAGGGAGACATGGTTAGTGGTAGAAACACTAGTCCCATGGCTTCTTATTCCTTATCTTTCAACAACATTCTAGTGTGGGTGAGTAGTGGGAGTGAGCAAGAAGCCTCTGCTTTTATGTCGCTGAGATTTTTTCCCTCTATACCTGCCATGTAACTGAGCCCAGGCTGTCTGTGCCTGTGTATGACTAGCTTATGAATAGTTGAGTTCTATGACACACAAGATCCCCTTGGAAGGAAGATATGGGAGTAGTACCAAACTCTTAGCTACATGGTCTGTCCATGTGGTAGGGGATGTGTCTCTGTGTGTGTTATTGCTGTTACTGTATTTAATTTTATGAATATTATATACCTTTCTTGAGAGTTAGGGCTTTTTGTGGGGGGGATTTGAGGCTTGGGAATCCATTTTTTTTGGAAAATAGTTGGTAGAGCCAAGGGAAATAATGTAGAGCTAGAAATCTTGTTATCAGTTCATAATTATGAGCCATATTTTGTGTTGAAAAACTAAGAGTAGATTGAATCACTCAACAACCGTTCCTTCCCCTTTTTAATGATCAAATGTATAAGAACCCTAATCCACTCAGGGATGCCTGGCTGGGTCACCCAGTAGAGCCTGCAGCTCTTGATCTTGAGGTCGTGACTTTGAGCCCCACGTTGGGCATAGAGATTGCTTAAATAAATAAACTTGAAAAAAAAAGAATCTTCATCCATTCAGGAATTGCATAATATACTTAAAGGGGGCTTTGGCAAAATAGACTGCACTGATAGTATTTGAATGATACACGCTTCCAGCCTGCAAGTTGGCTTGTCTTACAGCAAACAGCTCTTAGGTACAGATCTGAGTGTGGAGAAGAGGATGGAGAACTGGCTTGTGCCATCGGGAAATGGCCAAGCCTGGGTCCCACCAGGGGAAGTCCTATTCTAGTCTAGACCCTGTTTTTTAGATACCCTGGAAATGATGTCTGGATGACAGTGTGGACCCGATACCCAACACCCAGTGGGATACCAGTTCTCCCTAATCAGATCTCCTTGAAAGGAGGTAGGACGTTATTCTTGCTATTTTCTTAGGCTTCCCAGAAACAATGACATTTTCTGAGAAGCTTAGTAACACTTGCAGAAGTTCCCATAATTAGTTCAGACTCTGTAGACTCTGCTAACGATAACAAAGCTTTTGGAAACATCCCAGGAGCTGTTTGCCAGAAAGAACACCCTCCGTGCACCTTATGATTCACATCTGACCATTCACCTTCCCAAATTCCACAGCCGCTTCCCTTCCTACGTCGGCTTTTGCCTACCCTCCTCCAACAGCTTGAGTGGCCTTCATTTCCTTTTCTACCTCATCCCTCGGGGTCAAGTTTAAATGCTCCTACTTTTATGATAGTTCCGCTAAAAATGTTAAAACCCACAT
Source organism: Zalophus californianus (assembly GCF_009762305.2). Classification (NCBI taxonomy): domain Eukaryota; kingdom Metazoa; phylum Chordata; class Mammalia; order Carnivora; family Otariidae; genus Zalophus; species Zalophus californianus. The sequence continues at coordinate 12,334,486 of NC_045599.1, forward strand.
TGACCCAACAATTCACTCTTAGTTATTCACCCAGTAGAAATTAACACCTATATCTACAAAAAGACTCGTACAAGAATGTTAAAAGTAGCTCTGTCCATAATAGCTGAGAACTGCAAACAATCCAAGTGTCTGTCAACAGGTACAGATTGTGGTCGATTCCTCCAACAGACTACCGCTCAGTCAGACAAAGGAAGCAGCCACTGTTCTTCTTAACAAGTGGATACATTGTGCCGTATGAAAGATGTCGGAAATGAGGACGCATACGGAATTTTTCCATTTCTGTAAAATTTAAGAACACCAGGCAATATACTAATCTATGGTGAAATGGATTGGAACAGTGATTGCCTTTGGCCGGGGGGCAGCGGAGATTGCCTGAAAGGGCCGAAGGGAACTCAGTGGGACGATGGACACGTTTTGGGTCTTGAGGGGGGCACGGGCTATAGGAGCATTTGCATTTGTGAAACATCAAACTCTAACACCTCAGATCTCTGCCTTTTACTGCATGTAAATTAAAACAAGGTAAAATAAAAACATGAAAGGGATTAGACCACTTTTTCTAGCCCTTAATTTTGCCCATTTCCTATGACTTTAGGCGTGATGCTTTCCCAGTTACCTCTCTGCAAACTTACTGTCAGAAAGAGTCCAGTATCTGTCAGTTACACTCACGTGTTTATTTACATCATTGATTTATATATTTTTAAGTCTAACAGTATTAGTTTACAGCTCAAAGTGTTTCCTACATTAGACAGAAAACAAGGAAGATATTTTGGGGGACTTCAAGACCCTTTTTGGCCCTTCTGACCCCATGGGCAGGTGTTTTATTCATTTATGAAGGTTATTCCTGATTCCTACATAGTTATTTATTAAAGACGGTTTTCCGTTTGTCTTTTTTTCCCCCATTTTCTCTCACTCGGCCCTCCGTAAAGGATTGTGCAGGTATGTCTGCAAACAGACATAATCTTCCCATAAAACTCACTCTCAGAAAACTCTGCTGAATCTTTTTCTCCTCTGGAACTTCCAGACTGTTCTATTATTTCCCTTGACATGTCTCCCTCCCCCACTGAACTCGGAGTTCTCTTGCAGGTGGGAAGTGTCTTTCCTTCATTTCCCCAGTGCCCAGTCCAGGAGCAGAACAAACTATAGGCATTCAATAATGTTTATTGAAAAAGATGAATAAATGGCACTATATATATTTTTTTTCTCCTGTGGCTGGTGAAGTGAGCAAGAGCTACATTCAGAGGCTAGAACTTTGGGACGGGTTGCATTTTGCAGAGAGGGTTATCTCTGCTCTGAAATCCATCTCCTTTCTCCCCCCTTCCATGACCCTCCTCCCCTTGACTCCCCGTATGACGATTTCATGACCGCATCCTTGTAGTATAACGGTTCCTGTTAACTTCATACTAGAGGAGATATTGGGGGAAAAATAGCCATTATAAGATGGAAGGAATTTGAACCAAAGAAGTGATGACTTTTCCAACGAGATTACTGAGTGTTACACTTTGGCCTTTTACTCTATTGAAGGCAACGTTTTCCTACCGGGCTTCTCCAAACACAATATGCTCGGGTTGGCTTGGGCTTAAAATGTAATATTTAAAACAGCATCATGTCTGACAGATCTCAGAAATGAAATATGTCCGTTTCTTGCAGCACGGAGCAGAAGGCAACATGAAGCAGCTGCAAGAATTAATTCACTGCGAAAGTTGACATTTTCGAGCTTACTGTCTCTTAGAGAAAATGATGTCACCCTCTAGCAGCCTAATGACAGTCATCAGCCTGGGAGGACACATGCTAATAAGGTTCATTGCTCACCTGCTTTTCTTTTTGGTTTAGCCAGGGTGTCCTTGGATGCCCACAATTTGGCATTGTGTTCTCGAATAATTTCCAAGCAGGGCTGGAGTGTGAAACTCAGGGGATGATTTTTTTTTTCCTTGTCAGAAAATTGAACGAATAGACCTTTACCTTCTTCCAGTGACTCCAAGTCCTAGTATTAGTTTGCTCATAAACTGGTCTGGTTGACTTTTCTTTTGTAGGTGTTGGAACTAGTGTTTACATTGGGAAAGGCCATTGCTTCAAGAGGCTGGGTCACCCTGACCTAAAGAAGGAGAGGTGAGATGAAAATCTAAAATTTCGGGGCGCCTGGGTGGCACTGTCAGCTAAACATCTGACTCTTGGTTTTGGCTCAGGTCATGATCTGAGTCGTGAGATTGAGCTCCAGCTCAGCCTCTACCCTTAGTGCGGATTCTGCTTGGGTTTCTCTCTCTCTTCCTCTCCCTCTGCCCCTCCTCCTCTCTCTCTCTCTAAAATAATACGTGGGTGGTTCAGTCGATTAAGTGTCTGCCTTCAGCTCTGGTCATGATCCCAAGATCCTGAAATAGAGCTCTCTGCTCAATGGGGAGTCTACTCTTCCTCTCCCTCTGCCCCCCCCCAGCTTATGCTCTCTTTCGCTCATTCTCTTAAATAAAATCTTTAAAAAATACATAAATCTTCTAAAAAATGTAAAATTTTATTCTCAACCATAAAGAACCTTGATTCTGAAACTTCTAGAATATCTGGTGCCAGTGTCTTGGATCTGGCTTCACTCCCGGATAAACCAGAGTTTTTAAAGGAGTTTCAGGGTGAATTTCTGTGGACCACATATGAAGAGGGTAACAAGCAATGTCAGCAGCTCATCCACACCTCTCTGCTGAAGGCTTTCGACACTGGTGTCAGGACCCACCTAGACGACAACACCTGTTAGATCCCCAAGCCCTCTTGTCTTTGTTCTTCCCCGATACAGCACCAGCCTAGACTCTCCTGAGCAGTTATGCAGGGGGACATCCTGATGTACCCAATGGCACCCACACATCTCCCTTTCCAGGAAGTCCCACCGGACGTCTTTGAATCAAGAGCGGTCCGGAGCAGATGTGTGTTGGCGAGGGGCCAAATAAAAGAAATGAGCCATGGATTTTGGAGGAAGTCAGTGAGTTGCAGGTACAGAAGGATTGTGGTTCGCAGTGGTATGTACTGCTGAGGAGGTTTCATTTTGTCTTACCTTTGGCCTCCTAGTCTTGTTGGAGATGAACTTCTGGAAACGGAAGCTCCTCCTACACCTAGATGAATGCTTGAGAGTTAAGACATGTAGACCCACTGGACAGAAGAAAAACTATATCTTTAGCAGTTGATGTGCTCCAGTCCATTCCAAGGGCTGTCTACACTGGAGGGCAGGCCGGTCACTTACCAAATCAATGATCAGAGGTGTTTTGTTGATAATGTGGTGAAAAAAGTAGGTTTTGGTTGAATACGGAAGCATAGATTCAATAAATTTAACAAATTCAATAACGTATAACCTCTGGATCGGATGTCTGACATACTCGGAAGTGGCTGTGTGTGGAATTCATTTGAACACTCAAGTAGCATTGACTCCGTGGATGGCCTCTTCCAGGCTCTGGGCGTGGGAGAAAAGGAAGGACAGACTGCCCTTGGTGTATAAGCCCACGTATGCAAATAACTTCGGTTTCAGAAGGCACCTGTCACATGTACATAATCCTCCCAGCAAACTTGTGAGTTGGGCATTGTTAGTAGTGATAGTTCACACATCTTTGCCTCAGCGTAAGCTTTGTCTTCTGTTGCTACCTCGTAAAATGGGTCTGTTTGATGAATAATGACGATCGCAGTGGTTACCATTTATAGAGGATATACTTTTCACCAAATGTTCTGGAAGTATTAGCTAACTTGATCCTTACAGCAGGGCTCCGAATTTTGGCCCATTTTACGCAGGGCGTCAAGTCACACACCCAGGGTCACAGTCAGAACTCATCCTCTGGCTCCACATCAGTGCTCGCTTACACGCTCTCTCTTTTTTTTGTTTTTCCTCCAGGTTTTTACTTACACTCTAGCTAGGTAACGTACAGTGTACTATTAGTTTCAGGTGCACAATGGAGGGATTCCAGACTTCCGTAAGGCATCACGACAAGTGCCCTACTTAATCCCCGGCACCTGTTACCTCCAAACCCCCGCCCGCTCCCCCCTTAACCATCAGTTTGCTCTTTCTAAGATGCCATTCCGCTTTCCTTCTGAACATCGAGACCATTCCAAACAGAGACAGGAGATGAGGAGTCCGTGGAGGGGGTGTAACATCTGGCTGTGGAATTCTAGAAGCCACACGGCAGCCTTGGCATTTTAGCTGTACACTTGGAGGCTTACATATGACCCTGAGTAGCAGGGGCCAGCACAGTGAGCCCCCTTTACAGGTCTGCCTCCGGCCCCTCGTGGACGTTATCTTCTTATTCCTTCTTAATCCCAACATGTGTTCTCGACAGCTCTGCTGAGTAGGAAATCCTGTGTCCTGCAGACCAAATGATTGAGGTAGTTTCTGGCCAGGACAAGGGTGATCTCACCAGGAGAAGGGGGTTCAAGGCTCCATTTGGGGGCAGGATCGGGTGGGATGCTTACTCCCTGAAAGAAGCAGATCAGTTTTTGAATGAGGTTGTGGTCTTGGCTTTTCTCACTACTGCTTTTATGTCTTTGATAAGCATTTTGCTTTCTCTCGGCTTGTCTCCTTGTCTCTATCAAACAACTCTTCTTCTGGACTTCACATGAACTTTGGCATTCTCCAATGAGACAAGGGAGGTGGGAGTGCTTTGTGGATATCTCTACCATTGGAAGGCAATGTTCCTATCGTTCATGTTTTCTCTTAGGAAATATATTTTTTTAAAGATTTTATTTATTTGAGAGAGAGAGAGCACGAGCAGGGAGGAGAGGGAGAAGCAGACTCCCTTGGATCAGGAAGCTCGATGTGGAGCTTCATCTCAGGACCGGAGATCATGACCTGAGCTGAAGGCAGATGCTTAACTGCCTGAACCACCTAGGTGCCCCTGTCTTAGGAAATACTGATAACAAATACCCTCTGCACTTTTCAGACATCACAGAAAGTTCTTTGTCTCCGGAGAACCTCGAAATACCAATTATAATTAGGCTTTCCACAGCAAGTAAAGATACCTCTGTGTTATCTAAATAACATAAATCTAATTTTTTTTTAATTTGCTTCAGGAACTTTGAAGAACCAGGTGTATTTGATATCTGACCTTCACTTTTTAAACCACGAGTCAAAATACTTAGGAGGCTGTAGGTAAGGTGAGTAGGAAGGGGGGTGGTGGCATTCCCTTCCCTATTGGTCAGGGCATGGATGTTGGAAGAAGTTCAAGGTCTAAATGAATCTGAGACCAAAAAAGAGTGATGAGGTGGACTTGAATTGAATCTCCACCTTGACGGGTAAGAACAGACAGTTGATGGCCCAAAGGTTAAAGCAGAGAGTATTCAAACTGTTCTAGTCAAGTGGCTCATACAGTGGGAGCCCCAAAGAAATTTCCTTCCCAAGTGATATTCCTGGTCATTGTCAACACAGAAATCCCACAACAGAACAGAAACATTCACAATCTCCAAAAACATTCCCCGCCTTGGTCTCAGTTTGCATCTCTCTATCCATTTTCCAGCTCTGAATGGAAATTTCCTGGGGAACCTCTTCTATGAATGGAACGCATGAGATTTGCCCCCTGGGAGAAAAATAAACCCAACAAGAACCGACAACAAAAAACTTCTTGCCCCGAAATACTGCAGACAGGAGCAGACAATACCTATCCTTTTTCAAGGACAGGTGGAGATGCCGGTCCTCTGGTATTCAGTCCTACGAGGCATGTTGCTTCCTCAGTTTAACAGCAAAGCCTCCTGTCTCACTGATTAAAAACATGAAAAGGGGTTTAAAATTACTTAAGTAAAAAAGGGTGGTAGAGGCCTCTCAGTCGCAGATAAACATCAGTTCTTTCTGGTCTGCTCTATTGTCAGCCAAGTACCGGCTCCGTTTCTGCATTGTTCTCCTTGTGCCAAAGAGGAGGGACAGTACACCTTATCTACGGGCTCCTGTTACCTGTGGACACCCCTTCCCATCAGAGGAGGGCTCTGGGGGATGCAGGGCATTCACCAATTCAAAGAAGGGGAAGAACCACCATTCACAAAAGTTACTGGTATACCCGATCCCAGTAAACTTTTGAGTTTTTATCTGCACATCGTTGTCTAAAAAAACCAAAAACCCAAATTGTATAGACTACTGAGCTGCAGTGCTAACAGAAGGAACACTTGGGCAGGGTGGGGGTGGCAGGGAAGAGGTTCAGGCAACCAGTGATTAAAGTCAGGCTTTTGTTTGAAACCTCTTACTACTTTAATGTAACAGCTTCCTTGCTAGCTTAAGCATTCTCTTCCTGAGCTGGGTGAAGTGTGTCTTTATTTTTATTTTATTTATTTTTTAAAAGATTTATTTATTTATTTGAGAGAGAGAGTATAAGTGTGTGTGGGGGGGCGGTTTGGGGCAGACGGGGAAGATCTCAAGCAGACTCCCTCCTGAGCTCGGAGCCCAGCATGTGGGGATCCCAGGACCCTGAGATCATGACCTGAGCAGAAACCAAGAGTCAGAAGCCTAACAGACTGCACCACTCAGGTACCCCCTCCCCGTCCAGAAGCATGTCTTTTAAAAGATGAAAATAAAAACCCGACTTTATTGAGATATCATTCGCGTACCACAAAAGTTAACCTGTTGCAGGTATATAGTTCCATGGTTTCTAGTTTATTTATGAGTTGGGGCAGCCAATCACCATAATCTCATTTTAGAATGTTTTTGTAACTCCAGAAGTCATCCCAGTACCCATTTGCTGTTACTCCCTGTTCCCCCCCTCTCTCCCCAGGAGCCCTAAGCAAGAACTAATCTACTTGCTGTCTCTATAGATTTTTCTATTGAATCTTTCATTCAGAAACGTGCAAGACGTGTGTGGTCTTTTATGGCTGGTTTCTTTTCACTTAGGATAATGTTTTCAGGGCCCTCCCTGTTGTAGCAGTACTTTGTATCTTTATCCATTCATCAGTGGATCAATAATGGCATCATTCCCCCTTTGGGGCTATTATGGATAATACTGCTAGGAACACTTGGGTACAAGTGTTTATTTTGATAGGTATTTTCATTTCTCTTTGGTATTTACCAAAGACTGGAATTTCTGGGTCACATGGTAACTTTATTTTGGATCTTTTGAGAAACTCCCAAACTGTTTTCCAAGATGGCTGATCCATTTTCCATTCCCATCAGCGGGGCATGAGGGTGAGACCTGTCTTCTTGCAATCTTCTCCCATTTATGGGGTTCTAAACTCCATAACAGATTAGAAATGTAGCAAGCAATTCATTTTGATACTTATTTAGGAAGTCTCTTTTCCCTTCCTCAATGGCAAACATTTCTGTTGTCTAATGAACAGGTGCTACCAGCTAATGAAGCTGGAATACTAATTTCTTATTTGATTTATAATAATCTTCAGTAATTACAGAAGGATCTTTATGCATTTAGCTTGCTGTGTGTATATGTTCCAGAGCACTAACATTTCTTTTTAAAATTCACATTCTTCACTGTTTTGCTATTTAATGATTAGTACCTTGATTACAGGTCATTAATGCCTGTTTAAGAAACAGGTCCATGTTTGCATTTCAAGACTTATCTTTTATTTCATACTGATTCAAAGCAGTTCATTTCATCATCCATAGAAACACTTAGGCCAAGATATAAAACGGCTGTTTTAAGCAGACTAACATTTAGTCTTGGGAAGTGAAGTGTATGTATCCTTCACTTACACCTGACCTGAAAATGTCAGGTACAAAATGAATTGTAGTGACTCAGATGTTATTATTTATACAGAACTCTTATGAGCATACTGTAAAATGTTTATGAGATAAACCTGTTTTTTAAAATATTTATTAGAGAGTGAGTGAGTGCACGTGCACAGGTTGGGGAGGGGGGGAAGAGGGAGAGGGAGAAGCAGGCTCCCCGCAATGCGATGCAGGGCTCCATCCCAGGACCCTGAGATCATGCCTTGAGCCAGAGGCAGACGCTTAACCAGCTGAGCCACTCAGGCGCCCCAAACCTGTTTTTAAGACAAATAAATTTGTCCATAAATCTAGATTTATTTCTTACTGTGCTTGCTTAATGTGAAGGCTATTTCATGAATTAATTTTTCCCTGTTGTGGACATTAGTTGGCACTTTGTCTTTAATTTCAACAGTAACAAACAAGTTATGGATCCAGCTGATCTGCATAGACCCATTTGGAGCAGCATCCTTCATGATGAGTGAGGTTTCTGATTCTCTAGATACTATCACCTCTGCCACTTGAAACCCAGGCTTCTAATGACATGTGTTGAAGGACAAGGCTTGATTTCAAGTTTCCCTTTGGTCTGTTTCATCTCTATTTGCTGACCCTGGATTATGCAGATAATATACTGCTTTTAGTAATCTGGCCCCCTGTGCGAGACCTTGGCTGTCATACTACATTATAACCGATGGTTCAAGCGTGTCTTTTACATAAGGACTGTTTTCTTCCCAGAGATGCCTCTAAGATATTCAGGGCTAACTATAAAAATATTGCTGAATCCTGTTCTCAAGTAGAGTTTCAAGGTTAACATGAAAACTGTTAGCACTTGCTTATGCTGCATAAAAATCTGTTTTATCTTTGTAACAATCCTTTTTAAAAAAGCATTGCAATTCCTCTGCTACTCTAGTGTTTTCTCAGATGCCAAGCAGACTATGACTTGCTGGCAAGAAAACAAGTTATGATTATTTATATGCCAGTATGCATTTGTTTCCATCTAGAGTTATAAACAATCAATGATAATCAATTGTGACAGCAAAAAGAATTTCTGCCCCACTACCTTATATTCCCAGCAACAGAGGAACACAAGTAATTTTGATAATGTCTTGTGTGTCCAGTGAAGTAATTCCTCTATTATTGGCTCTTAGCAAGAATTTATAATTAAATCAGAGAGGAAAAACACTAGCAGCCAACATTGTGTCACATTTATTTCAAGTGTAATGTCACAATTTCATGGATGGTCACTTAGGCATCAAAATAGTGCAAATATTATGGAGCAAAAATGAGGCCATGAGGATTATGTTCATTTTCCTGCCTTACCAAAATAAGAACGGTAAATATACATAAAACTTTTGGCCAGTCCAGGCACTGGAGTTTCTTTGTGAACTAACAATGAAAAAGACAGCAATCTATCCTCTAGCTTTTCATATAAAGTAATTGTCTTAAATCTATGTTTTGAAAAGAGGTTGATACCCCCCCACACACAGAGACATAGACATAGAAATAGACAGCATTGTGTATATAGACAATTTCTTTTAATAGACTGAAGAGAATTACTTTTTATGTACCATACTATGTTGTATGTGTTTAATCACTTATTAAGGATTTGAAAAAAATAGGGGTGCCTGGGTGGTTCAGACGGTGAAGCGTCTGCCTTTGGCTCAGGTTGTGATCTCAGGATCCTGGGATCAAGTCTCACAGCAGGCTCTCAGCTCAGCCGGGGGAGGGAAGGTCTGCTTCTCCCTCTCCCTCCGTCCCTCTCCCCCTGCTTGTGCTCTCTCTCTCTCTCTCGAATGAATGAATGAAATATTTTTAAAAAAGGATTTGAAAAAATATTAATCGAGGGTCTTCTTTTCCATATCTACATATACATTTCTAAAAAAGGCTTCCAATAGAAAGGAAAAACATTAACAACGTAACAAAATTAAGGGGCTGAAAAGATACAAACTCTTATAAAATAAGTAAGACAGGGAGCTGTAAAGTACAGGCAGGGAATATAGTTAATAATACTGTAACAACATTACGTGGTGACAGATGGTAGCTCGGTTTATCATGGTGATCACTTCATAATGTATGTAGATACTGAGTCACTATGTTGGACACCTGAAACTAGTCTATACTGTATGTCAGCTTTGCTTCGATTAAGGAAGAGAAAAACACCCCGAACCATGTTTTATGGCCAACGGTTTAAAACATTAGGAAAGCATCTTTTAAAGGCTGCAAATGAGGGCCTGCTCTCCACCTAGACCAGTGGTGATTGCACCATTGCCTAGAAATACGGAGTCACTGTAGAGCATGGACTGGTGTGCACTCCTCTCCTCATTATAACATGGCCTGGGGCTTGGAACCAAACATTATTCCAGAACATAATGAGCTGTGTACTGTAATGAAGGTGTTTGAAATTGATTTGACTGTTGTTTAGTATAAAAAGTCCCAGATCAAAGCCTGTGGCAAAGCGCACAGACACAAGCCCTCACAGACAGAGGATGCGGTGTGATGGTCCAGGGGCAAGTGGAGAGGTGTGGTGCCTCCGCTGAGTCAAGGAATCTGTCAAGCAGTTATCTGATCATTTTTTTTCAAGTCACCATCCCTCACTCGCAAACTGCCATATAGCACTAGATGGCTTTGAGAATTATAGTGAAGACGACATAAAACCCGATTTCATTTTCTCTCGTTTCCTCATACTTTTGCCTCATTCCTTCATCACCGCCATGGACACCCTCCCAAGCTAATTTTTTTTAAAATGAATTTTACTGAATGCCACTTAATCTTATTGCCATAGTTACATACCCAGAAATCGAAGATTGCGAGGCTGTGCTGAAAATAGCAGACTTGATACAGGGAAAAGGACTAATTCTTATGCAAAGCTCTGTACTCACAGCCCGATCTCTGATTCAAAGAACAATAGAAAGTTTGATCCTTGAAAACCTGACCTTCTGATGCCTTTGCATTCTCCAACCCAGAACATCGACAGGTTTGAATGAAACGTGGAAAAGCTGAAGATGAGGTCCGCTTTGCAACCTGCAGTTTCAGCTTCTATGATGTTGTAGGGAGCTTCCAGCATATTTGCCTGGATGTTTGCACAGGCAGTACTGGGAATTTTAGAAGCATTTGCGAATTACAAAGCTAGGAACCTGTGTCAGTTTGAAATTTAAGGAAGTCTTAAATGATCTCGGAGCGTTGCTGTTTTATAATTGACAAATCTAGCAATATCTGTCTCCCGTCTATCATTCTGTCTGTTTATCATCTCTCATTCTATCATCATTAAGCAAACCCATAATTTCAGTCAATGCGTGTACTTCATGGGAGAGCCTTAGGATAGGTTATGCGAAACGAAATCGTGGTACTGAATGCCAAAGGGCGCATCTTCGAAGCTCTATGTATATACCAAGGTGATACGTGCCCTTTTACCTTATGGAATGTAAAGTATAAAAAGGTTATCAGTGTAATTAAAATAAGAGATTAATTTTTTTTTTTTTAAAGTAAGCTCTACATCCAGTGTGGGACTTGAACTCACAACTCTGAGATCAAGGGTCGCGAGCTCTTCTGACTGAGCCAGCCAGGCGCCCCAGAAGAAGCATGTTTGAAGGAGAGTTGTTTGTTTGATAACCATCAGTTTTTAAGATTTTCCTCATCACCAGGGCTCCTTTAATATGCAATGTCCTAAAAATCCATCCTGTGTGCTAATGATTTGTTAACACGTAATTTGCATTATTCTTAGTTCATAAAAGCAATCCAATCAATTTCTTTTGACATTTATTCCGTTTCCTTGGGCTTCCATTCTCTCACCTATAAAATGAGGGGATTAGACCTCTGAGATCTTTATCAAACAGGAAATCCCGATTTAATTATTCTTTTATTTTCCTGAGTTCAACCTGCAGTTTATCCAATTTAATTTAGGTTATTAAGGCGTTGATGTATTTGAATATAATTTTATGGTATTTGATTAACCACTTGAAAACAAACATGGTCACTTACAGATTCTGAGTAGATCGGAAACACAGCCTGTATTTAGGGAGTGAGCACAAAGCGAACAGTGCCTTTGCCAAGGCAGGAAGCCAAGGGGCCAGAGATGCTATTGGTCTGCCGTGTTTGCGGGCTGCCCTGGGGCTTCTGTTCACTTCCTTTTATATGCAAAGATCTCCAGAGGACTTTGGGAGTCCTGGGGAACTGTTTGTTGACTCAGAGAGGGAGAGAGCATACCACGGTATTCTTTTTCTATAGCCAACCCCTGAGGGGGCCGTGTGGCCCCCACACCCGCCTCACACTTGGAGGATGAGGAGATTCTAAGTGCGGGGGTTTTTTGCCATGTACATTCTGAGGGACCTTCTGCTATTTTTGCAAGTGTGGGAAATGCGTTAATCAAAGGAACTAGGCTTCCTTTCTGCAGGACTTCTCTGGGCCTTTAAAATGCAATCGCCCAACACGTGAGTCCCCCAAAAGCAAGGCGGAAGATGCAACGCTGCTGACTTGTCTTGATTATAAGACCTGTTCTCCTCTGGCCATCCAGTATGGTGCGGAATGACTGCGTCCTGCAGCATAATCTGGCAGAGGGTTCTACCCTCGAGTGCCACGCTGGATCGTCGGTGGAGGCTACTGGCAGTTATTTTAAGAAGGACTTTGAGTGCTGGTTCTGGTTAGAAGGAAAGAGGGATAGTGAGGATTGCTGTAACGGCATTTGCCAGGCGCCTGGGTGGCTCAGTCGGTCCTTTGGCTCAGGTCATGATCCCAGGGTCCTGGGATCAAGTCCTGCATTGAGCTCCTTGCTCAGTGGGGAGCCTGCTTCTCCCTCTGCCCCTCTCCCCTGCTCGTGCGCGCACGCTCTCTCTCTCTCTCTCTCTCTCTCTCTCTCACTCTCTCTGCCAAATAAATAAATAAAAATCTTAAAAAAAAAAAAAAAAACACCAGCATTTGCCAACGCTGCCCTTGTTCTCCACTGTTTCTGAGTCTTTCAACCATCAGTGAAATGTATGTCCACATCCTATGCTGTTTGGAAATTGTGGTGATTCCAATACACTTTGAGCCTAAGATACTCAGGATTTCACAGGAGTTAATAGTGCAGAAACCACCAAGAAGCTGTCTGGTTAGCTGCAGGTGCAGGAGCCGGGACCTTGCTCAATGGAGGTGCTCCTTTAAGGTCAGGGACTCTTAGAAGCCAAAGTGGGAGAGCCCAAAATAGAGCCCAGCACACACCTTCTAGATCTAACACTTTATTCATGCAAATACTGTCCATGAATGTTGACTGCACCGTATACCCGTTTATTAGGAGAGAGGAATTATGAATCTTTCTATCATTTATCACCTCTGTTTTCCAGGATAGTAGAGCTGATCCACTTCCTCTGGGATTGTTGAGAGATAAAACATTGGTGGAAATGCAAGCTGGTGCAGCCACTCTGGAAAACAGTATGGAGGTTCCTCAAAAAGTTGAAAATAGAGCTAATGTACAACCCAGCAATTGCACTGCTGGGTATTTACCCCAAAGATACAAATGTGATCTGAAGGGCCACCTGTACCCCAATGTTTACAGCAGCAATGTCCACAACAGCCAAACTATGGAAAGAGCCCAGATGTCCATTGACAGATGAATGGTTAAAGATGTGGTGTGTGTGTATATATATATATATATAGCTGCAGGTGCTGCTGCACCTGTGTGTGTGTGTGTGTGTGTGTGTGTATATATATATATATATATATATATATACACACACACAATGGAATATATATATGGTGTGTATACACACACACACACACACACAATGGAATATTATGCAGTCATCAAAAGGAATGAGATCTTGCCATTTGCAACAATGTGGATGGAACTGGAGGATGTTATGCTGAGCGAAATAAGTCAATCAGAGGAAGACGTATCATATGATCTCAGTGGTATGTGGAATTTAAGAAAGAAGGCAGAAGATCATAGGGGAAAAGAGGAAAAAATGAAACGAGATGAAACCAGAGAGGGAGACAAACCGGAAGAGACTCTTAATCATAGGAAACAAACGGTTGCTGGAGGGGTGGAGGGACAGGGTAACTGGGTGATGGACACTGGGGAGGGTATGTGCTGTAATGAGCACTGGGTGTTATAGAAGACTGATGAATCACAGACCTGTACCTTTGAAACAAATAATACATTATATGTTAATTAATTGAATTTAAATTAAAAAAAGAAAAGATATCAAATAAAAAAAAGAAATCACTATTTGTGCCACACTCAAAAATCACATATTTTGAAGGAGAAAAAGGCATCCTGTAGAACAGGGTTATCAATGTTTAGAATGTGACATATAAGAAGCTCATCAGAGTCATGGTTGTGAATGTCTGCGGCTGACCTGGGCTCTCTCTTTCCAGCCTGGCTTTTTTTTTTTTTTTTTTTTGGTCTTCCTGACAGACGGATGTGACGGCAGAGGTCAGGCTCACATATATGGGTTTGAGGGTCAATATCCAAATGATGCTAGTAAGATTCACTTGCACCCTCAGGCCTGGCCCATAGTAATTAGTAAACAGTTTCTGAGCAATGAGTGAATGGAAGGCAAAGGGAAGAGATACACATCAAGGATCTCTGCAGGCCTGTCTGAGCTGTCAGCTTCGGGGAGCTCTGAGCACTTATTAGGCTTCTGATGGATACCATTGTATTTTGGAAAGGTAAATTTTAAAAGGAGGGAAAGGGTGATTTTAATGACTTCCATTATTTAATCTTTATCCAAGCCTTTATAACTGCATTTTTTTTTTCTTTTTTCTTTTTCTTAGAGCAGACCTTGAAAAGGCACAGTTCTGTAGACAGCTTTACTGTGCGATGCTGTGGGCTGGAGTTTCCTAAAACATTTTCAGTTAAGAAACTTTGGGAATTACTTCTTGCAAGAAATCAATATAAGTGTATGGAACAGTTTTTGAGAAGATGACTAATGAGCAAAACCAAATCTTTCTCTCTTAATAAGCAACGCAAAATGTGAAAAACATAGCGTGTTACCTAGGGCTGGATCCAGACAGGACCTGTATCGACGTCTTGGCATATTTTGACAGGAAGTAAAATGACTAAGAAACATTGTAAGATGTCTCTAAGTGGCTCAAGCTAATGAACAAGTAATTTAAAGTGAGGACTGAATACATTAACGCCCCAGGAGGGAGAAAATGATCTTTGAATTTTGTCCCTTAAAATGAGGCCAGTCAAACAGAGTAAAATCCTCTGAGCCAGGCGTGGGGAAAAGCGAGGACTTCAGCATTACCGAACCTGCTCCTGAGCCCTCTGCCGTCCTACCATTCTGCCTTCTTAGGCCTGTATACCCTTTCTGTTCTAGATTCATTTCATCAGAGAGTCTTTCACTTAACACTTTTGGAATATCGCCTATAGTAGAACTCTTTTAGCTGAAGCAATGGGGACTGACACTTGGTCAGTTGATTCAGAGTCAAACCAGGGAACTACAGACACAAAAAATTTTTAACCTAAGTATTTTAATGTGATGTACATAAGCATACTTTGGTTTACTAATCTTAAATAGTGACCCATAGCCTGCTCCTTTGAATTCTCTTGCTTTTCTCATTTCAGCTCCCATAATGCATTGTCACGGATTTCTTTTTGGAGGGTTTGTTTAAAATGGAGCAGGAACTCATGTATACATGCAGAGCAACCTGAAGGCATAAATCTGTATTTTTCCCTGATTATTTACCTCTGTCTGATCTGCAACTAACTTAACAGCATTTTTTTTCCGCAGCTACTCACCTTTATCAAGTTATTCTAAAGCCTGAACTTGCTTTTCGTAAGAATGATGATGATTTTTCTGTTCCCACTTTGATTTCTTTAATAATTACAATAAAATGTGCAGTTGGCCCAAACAGGTGTGGAGGGGATAGGTATACAAACATCCAGGAGGGTCACCACCTGCCTGATGCCCGTAGTGTGAGTTGCTCAGGTAAGAGAGTTTTGATGATAGGTCATGACAGGCTTTAGGAGCCGAGAATACAAAAGGGAATAAGATGCTCTCACGGTCTGGTGCACGAGGCCAGTTAAACGTAATGCATGCATGTTTTCAGGAGACATGCAAAGAAATGCAAGAGAAAAAGAGTACTGATTGTGTCTGTTCAGTAAAGCTTTCCCTGATTAACCGAGTTCACGCTAGTCTTTCTCTTCTCACGCACTGTTATTTCAAGCACACACCATGTGAATAATGAGGAAGTGAGCTCAGTGTCAAAGGAGAAATACACTTCTATCAGTTGAGGTTTCTTAGAGAACTTTGTTAAGTTAGAATTAGTTGTTGCAAACTCTCTCCCTAAACTATTTTTCCTTTGGTGGTGGTTTGTGTGGGAAATGGGTACGTGCTGTGAATTGGATCTAACGGGGTGGACTGGGGAGCACAGGTGTCTGGTATAGACTCCTTTCGAGTCCAACTGGGAATGTTCTAATCAATCTTTTTTTTTTTAAGATTTTATTTATTTGTCAGAAAGAGCGAAAGCATAAGCAGGGGAAGCAGCAGGCAGAGGGAGAAGCAAACTCCCTGCTGAGCAGACAACCTGACACGGGAATCAATCCCAGGACCCTGGGATCATCTCCTGAGCCGAAGGCAGACACTTAACTGACTGAGCCACCCAGGCACCCCTGTTCTTATCAATCAGATGGAATGGCTGCAACTCTTTGATAGTTCCAGCCATACTAAATTTCACCAGGCTAAACTAGGTTCTAACATCTCTACCCTGACAGTGGTCTGCATGGTATGCTTGAATTGATGGTTTTCTTTTTGATGACATTTCTAGGCCATGATAATGACTAATCACGGAGGCAATCAATGTAATGTGTAGAGTACATTTGATTGGGTAGGATTAGAGTAGCTGCATAATGTGACAGGGTATGTGTGATATTGAAGACCTTTAATTGAATTAAGCATCTGGCAATTCCATCTAGTGGCTACTAAGATGACCCAAACATCTACACTGACAAGCTGAAAATAGATTTGGTCATCAGGACTAGCTGTCCTTGTTAAGAAGCAAATCATGTTAATAGAAAAATTTTAATTCAGTAAGGTAAAAAATAGAAAAAATTTTTGGAGACGGGCTGTGTTTGTTGCAAGCAAGCAAAGGTTAGAAAAATACAAAATCTCCTTGGAATTTTTGTAGTATTAGAACCTTATGTATGGAGCATTTCAGTGACTGTTATTCTTCTTGTACGGTTTTCTTTGGCTGAAGTTACCTACCATGCAAGTTAAAGATTTGACGGTAGGTTCTTCTATAAATGAGAAACAAGATAGAAATTCAAATACTGGGAAAAAAAAATTCAGATTCTGGAAATGTTAATACTTAGGAAAATAAGATTAAATACAATTGTTAAATTAAGTCAGTGGCAGGAAAAATAATCATCACAATATATGGTTTGATTATGAAAAAGAAAAAGATATGTGATAAAATCTTTCCCATTCTTTGCCATCCCCTCCCCCAGCATCGGAGGGTACTTCTGTCCTCTGTAGGACAAAGGCCAGCAGTTGGTAGTAAGCAACAGCAAATGGCTGGGGAATGTCTTTTCAGCTGTAAGATAAAGAAGTAAAACTTGAACAAATCATGATTGTTGGGGCTCCCGTGCAGTGGTTGCACTTTGGAACAATGTAATACTGATCTGCCGGAAGCCTGAGAATTAACCTTTCCTATTTGTTTTTAAAGGCACGTTCTTATTTCATACTTAGAAGTAATTACTTCCACTTTTCACACAGATTCCCTATTGTTGCCAGTTGTAAAATTTCTGTTCCCATGTTTTGATTGCTGTGTTTTATGAAGAAAATGCCCATATGGGAAAAAGCTTCGGCAAGGCATTATTCCAGGAGAATGGGGGCTGTTGGACCTGGGTTGGCCAGGCTGGGAGCCAGCATTATTAATAATTGTGAGGGAAGGTCCATTTTTTCCAGACATCTGTCGTTAGCGATTCTGATATAGAGTCGTTTATATAAAGATTTATTTAAATGTTAAAAAAAATGATGGGTTGAAAAATGACCTTCTCTTTGGAAATAATCACAGATAACATTTATTGAGTGTTTAATGCACACTACATTTTGTAAGCATTACTTCATTGATGCAGCAACTGCATCTCTTCAATGATTCCAACTATGCTAAAGCTTCGATCCAGGCCTCTGAGATGGGTAACATTTTTATTTTTGTTAAAAATAATTTTAAAAAGGGGTGAAATGATGACTGTCTTACAGACATAAAAAAAGAACGCGTATTAAAGATGTTATCCTGCTCATTAATCAGTGAGAGCACCAGACAGATGTTACAATGGGCTCCAAAGAGAATCCGAAGGAGAAGCACATTTGTAGATTGGAACTCTTGAAGTGAATATACAAACGGAGGCAAAAGATGTTTTTTCCACAGCAGGGGTAAAGGAAATCAACTGAGTTTCTACTTAACTGGACAGAATTTGCACGTCTTCAGACCAGAGCTGTGAAGTAGCTTCCTGGAGGGATAAACGCTAGATGATGCATAGTTTTCTACATGAGCACAACTTTTTCTCCCTCCTCCCATCTTCCAGATGGGACAATCAAGGCCAGAGAGGACAGGTTTGGGTACTCTTCAGGAGTAGGGAAAAGCCCTGCATTTGGGGAGGTTGGTTAGATGATGTGGAATGAGCGAGTTCCTGAAAGATGTCTGCGCCTCCAGAACCTTGTGGAGAAGCTCACAAAATATGGAGTGGGGGAGGACTGAAGCATGTTTATGTCTGACACATTTCAGGTGTGAGCAAACAAGGCAAAGGATGCAAAGGAAATGACTGTTCATGTCCAGCAACAAATTCCCGACAATGGGATATCTCCAAATGCATGATATTCTAATGACCAAAAAAAAAAAAAAAAAAAAAAAAAAAAAACCTGTGCATAAACTACACAAACGGTACTCAGAGCCACAGTTGCTGTTTTCCTGAGTTTCACCTACGAAAGCCTGGGGAGGAGTTCGGGAGGGGGTTGTGATGCGGAGAGAGAACGAGGTGTTACTTTGAGCCTGTGCTGGTTATGGCGCGCGGGTCAGATCGTTGCTGTTCTTTTGGCTCTAATGCAAGTGAAGATTGGTAGCAAACTGCATAGTAAATGATGTCGTGGCCCCACTGCCTGGAGGGAGGCTAGGAAGGACAGAGAGATGACCTGATAGGGCTTCTGAAGGCTGGAGCAGTCGCTTAAGTGGCACCCCTCCCTGCCACTCACCAGGACAGAGGAGGGTTGAGCCAACTCAGGAGGTGATGAGAATAAAATAGCATAATGACATACTGATGTCACGCAAGGAGTGAGTGACAAAGCTCACATCCCGGCACCAGTTTGTCTCAGTCCAGATCACGTTCCTAACTTTCCCACTACGCTGTTGACCCTGTTTACCGTGTTTTCTTTGCTTCGTGTCATGAGTTGTCCTTCTGCTGCGTCATTTGGTGGGATCAGCATTGACTATGATCGGGAACAGGCTCTGCAATGTGGTATTTATACTACAGAAGGGGGCGTTTCCATACACCTTTTTGTAGAGCGTAAACTAAAAGTGATTTCCAGTGCATGAAGTTGGGAAATGTCCAGGATGGCATCCTTAGACACCTTCTGCAGTGTATTGGGTCTTTCCCATCGTGTGGGAAATGCATGGGCTCCGAAGAAGCAATGGAGTTGGAGGTATTGGATATTGTCCCAGACCTTGAACATTGTTAGCTTTGCTGTGTCTCCATTTTTCTCATTAATAAAGCAAGGGTAATAGCATTTGATCTATGTAGCTTTTGCGCCATTATTTGCACAAGAGAATATAACATGGAAAAAATGTTTCACACCTAAGCAATGTTGTGGTCAAAGAAATGCAAGCTCAGACAGAGTCTAACAAGCAGAGAGGCAGAGGGAAGCTGAGGTCACCTGGATATTGGATAATTCAGAATGATCCCTCAAAAAACTACCTGTGGTCCAAATATGTCAGTGGGGATTCTTTCCATCATAAGGAACTAAAACCCAAATTCCAATGGTATCAAGCAAAAGAAGACTTAAAAAACTTTTTTTTGAATTTCATATTTTAGGATACTTTGAGAAGTCTATGGGTAGATGTGGTTTCAAGTGCAACTTGATTGCATGGTTTAAATGTCACTACCAGGACATGGTTTTCTCCTCTCCTGTCCCATTTCTCTGTCCATTTCCAGACTTTACTCTCCTTTGTTTGGTTTCAATCTCAAGCATGTTTGGCAGACCAAGTAGCAAAATGGCTGGTAACCACTTTGGACTTAGAGTGGGGGGAGAATGACTCCTTCTACTGCTCCTGCAAAATCCCTGGGGTGATATATAATTGGCTCTACTTGGCTACTCAGGCCACTTTTTGGTTCTAAACCCACCCAAAGGGTTGGGATTGGAGGCACCCTTATAGATGCCATGTGGATTGAGACCAGAGAGGAGCAGATTCCACCAAGAAAAATATAGAGTACTCTTCCCAGAAGAAGAGCAGATGTTGGTAAGGCAGGAGTGGACACATCGTAGAGTATTTGTGATAGAAAGGAGCTTGAATTATCCTAATCATCTAGCTATGGCAGTTGGCTCTGTGAAATATGAAAAGTCCATGAATTAAAATATTCTTATTTTACTGGGGAGAATTTAGGGAGCATGAAGTCTAGAGAAAAAATTACTTGGAATTAGAATAATAGTTCCATCAGAAATACTTTTTGAGGGTGTTATAGAATGAATATTTTTTTAAGTTGGAGTTTTACAATTTACTGGTCTAGTAGAATAATGGGGAGTTCCAGATATAAACTTGTCATTTGCCAGTCTACCCCTGATATTCTGATATTCTGAAATATGGAACTTAGGTTAAAAACAGTATGGATTTAGTTTATCCTTTTTTTTTTTTTTCCCCCCGAGAGAGATTTTCATGATGTTGGCTGTTTATTCATTCATTCAATAAGTATTCATGGAGCTGTATGTGCAAGGCACTTTATGTTCCGGAAAAGACAATTCAGCCCTGGTCTTGCTGTGTTTTAGTATGTGTTTTCCTGATTTTAAAAATGATATGAATGATATAAATAGTCAATTCACAAAAGATGAAATTTAGCAAGCATATGGAAAGTTACTTGACCTCATTAGTAAATAGAGAAAAATCTAAATAAGATTCCTTTTTGGCTCATCAGATTGACAAAAAGAAAAAAAAAAAATCCCCCAAACTTTGATAATATCAGGGGAGGCAATGGTGAATATGAATTATACAGTCATGATAGAGGGAAGTTTTGCAATCTGTTAAAATTTAAAATATACACAAGGACTTACATAAAAGAATGCTCATTGTGATATTGTTTGTAATAGAAAAAAACTACAAATAGGATTCTAGCAAGGGAGGGGCACCTGGGTGGCTCAGTCGGTTAAGCGTCTGCCTTTAGCTCAGGTCCTGATCCCGGGGTCCTGGGATCGAGCCCCACTTTGGACTCCCTGTTCAGTGGGGAGCCTGCTTCTCCCTCTCCCTCTCACTCTGGGCGCTCGCTCTCTCTCTCTGTCTCTCAAATAAAATAAATCTTTAAAAAGAAAAGGATTCTAGCAAGGGAAGAATGATCAAACGGTCAAATAGGCCACACACATAAAATCCACACTTAAGAATGCTATACAGCCATGCAAAAGAATGAGGTCTATGTGCAACTATACTGAGAACAAGAAAATATGTTCTAATTTGATCTAACACAAATCCATAGATTGTATTGTATCTATATACAAATATGTTTCTTTTTTAAAGATTTTATTTGTCAGAGAGAGAGAGCACAAGCGGGGAGGGGCAGAGTGAGAGGGAGAAGCAGGCTCCCTGCTGAGCAGGGAGCCTGACAAGGGCCTCCATCCCCAAAACCTGAGATCATGACCTGAGCCGAAGGCAGATGCTTAACTGACTGAGCCACCCAGGCACCCCCAAAATAAAATTTTTAAACTGGAAAGAGATGTATGGCTATGACTTCAATACATACTGACTTTCCATAGCAGTCAATTTTTTATTGGCTCTATACTTTATATTTTGATGCAATTTTATTCTTTTATAAATGTATTTAAATATTTTTGGGGTTTTGGTTTTTTTAGATTATAATTGTAAATTTTAGGATTTTATTGTGCATAAATTGACTATGTGATGCATTTTGTAATTTTTCTTATTTGTTTCAGAGGTATAATTTAGTGCTTCATCAGTTGCTTATAACTCCCAGTGCTCATTACATCAAGTGCCCTCCTTAATGCCCATCCCCCAGTTACCCCGTCCCCCCACCCACCTCCCCTCCAGCAACCCTTTTGTTTCTTAGAGTTCAGAATCTCTTATGGTGTGCCTCCTCTCAATTTTCATATTATTTTATTTTTTCTTCCCTTCCCCTGTGTTCATCAGTTTTGTTTCTTAAATTCCACATATGAGTGAAATCATATGGTGTTTGTCTTTCTCTGACTTACTTCTCTCAGCATAATACCCTCTATTTCCATCCATGTCATTGCAAATGGCAAGATTTCATTCTTTTTGATGGCTGAATTATATTCCCTTGGGTCTTCTTTATCCATTCATCTGTTGATGAAAATCTAGGCTCTTTCCATAGTTTGGCTATTGTGGACATTGCTGCTATAAACATTGTGGTGCGGGTGCCCCTTTGAATCACTATGTTTGTATCCTTTGGATAAATACCTAGTAGTGCAATTGCTGGGTCCCAGGGTAGCTGTATTTTTAACTTACTGAGGAAACTCTGTACTGTTTTCCAGATTGGCTGTACCAGCTTGCATTCCCACCAGCAGTGTAAGGACGTTCTCCTCTCTCTGCAGCGTCACCAACATTTTTTGTTTCCTGTCTTGTTAATCTTAGCCATTCTGACCAGTGTGAGGTCATATCTCTTTGTGGTTTTGATTTGTATTTCCCTGATGCTGGGTGCTGTGGGGCATTTTTTCATTTGTCCGTTTGGATGTCTTCTTTGGAGAATTGTCTGTTCATGTCTTCTGCCCATTTCTTGACTGGATTATTTGTTTTTTGGGTGTTGAGTTTGGTAAGTTCTTTATAGATCTTAGATACTAGTCCTTTATCTGATAAGACATTTGCAGATATCTTCTCCCATTCTGTCGGTTGCCTTTTAGTTTTGTGGACTATTTCCTTTGTTGTACAAAAGCTTTTTATTTTGATGAGGTCCCAATAGTTCATTTTTTGCTTTTGTTTCTCCTGCCTTTGGAGATGTGTCTGGCAAGAAGTTGCTGTGGCCAAGGTCAAAGAGGTTACTGCCTGTGTTCTCCATTAGGATTTTGATGGATTCCTGTCTCACATTTAATTTTTTCACCCATTTTGGGTTTATGTAAGAAAGTGGTCCAGTTTCATTCTTCTGCACGTGGCTGTCCAATTTTCCCAACATAAATATAACATTTTTATATCGTCATAAGACCTGTGTTTGAAAAATCTGTGCTCTCCAACAGTAGCCACATGTGACTGTTTAAATTTAAATTTAGATTAAGATTATATAAAATTAAACACTTGCTCCGTTGTACTAGCCATGTATCATGTGCTCAGCAGACACATGTAATCAGAAGCTACCCTGTAGGATGACGCAGATAAAGAACACTTCACTCGGGTGCCTGGGTGGCTCAGTTGGTTAAGCGACTGCCTTCGGCTCAGGTCATGATCCTGGAGTCCCTGGATCGAGTTCCGCATCGGGCTCCCTGCTTGGCAGGGAGTCTGCTTCTGCCTCTGACCCTCCCCCCCCCATGTGCTTTTCTCTCTCTCTCATTCTCTCTCTCTCAAATAAAATCTTTAAAAAAAAAACCACTTATCACAGAAGGTGTTATTGTATTGAACCAGTCTCATTTTCCAGGTTCTCTCCCATTTTTTGAAACTCTGGGTTGCTTTCTGGCCAGTGAAGGGGGAAAAAAAAGGCATATATTTCATATATTTACATCTGTCATCCTCTACCTCTTCTAAAGTTAACTCATGCCAAAATAAATCTCTCCCCAAATCCTTGGAGAATTTAGTATTTGGAGATGCCAACATTTCCAGTGGTCTTGGACTCAAACCTTTCTTTAAGGTTGCCTTAGACTCCATAAGAGAGAAAAACTCTGGAGAGCATCATGTTAGAGATGAGGCATCGTATTAGGAGTTCACTTCGCACCAGGATGGAGTTAGCCAATTTTCCCGGAACTTTATGAACGTGGAAGGTGTCCTGCCCCCTGCGGGAGAGATTTGCCAGCTTTGCTCTTGGAGCCCACACTAGGGAGCACTTGAATTTTCAGTGAGTTGATTCACATGTAGTCTCCCACTGGAGCTCTGGGATTTGTGAGTTTTTACTGTACATTTTCTAGGAGATTCTGTCTGCTGGGTTGTAACTCTCCTGGGCACAGAGAGCAAATTCCTGGATTAATATCTTCAGCTCTAAGAATCTGCAGGCTCATGGGTGTAACCATGACTGATCCTGCCATGTCCAGGAAACAGTGGCCACTTACGATCCAGGAAGGAAGAGATTTAATACAGAGCCTGAGGGGCTTACACAGCCGTTTCAGGGGTGGGGAGTGGGGAGGGGTGTACATGAAGAAGGCTGCTTTCAGAAAATCTCAGGAAAGTCAAACACCAGAGGACTTGGGTATCTTGGGCTCCTAGAATTTGCTGGCGAACACTGGAGTCACCTGTCTACCCATGCCCACCCTCCTGCCAGGAGCTGCTGTTGAAGAAATATGGCTCTTGCTTTTTCTTTCTTGTCCTTCGAAATGGTGGATAACAGCCTGACACCAATGGAATCTTGCTAGGGAAGCGTGGGAAATGTAGTTTGCAAGTTTTCTGCTCCCGAAGGACAGGCGAGAGCTGTGCGGGCAGGGAAGAGACCGAGTCCCACACAGCACATCCAGCAGGCATGACCCCACCCTATATCCTCTGCGCGTGCAGGCGTGGGAGCTGGACGGTTGTTTCTTCCAACCCTGCATTGGAACACGTCTTTGATCTCTTTAGTAAGTAACTGTGAACCCTTCAAATGAAAATTGAGAGACTCCGAGGATTTCAAACACTCTCAAAGTTCACTTAGTTCAACTGACCCCCAAACTGGCTGCCTGTCGTTGACACAGAGAAGTGTTCCAAAAATCGACAATCTGGAGCCCTACCCAGAACTACGGTTGTGGGATCTTTGTGGCAAAATTGGGGCTGGGATTGGAGTGGGCAGGGAAGTCCTGGGCTCCCCAGGCAAGGAGGGTGCTGATTGGGCACCTGTTCTCAGGCCAGCATTTGGGAGACTAATTAGTACCTTTGCCCTCCCATTTTCTGGAAGGCTGTGCACATCTGTCTGAGAATGATGACAATCTATCCTCTGTTACAGTTAGGCATTATGGTTTTAAAATGGGAAAGGATAGATCCCAGTACCTAGTTATATCCTTGGGGAATCTCTTCGGCTATAATTCACGAGATCAAATCATGAACCTGAGCGTGGTCCCTGGGACAATGAAGACACCCCCAGAAGTGAAATGTTGATAAAAACCTTAAGGGTTGATAAAGTTTCATTTTTCAGGGAGAAGACAAGGGAAGTGAAATATTTCAAAATTGCCTACATCAGTAATAAATGTATGTTTTCTCCATTGTTGACAGACCGACCACAAGTATTACTTTGTCGCCTCAAGCAAAAGACACACAAAGCACATACTGGGCTGATGACACTGTTTTTTTTTTTTTTTTTT
Source organism: Zalophus californianus (assembly GCF_009762305.2). Lineage (NCBI taxonomy): Eukaryota > Metazoa > Chordata > Mammalia > Carnivora > Otariidae > Zalophus > Zalophus californianus. The sequence goes on from NC_045599.1 coordinate 12,359,752, forward strand.
CTATATGTTAAGCTAAGGTCAATTCTAAAACACAACTTGTGTCCACGAAGGGCACTCAGGGTACTAGGAGTGAGGAGATGTTGCTGGCAATGAGAAGGCAGGCACATTAAAAATTCTTTTGTTTGTGTGATTAATTGAACCTTCTCTGGGTGCATGAAATATGAACTGATTTCTAGTTTTTGTAAGGACTCTGGTTAATTTGTAGGGTGACTGAATATGTGATTTGAAGTATGTTCTTTATAATTAAAGGGGGAGGGAGACTGACTCGGTAAAGAAAAAAAGGATTGGTCCCTGCTTCACAGCCTAAATAAATTTGCAAATTCATTGGGTGCTGATTGGGATATCTTGTGCTCTTATCTTTTTTTTTTCCCCTTAGCTTTTTGTGTAGTTTTAAATTAAAAAAAATTTTTTTTTAAAGATTTTATTTATTTGTCAGAGAGAGAGAGCACAAGCAGGGGGAGCAACAAGCAGAGGGAGAAGCAGGCTCCCTGCTGAGCAAGGAGCCTGATCGATGCAGGACTCGATCCCTGGACCCCGGAATCATGACTGAGCTGAAGGCAGATGCTTAACCGACTGAGCCACCCAGGCATCCCTATTTACTTATTTTTTTAAAAAACTGTTTTACTGAGGCATAACTGATACACCAAGCACTGTACATATTTCACGTGTACCATTTCTTACGCCTTCCCCTTGTGCCAAAATTTTAAAAATGAATTTTTGCCAGAAGACTGGAGCCACATAAAGGTCATTCAGCCAGGTAACTTAAGAAATCAGACTTGCCAGAGCAATAAACTTGATAAATGATGCTATTTAAAATTGGTTAAATTTCCTTTTATAAATCTGTATTAAGAATGGAAAATCTGTGAACTTTAAACATAATGGAAACTGGCTGGCTTTGTAGCATGGGCTGTGAGCCATTGGACTTTGAGCATTTAAAAAAACAGTCATTTCCTCCAGTGTCAAATAAAAGAAAATTCTAGACAGTGATGTAAACATGGGGCCATGAAGGGAAGGAGTTTGAACTCTACACCAGCAAGGAATTGTAGACACAAACTGACAGTGGAACTCTATGGAACAGAAGAGGAAGCAAAGTTGTGGAAGATGAGTCAATCTGGCTGTATTATCTGACTTCAAGTTCAGATCTCCAAATCCAAATTTGTCAAGCATCGAAGCTTGATTTTCAGACCTTACTGCCTGTTTTGAGACAATGAAGAAAATTTTTGGCTGACTGGTCAAAGATGATGATTGGATTAATCAAGGTAGGCTTTGTGACTATGGTTGCAAAAATGCAACATGACTTTTTAAAAGTCTTAGTATTAACTTTAAGAAGTGGTTCTTGATTTGGAGGAGAGTCATTAACCTAGTCTGAAAATCTGATAAATCCTATGACCATTTTCTTCATAAAAATGAACATATGTTCTGAAATCTCATACACAATTCAAGTAGTTCACAGAAATTCTCTATTGTCAGTGATTAGAAAATAAGCAATCTTAATTGTTGAGTGAAATGTAAGGTTTGACCCTGTCCCACCAGGAAGTGGGGTTTTCCTTCTTAAAAATGACAAGAAATGCTCTCAGATTAGGTGGGAATAAAATATTGGTGTTCTGAATTCATATGTTTCTGCCATTTTTAAAATCGAAGTCTTCATCTTTCTTCAAGGTATGAAATATTATTGATCAGTTTTGACTTTGGGGTTAAGAACACTCTGAAGTTTTGCATCTTGCCACACACAGCCCACTCCTGTCGATCCTCAGGTAGTGGGTCCTAGGTGTTAGTGTACCTGGGAGCACAACTGAGGGGGTTGTTTTGATGACAGGTTTCTGGGTCCAAGCCCTCAGTGAGTCTGACTCATAGGTTTAGAGTGGCGCCCACGGGCTATGTTTTCACAGGTGCTCTGGGCAATTTTCATGCTCCTCTGACCACATTCTGAATCACATTGATTGGAAACCAACGAATCTTTGGTCCCCCTTCCCTACCCCACAAATTCTCTTTTACTTTTCCTCTAACACTCTATGAGATTTTAATGTGTCTCTAAGTGTTTGTGAATGGAATTTTTCTCTTTTTTCTTCCACTTTATTCTTTATTTCTATTAATATAATCCTTCTGTGATTGTGTTACTTGCTTTTTCTTCTTTGATTTGACTTTTTTTTTTTAAGATTTATCTATTTTAGAGAGAGAGAGTAAGAGCATGAGTGGGAGGGGCAGAAGGAGAGAGAGAACCTCAAGCAGACTCTGCACTGAGCATGGAGCCTGATGCAGGGCTTGATCTCGCCACCCCAAAATCATGACCTGAGCTGAAATCAAGAGTCAGACGCTCAACCGACTGAGCCACCAGGTACCCCTTCTTTGATTTTCCTTTAACAGGACTGAAACACCGGGTTTATAATGAATTATACTTACTAAATACATGCCAGTTTAACGAGCTTTTCCTAACTTAAAACACACATGGGTAGAGCATTTTACATTTCACTTTCTTTAAATGTGATAAGTTTAAACTGGTTTGCTTTTTTAACCAATGTGTTCATTTATTTGTTGTTTTCCTGCTTGTACCCACTACCTCATGTGGCTGTAGATGAGGAATTACTGAAGAGAGAACCCAGGTGAGTAAGAGTTCGAGATAACCCATGCCTCAGGCTGGAGGCTGGGCTATCGTCCTTCAGAATGCGTTCCAGAGGGCGCGGGGCACTTCTGACAAGGGACAGAATTCACTCTCTTTTCTTATCAAAGGAAAAAAAAAAGTTTCCTTTGAAAGACTAGTCATTTCTTTCCAAGGAAATCAGATCATTATCTTGTTAAAAAAGAAAAATCAGTTGACTGTAGTCTGTCTATAAAAAATCAAAATATAAACTACCTGGCTCATATTTGGTACAGAACAGACTGCCAGTAAATACGGGATGAAAAACTTCTGGTAAAATGTTATTTCTGGTGTTTTTGAAAATATGCCGAATATTAGCTAGAGATTTAATATAGGCTGTTGTATATGATATATTTGCATACATAACCTGTCTGCAAAGCCTAGTGGTTCTCTACCCCCAACATGGGGCTCAAACTCATGATCCCAAGATCAAGAGTCTCATGTTCTTCTGACTGAGCCAGCCAGGCACCCCCAACTGGCCCTGATTTAAAAGCCAGGGGGGCCGCTATGTAATGGGAGACTGGAGCAAGTTACTGAGCCTTTTTCAATCTGTTTTTTTTTCCATCTGGGTAATGGGGATAACAGTGGTAGCTCTGTCATTGGCATGTTTGGAGGACCCAGTGAGATGTGCGGGTAAAGCATTTAGCACTGGAATGATTGCTATTCTTCCTGAACACAGACCATTTGTTAGTTCCCGGGAGGCGTGTGCTAAGGAAAGTGAACTATCAGCTTTTTACAGTCATACTTATTGTTGCTTCTCGTTTATAAAAAGTCAGTGACCAAGATATTGTTTACTGTGCCTAGAATGTCCAAGCAAAACCATCAACTGACTACATTATTGTCAAATATTTGCTGCATTAACCAAAATATATAGCACATACCATCCAATGGTGTAACTTGTGCCAAGGATGCTCATCTCAGTGCTGAGAACAGGGGCTTCTCAACTGCTCCTTGCTATGTGGTCTTGGATGAGTCCCTCAAACTTCTGAACATCAGCCTTTTTTTTTTTTTCAAAATGAGGACAAAACCCTGTGTTGTAAGGTTGTTGCAAAGATTGAAGCAGCGAGTGAGCAGGCCTAGCACCTGGAAGGTAGAACAGTCCTCTCTTCTATCTTCTGCCACAGTGCCGGGAACTTGCAGTCCTTGGGGTAAGAATGGACCTTTGCCTCCCAGTCAAAACCACTGAACACTTTTCTCCCTAGTGACTCAACCATGGGGGACTGGCTGCTCCAAGCTAGACTGATCGGACTCACTTCTCATTTTTCACTGGAACTCTTATTAGTTGGTCTTGGGTTCTGGAGGTGAGATGTCAGTGGTCAGCAGGGATGTACGTACTCACCTTTTTTTTTTAACCACTGGGGCTACTTTTTTACTAGTGCAAAGAGAACCCCTGGGTAGAGAAAGAACAAACAAAGGCAATGTTCAGAGAAAAATAGCAATGAGAACCTTTGTCACCTAGAATCCGATGAGATTTGTATTGGTTCTGGAGAGCCCACTTCTTGGACCTGGTCCTTTATCAGGTCCTACTCTAATGCCTGCCTTTGGGTATTACTGATACTTTCCAAAAACTTTGTTTCTTTGTTTCTTTTTTTTTTTTAAAGTAGGCTCCATGCCCAACGTGGGGCTGGAACTCATGACCCCGAGATCAAGAGTCACGTGCTCTTTTGGGGTGCCTGGGTGGCTTAGTCAGTTGAGATTCCAGCTCTTGGTTTGGGCTCAGGTCATGATCTCAGAGTTGTGAGATTGAGCACCGTACTGGGCTCTGCGCTCACGGGGCGGTCAGCTTGGGGTCCGCTCTCTCCCTCTGCTCCTCCCTGCTGTGCTCCTTCTCAAATAAATAAATAAATCTTAAAAAAAGAGTCACATGTTCTATCGACTGAGCCTGCCAGCTAAGCCGCCCCCCCCCCCCCCCCCCCCGCCAATTTCTAACTTAGGTGTGTTTTTCTCTGTTGCAACAACATGGTTAACTTCTGAAAGCAAGCACTCAGCAAACGCTGTTTTCTCTTTCATTTACTTGAAGTTTCTTGAAATCCTAATCAGGGCTTCTGAGGCATCTATGATGTTGTGGCCCCCTCCTTCTATTGATACGGAAACTGAGGCATGGAAATGTGTTTGAATGGCGCATCCAGTATTATATCAAAGCCAGAAGAGTCACACTTAAGTATTTCACCTGCCAAAGTGCATGACAGAAGTAACAGGTGTGTGAGTGTACGCGTGCACGTGCGTTTGTTTGAGGGGCAGTGGTTTATATGTTTTACACTCTCTGAAATTTTGTTTACATGACTGCCCAGATACGTTTCAGGCTTTGGAACAGAGGTGGAATGCCTCATTTGGGATTACTGCCTCTTTTGTTATTCTTGGTGAGGTTGGCCAGTGGTGAGTTGAACCTATTATCTTCCGTGAAAATACTCAATGGAAGTACATTTAGGATTTTGTGAATATAAATGGAATTAATTATGAGCTTTAGAATTTCTGATGAATTCATAAAGATAAGCCCCTTTACATTAAGCAGTTTCATTAATTAGAACCAGAGTCACTGAGGAGTCTCTTTTCTATTTCAAGGTTTCCAAACATTGGAGGCAAAATCTGTAAGAGATAATCCTGTTTACCATGAAACCCGAGAACATAAACGGGGAAAGCATTCTTTAGGCTTCAAGATGTTCAGCTTTCTTGAATTGAAAGAAATAGGCCTGCAAACATTGCTGGCTATATGGAAATTTTTCTTTCTTTAACATTTGTTTTATTACTTTACTTTGTATGGTTGGATTTGGAGGGATGCCTGGGTGGCTCAGTGGGTTCAGCATCTGCCTTCGGCTCAGGTCGTGATCCCAGGGTCCTGGGATTGAGCCCTAAGTCGGGCTCTCGGCTCAGCGGGGAGTCTGCTTCTCCCTCGCCCTCTGTCCCTCCCCTGCTTGTGCTCTCTTGCTCTCTCTCTGTCAAATAAATAAATAAACTATAAAAAAAATAAAAGATTTGGAAACACTAGTGGTATCCTGATGATATGGTGTATGGATCTGCTCCACTAAGCCTGAGAGCCGCTGTTGTGCACAGAGAAAGTGGATGGTGTCTGTCAGTGGAGTTCTGAGGGTCCCAAGTCCGTGTGAGTCATGTCTAGCCCACTTTGGAAATGATTTGTCCAGCGACCTCTACAACCTGCCTTGACCTTTTAAGTTGTATTTCTTTGTTGAATTCAGTCGCATTTCAAAAAATATTTATCGAACATCCATGCTCTTGAAGGAGTAATGTTGATTAGGATTGGGGATTGGAAGGGCTCAGTCGGTCAGGAGTCTGCCTTTGGCTTGGGTCGCGGCCCTGGGGTCCTGGGAGTACGTTTCTCCCTCTCCCCTGCTCCCCTACCTTTCTTCTCTCAAGTAAATAAATAAAATCTTTTTTGAAAAAGGGATTGGGGATTGGGTAATGCTCTATAACTTGAAAAATAAACATGCTCCGCTCTTAAATTTATAACCGAAGTTTACTTAATGATGTTTGTGATTCATATTTTTTATGTCCAGTGGTCCCCAACCTTAGATGCACGTGAGAATGATCTAGGAGCTTTAAGAACTCCCAGTGTCTCAGGTTGTGCCCCAGGCAAATGAGAAATTGTTACCTCTGGGGATGATGGCTATGCATCACTTTTTAATGCTCTCCTTGTGAACTCAATGGGCACCCAATCATTATTTTTTGAATGGGTTACAGGTATGTCCAGAGACTGGTCCAGAGGCTGGTCTTACCTCTTAGAGCAGAAGGGCAAGGTCTGGAGTAAAGGGGAACCACTGCCCATCACCTCTGGCCACAAGCATCCCCCATTGAACGAGGACCCGGGTATCACCTTAACTACCTCCATTGTGACCTCCGTCCATACTTTCTAACAGATAAGTCCTTCCTTCCATCCTATCCCACTTAACTCAGGCAAAAGATGCAGCAGACAGAATATCTTATGATGGGAACTGAATCTCCCCCCTCAAGCAACAAGGACTGTCCTAATGTTAGCAAGACCCCCCGTGATTGACCCCAAGACAGTGATTGATCTGACCTCCACTGTACACCTGTACTTACCCACTGACCTTTGTCCCATATTGTCCTTGTATAAACCTAGAGGTATTTTCTGCCCTTTGGAGCTAGTTTTGGGGACATTATAGTCCTCTCTTCCCAATGTTGGCCTCACTGAAATGAATTCCTTTCTTGGTTTACCATCGCTTGTCTCTCTGCCTCTGGATTTCCTAGTGGTGAGTGAGCCTCTAAACCTGGTCCATTTGAGACCCCTGGAGCTCAGGTGCTCTTATACCCTTGGCCTCCGGTAACACCACCAATAAGCTGTTAAAATCACATTTTCTGTGTACTATCACGTGAAGGAGGTTGGGGAGCACAGAAGCGTCTCATTTAAACCTTGGAGTAACACTGTAAGGTAACCATTTGTTTTTCAAATTTTATAGGTGAAGTATTTAAATTTTGGGGAATTAAACATTGTATTAAAATCACAGGGTAATTCGCAGAACTGGTATTTGGATCATATTGTTCTTTCATTTCAGCTTCTTAAGCGTGTTATGATGCAGAATGTGGAAAAGTCCTATGGAGTGGTGCACACAAAACATGAGGGAGAACCCAGAGAAGCAGACATCGATTCTGGTCTAGTGTGATCCGGGAAGGGTTCCTGGAAAGTTTATCATTTGTGCTGGACTTCCAAGAACATGTAGATTTCTGGAGGTAAAAATATGGTGTTATCCTAAGTTTATGTAATAAATAGTGATCTATTTGGCGATAAAATAAAACATTAGGAGCTTATCTCTCCTGGATCCATAGTGGAATCATTTGGGAAGCTTTCAAAAATATATTGATGCCAGGGCCCCACCCTAGCCCATTAAATCAGAGTTTTGGGAGAGGACCCGCTGGGATGGTGTGGAAGGAAGCAGGAGAAAATAAAGCTGGTTTGGGGTCCGATTGCAGAGAATATAGACTGTGAACTTTATTTGATTTATTACTTGGGTAATGGCAGGCCAGGGAAGGCTTTTAAACAGGACAGTGATAAAGCAATCAACTTATAAACTCTGTCTAACTCCTGGCTATCTCCTGCTTTGTTACATCTTTAGAAAATACCAAGAATTCTCAGTGGAAGTAGTTTTTTAATTCAGGAGCATATCAGGATTCCCCAGGAAGGCTTTTCAATTACACCTTCTTTCTCTGGTTCTGGGATTATGCCAGAGTCTTGAAGAAGCCTGGATAGTTTCACGAGCTATATTCAAAGACAACGCCTTCCCTGGCCTACCCTAATTTTAATACATCCAAATAAGGGACACAGACTGTGAAGTTAGGGACCAGTCTACAAGACCACCCTCACTTCTGACACTAACCAGGTTGCAGGGGCCCAAGAGCCCCTGAACTCTAGGGGTCCCATATGGACCGGGGTTTGGCCACTTGCCACTCGTAAATCCAGAGGCAGAGAGACATAGTGGTGGGTGGAACAAGAAAGGAGTTTATTTCAGTGAGGCCAACCCCAGGAAGGCAGAGGACTAATGTCCCAAGAATGATCTCCAGAGTGTGGAAAATACCTATAGGTTTTTGTAAGGAAAATGTGAGACAAAGGTCGGTGGGTCTGTGTGGCCAGGGGGTAAAGGTCAGAGCGGTCGTTGTCTTGGGGGTCAGTTACTCAGGGTGTTGCTGGTGTCATGGCAGCTCTTACTGCTTGAGGGGTTAGTTTTGGTGCCCATCATGGGATGCTTTGCCTGTTGGGTCTTCTGCCTGAGTGAAGAGATAAAGCTGGACAGAAGGACTCAATCTGTTAGAAAGTACAGACCGAGGTCAAAATGGAGGTAGTGAAGGGAACAGCTGGGTCCTTGTTCAAAAACTCACAGACGTCTGTTATATTCACAGTTCTGTTTTATTATCGTGAAAGATCACAGTCAGCTGAGTGGAGTGCTGCATGAGGCCAAGTCCAGGAGAATTCCAAATGGGGAGCTTCTGGCCTTCCTCTTCCAGGGGAACTCTGAGGGGAGCCTCCCTCCTGCGGCCTCAGGAGGGTGGGGCAAATACCTAGTTGATCTTCTGTCTCTCTCTGTCTTCCTGCTGCCTGGCCCCGATATGACAGTCTCCAGAAGTATAGAGCAGGTATCTAGCTGCAGTATTGTGATAAATGGATCCACAGGGGGATCTTCAGTGAACCACAGAGAACTGAATAGATTTCAGAGAGGGTGGTGTTTGTGAAAGGGGCTCCATGACATTGTTTATGAACTCCTGGGGTCATATCCAAGCTACCTTAGAATACCTGACCCTACGCCATAGATTTTATGGACTGAATTACAGAACAGACCACTGCCCCGGTCCCAGACTGGTCACTGGATAGCAGACATTGAGATCCAAATAGCATCACAGAGGCTTTGAGAATGGGGCTGCCTATGGAGGCATAGCCTAGGAAAGGCTGATTAGAACTTGAGGCTTGAATCCCACCAAGTCCTTTGCTGCCAAATACCAAAACGTTGACAATTTTCGTAGTATTTCAGTAAGAGCTACAGTCTTATAATGGTCGAGAGTACTTGGTACAGAAAGGAAAATTTCGGCTCGTGGGAAAAGATGATCAATAGATTCCGATGCCTGGATGACTCAGATGATGCAATATTCTGTGTAGACTTTGAAGCAGCTGTTAGAGAAATGCTCCAGTAAGGAAGGGTGAACACTCTCTAAAGGAACGAACATGTAGAAAGTCTGAGCAAGTAAAAGGTACAGTTAAGAACCAAGTAAAAAATTTAAAACTGAAAAATATCAGTAACCAAAGGCGAAAACATGTTGGCACCATAGCAGAATAGAGATAACAGGGAGAGCATGGGAAGGTAGAGAAAATTATCCCACTGGAACAACAGAGAGAAATGGTATTAAGAAAACGAAAAAGGCCGTCTGGGTGGCTCAGTCGGTTAAGCGTCTGATTCTTGACGGAAGGCTCAGGTCATGATCTCAGGGTTGTGAGATTGAGCCCTGTGTCGGGCTCCACACTCAGCACAGAGTCTCCTTGAGTTTCTCTCTCCCTCTCTTTCTCTCAAATAAATAGGAAAAAAAAGAGAGAGAGAGAGAACAGAGTCTCAGAGAACTGTGGTGGAAAGAATCCTGCTACTGTTGATTTCAACATTTATGCTAAAGCTTCACTGTAAAGATAGTGTGGTATTTATGAAGGGTAGACTAATGGAACAAAACAGAAAGTCTAGCAATAGACATATACACAAATATGACTAATTTGTCTTTGACAGAGGTGCCAAAGCAAATCAATGGACAGTAGGACCTTGATGTTGGACCTCTATGCAAAAATCAAAACCAAAACCAAAAATACCTTTAATTGAAACCACACGTTTTATTAAAAAGTTGACACAGAATGAATAGAATCTCTAAATGCAAAATATAAAACCAAATCATGTTTCGCAGAAAACATTAGAAATCTTTATGACCTGATTTAGATGAAATTCTTGGATATGATACCAAAAACAGATCCATAAAATTAATAAAAATGGATAAATTGGAATTGATCAAACTTAAAAATGCTTGTTTTATAAACGAAAAGTGTTAAGAGAATAAAAGACAGGCTACAGACTGGGAGGAAGTATTTGCAAATCACATACCCAACAAACAGCTTGTATAGAGTATATAAAGAACACTCCAAATTCAACAGTAAGAAAACAAACAGCCCAGCTTAAAAGTGGGTCTGAGAGTTGAACAGACACTTCACTGAAGAGCAAATATGGGTGGGAAGCAAACATGGGAAAAGATATCCAACATCATTAACCATTGGGGAAATGCAAATTGAAATCATGGCATACCTGGTACAGCGACCAAACTAAAGAAAAATACTGATGATATCAAGTGCTGGTGAAGATGTGAAGTAAGTAGAATACAAAATGGTGTGGCTGCTCTGTTGGGGAGTTCCTTTTAAAGTTGAACATACCCAGAAATCCTTTTCTTGGCTAATTTCTCAAGTAAACTGGAGACTGCTGTTCTCACAAGAACCTATACATGAATATTTATAGAAGCTCTCTTTGTAATCATTAATAACTGGAAACAACCCAAATGTCCTTCATTGGGTGAATGGATAAACCCACCGTGGTGCGTTCATATAACGGAACCCTGAATATCTCAGCAATAAACAGGAAGAAACAGTTGATGCACCCAACAACGTGGATGAATTTCAAAGGCGTTTTGCTCGGTGAAAAAAATGAATCTCAGGAAAGGTTACCCACTGTATGTTTTCATTTGCATGACACTCTCAAAAAGACAACCCTCTAGTGACAGAGGACAGGACAGCGGTGTGTGTGTGTTGGGGTGGAGAGAGTGTGAGTATATAAAAGGATAGCATGGGGAGGTTTTGGGGTGATGGCATTGTTCTGTGTCCTGTACGTTTTCTTTCTTTCTTTTTTTTTTTTTTTTTGCATACTTTCACCAGATAGGGTAAGTCAGTTTCAATGATGAGTCCAGAAGTCAGAGTTTATACTAGAAGTAGGGCATAGGTTTTCCTTTCTTGCCTTCCAAAAAATTAGATAAACGGAGAGAAACCCACAGGCTTCAGGAGGAAAATGACCTTGGTCTTTTAGGGGGATACTGTCCATGATATCTTAGGATGGGTGTTGGCAGCCGATAGCCCTCAGGTCAAATCCTGCATGACACCGGTTTTTGTATAGCCCGAGAACTAAGAATGGCTTTTACACATTTCAGTGGTGGATCAAAACCAAAACATTTCAGAGCACATGAAGAGTCTACGACATTCCAATTTCAGCGTCCAGAAAGAAAGTTTTATTGGAACATAGCCACGCTCATTGATTTACATATTGTCTATGTCTGCTTCTCAGCTATTATGGCAGATTTGCAGATCTGCAACAGAGATTGTATGGCCCACAAAGCCTAAACTATTTACCATCTGGCCCTTTATGGAAAACGTTTGCCAATGATTGTTTTGGAATATTCCTTAGACAACTCACTTATTTTTATTTCATAGCAGAATCCTAAGGAGATGAAGAGTTATTTGTACTTTGGTTCCATGAGTACCTTTTGACAAGTTTTGTGAAAATTAATTCTTCTTATATTAACAAGGTTTACCTTAAAAAAATCCACAATACTCCAGATATTGTCCTTTTTTGTCTCCTTCAAGATTTCTGATCTGAGGGGTACGTGGCTGGCTCAGTTGGTGGAGCCTGCGACTCTGGATCTCAGGGTTGTGAGTTCAAGCCCCATGTTGGGTGTAGAGATTACTTAAAAAAAAATTCAGATCTGATATTTCATCAAGGAATGAAAGTTAAAGAGTGCCCCTTCACGGACACAAAAGCCGTTACCATTTTTATTACCTGTGGGCTGCTCCTAGAATCTCTGTATTAGGGGTTAATTATAGCATCTCATTCTTGGGTGATGGTTTGTGAAACCAGCACTTATCAGAGATAAACACTGAAGATTTACTTGTTCATGAGCATACCATAAAATCTTCAGTTAAATCACATTTTATGACTATGGCCTCCAAGTTTTTAAATATAGCCTTTTGATCACTTCATAGTTGTAAAGGCTGACTTTCTTTTTCCTCTTTGGCAGTGAGTAATTTATAACGTCTGTTAAGTGAACAATATTTACCAAGTGCTATCAAACAAGATAAAGATATATTTCACTGTGTCTTTACAGCAGTGTAGATAGCTCAAGAAAATATATTCACTACTTATGATTTCACTACATGACATTAGAGTTCTATGAAGTGTAAATCTGAAACAATTTTACTCTCTTACCTCTATTTATTCCTTGCTTAGGGTGTTTCTAAGGCCATTTTGGATGTCTTCTTTGAAGAGAAAAACAAATGATGCCTCAAAATATGGTTTTCATTAAATGCAGCCTAAAGGACTATATTCCATGTGTTGGGGGACTTATTTGCCATTCACATGGAATATATTGAATCCTGCTATGACTTACATTCACAATGTCATAGACCGTGTAAAATAATAACTTGTATATTTGTGGCAGTTTCATAATTAAATGTAATCGTGGGCATGGACTGCATTGCAAAAACAGAAGAATATCAATTATAATTTATAGCTTTCCAAACATGTTCATATACATGATCTCAGTTGATGATAATAGCACACTATGAAATATACAGGGAGGTAGAATCATCTTTATCCTACAAAGGAGGGGAATGAGGCTCAACTAGGCCGAGCCACTTCTCCCAAATATGAGCGGTGGAGTAAGGATTAGAACACGAACATGGATCTTCTAACTCCGGGTTCAGAAATTGTTCTGCTAACTAAACTTGCTACTCGTCAAGTAAAAGATCCCTTTGTCAGATACATGGTAACATTGTTTCTAAACTAAGGAGTCACGTCTATACCTGAAGTCTGGAGCTCGATTATTTTGCCTAAGTTTTGCTATCGCCTTTGCTCTGTCTCTAGATCTCAGCTCTCTAATGGAGTTGACTTATATATAATTTACTGTCTGAATTTGGTACAGAAAACATTAAATGAAAGTGTTCTGTGGAGAGTGGAAACATACAACCCTCCCCCTCCCCCCCAACTGTGGAGTCTGAACAAATTGCTTTGGGAGTATATGTTTATGCAGTGTGGTTAGGACTGTTTCTATATTGATCTTTCTTCAGCATTGCTAAACCTCAGACAGTACCGACACCCCTGAAGTTTTGCTTAGGTGGAGGCGGGTTAGGTTTTTACAAGCAACTGATGTAATTAACCTCATAGAATGTATTGAGGTGGGAAATAAAATTTCTCACCAACAATCTGCAAATATTAGATAAATGGGGCAGCATCAATGACCTCAGGTATATATTATATTAGCAGTGGTTTTAAACACACCAACTCAGCTGTTGGTGCATAAAACCAACCAGCCTTTCCCTCTGCTGATTTCTGTGAGGCCAAGCTTCTGATCCCAGGCGTGTTAGTACCTATCACTAAAGATGCCTGTGGATTGGGGAGAATCCTCATCCTCAAACTTCCTCAAAATGGTGCTCTGCCGTTTCTCTGTTGGTTTCTGTATTTGTGTGTGTGCTCACTCTTCTGTGACCCACTTTCTTTTGCTCTGTGGGACCCTGATGACTTCAGCGACACGCTCCCATTTTTATCCAGCTTATCATGCACTTGTTGCAATGAGCCCTTACTGGTTCTGCAGAGGAAAGAGAATTGACCTGGTTTCCTTGAAATTCACCCTCTCTCTCTCACCATGCAAGGTATGTCAGTTTCCACTTTGACCTCCACATTATTCTCTTTTTAAAATAAAAATTATATATTTAAGCTACATAACATATACATGGTGAAAGGATTATTACTTTCAAGCTAATGAATATATCTCCTCACACAGTTACTAGTTTTTTGGTGTTGAAATCTACTTTCTTAGTATATTTCCCATGTCCAATACAGTTTTATTAACTGTACTCATCGTGTGTGTACGTGAGATTTCTGGATGTGGTTCTGACCAACATCTCCCTATTTCCTCCACCTCCCCAGCTCCTAGTAACCAACATTCTACCCTGTGCTTCTATGAGTTGAACTTTTTTTTTTTTAAGATTATACCTGTGAGTTCATAACAGCATTTCTCATTCTTTGTCTGGCATGTTTCACTTCATTAATGTCCTCCTGGTTCATCCATGTTGTTGCAGGTGGTAAAATTTCTTTCTCATGCCCGAATAATATTCCATTGCTTATGTGTACCACATTTTCTTTATCCGTTCATCCACTGATGGAAAGTTAGGTTTTTTCCATATTTTGCTATTATGAACAATACTGCAACACACATGGGAATGGAGACAGCATTCTGAGATACTGATTTCATTTCTTTCCGGTAAATACCCAGAAGTGAGTTTGCTGGATCACATGGCAATTCTACTTTTAATATCTATTTTGAGGGATCTCTGTACTGTTTTTTTATAGTGGCTAAAGCAATTTACATTCCCATGACCAGAGTATAAGGGTTTTCTTTTCTCTACGTTGTCACTAACACCTGTTATTTCTTGTCTTTTTGATAATAGCCATTTCTATTTGGTGTGAAGTGATCTCTCCTTGTGGTTTTGATTTGCATTTCTCTGATGACTAGTGCTATTGAGCATCTTTTCATATATCTGTTGGCCATTTATAATTTTTCTTTTGAGAAATATCTGTTCAGATGCTTTGCCCATTTCTTAATTGGGTGATTTGTTTTCTTCCTGTTGAGTTGAGTTCCTTATGTATTTTGGATATAGCCCTTATCAGATGTATGGTTTGCAAATATTTTCTCCCATCCCATAGGTTGTCTCTTCACTCTGTTGGCTGTTTCCTTTTTTTTTTTTTAAGTTTTTATTTATTTATTTATTTATTTGACAGAGAGAGACACAGCGAGAGAGGGAACACAAGCAGGGGGAGTGGGAGAGGGAGAAGCAGGCTTCCTGTGGAGCAGGGAGCCCGATGCGGGGTTCAATCCCAGGACCCTGGGATCATGACCTGAACTGAAGGCAGACGCTTAACGACTGAGCCACCCAGGTGCCCCTGTTGGCTGTTTCCTTTGCTGTGCAGAAACTTTTTAGCTTGTTGAAAGCCCATGTGTCTATTTTCACTCTTGTTATCTGTGCTTTTGGGGTCATATCCAAAAAATTATTGCCCAGACCAATGTCAAGAAATTTTCCCACATGTTTTCTTCTAATAGTTTTATGGTTTTAGGTCTTACATTTAAGTCTTTAATCCATTTTGAGTTGACTTTTGTATATGGAGTGAGTTAAATGTTCAGTTTCATTCTTCTGCATATGGAAAACCAGTTTTCCCAGCATTATTTATTGAAGAGACTGTCTTTTCCCTGTTGTGTGCTCTTGGCAACTTTGGTAAAGATCAACTGACCATAAATGTGTGGATTTATTTCTGGTCCTCTATTCTCCATTGGCTTATATATCAGTTTTTATACCAATCCCATGCAGTTTTGATTAATATAGCTTTGAAGTATATTTTTAAATCAGATAGTGTGATGCCTCCAACTTTGTCTTTTTTGCTCAAGGTTGGTTGGGGTATTTGCAGTCTTTTGTGGTTCAATATGAATTTCAGGACTTTATTGGGTATTTCTGTGAAAAATACAGTGGGATTTTAATAGCGATTGCGTGGAGTTTGTAGATTGTTTTGGGTAGTTTGGATCTTTTAACAATATTAATTCTTCTGTTAATATGGGTTATCTTTCCATTTTTGTGTGTGTCTTCAGTTTCTTTCATCAGTGTTTATAGTTTTTAGTGTACAGATTTTTCATCTCCTTAGTTAAATTTAATTCCTAAGGGTTTTTTTTTTTTTTTTGGGATACTATTGTAAATGGGATTGTTCTTTTAATTTATTTTTTGTATAGTTTGTTGTCAGTGTATAGAAGTGCAACTGATTTTTGCATGTTGATTTCATACCCTGCAACTTTACTAAATTGGTTCTCTAGTTCTAATGGGTTTTTGGTGGAATCTGTAAGATTTCATACACACACACACACACACACACACACACACACACACACACGATCATGTCATTGCAAACAGATGATTTTACTTCTTTCTTTCCAGTTGAGATGCCCTTTATTTCTTCTTATTGCCTAATTGCTTTGGCTAGGACTTCCAGAACTCTGTTGAATAGAAGTGGTCAGAATGGCCATCCTTATCTTATTCCTGATGTCAGAGGAAAGACTTCTGATATGTTATATTTCCATTTTTATTTGTCTCAAGATATTTTTTAAAGCTATTTTTTGATTTCCCCTTTAATTTCTTCTTTGACCTACTGATGGTTTAGGAATTTTTTTTGTTAATTTTTACACATTTGTGAATTTTGTTATTTTCCTCTTGTTACTGATTTCTACTTTATACCATTACAGTGATGAAAGATACTTGATATGATTTCATTCTTCTTAAATTTGTTACGATTTGTTTTTGTGGCTTAACCTATGATTCATCCTGGGGAGATGTTCCTTGTGCCCTTGAAAAGGATGGGTATTGTGTTGCTGTTGGTTGAAATGTTCTGTATCTGTCTGTTAGGCCCCTTTGGTCTGTAGTGTTGTTCAAGTCCCCCATTTCCTTATCGATACCGTGTCTGGATGATCTATCCATTGTTGGAAGTGGGGTATTGAAATCTGCTATTATTGCATTGCTATCTATTTCTCCCTCCTATTCTGTTAATAATTGCTTTGTATCTTTAGATACTCTGACACATTATTCTTTCATTGAAATATACATATTAAGCTTCTACCATGTGCCAGTTATTATTTTAGCTTCTTGGGATGCACTGAAAAACAAAACAGAAAAGTACAAGTCCATTCTCAAGTGGAGTTTATATTCTAGTGGGAAGTGGGCTTGGCAGGGAACTGGGGAAGGAGAGAGACAAAAAGCAGCAGACAAAATTAGCAAGTATGTTATGTAGCGTATGAAGATGGAGTGAGAACTCAGCCATGCAGACATCGGGTGGACGAGCACTGGGGCAGAGGAAGCGGCAGTCTGGCTGGAGGCATGCCTGGCGTGTTTGAGAAACAGCAAGCAGCACGGTGGAGTGTGTGGGTGAGGAGGAGAGTAGTAGGAGATGCGTCAGAGACAGAAGGTGTCAGGAGGGGACAATCATGTATGGCTCACAGGCCGTGGTAAACCTTCCATTTATATTCTGAGTAGGAAGGGGAACCATAAGACGGTTTCAGGCTGACTCTCCAGGCTGTTTTGTTTTGTTTTGCTTTGCCTTTTAACGTACTCCATAATTGTTTTTTTTTGAAAGCCAGATATGATCTGGCTAGGGGTTAGGCTGTATTTATTGTTCACTGTAGCTGTTGTGTCAGAGATTAACATTTTCCCCAGTGTCCTTGGGTTTGTCTTCTGTTGCCTTTGGCGAACCTAGAGATACCTTAAAGGGAGCCTGGGTCTTGGAGTTCTTTTAGCTGTAATCCTCTGTTATGGTAAAGAAGGCCTGTTGATGTGGCAGAAGGATGGGAGTAAAGGAAAGCTGCTCTAGTCCCCGGACCCTCAGGCTGAGAATCCCTGAACGGGGTATGTCCCTTCTCCCTGGTCAGTGGGGCTCTCGTAAAGATTTCCTTTGAGGGAAGGGCTTATTAAGAAAGGCGAAGGAGGGGAGAGCAAAGAGATGAGAAAGAGAGCCGCCCCAGAGGAGACCCGTGCACAGGTGGAGGAAAATGCCAGATAGTCCTCGCCCGTGGAGTTTGTAGAATGAAGTTGCCCATCTCACTAAAAGACAACATTTTTCAAGTGGCCCTAGCCAAACCCAGAGAGGTTTCATGGCTGTTTTCTCTTTCTCCCACATTACTCATGCAATCCACCAGGAGATCTAGACTGTTCTGCCTTTGAAATAGTTCTAGAATTCAACCACCTCTTACTATCTCTCCCACTGCTGCCACAGAGCACGTCCCCACCCTCATTTACCTACATTATTGCCAGGGCTTTTGGCTCTCCATTTGTCTCCTTTCTAAATAGCTTTCTTGTACTCTGAGCCTTCCTGTCTCATAATCGCCCAGAAGCTGCTATGCACGATGCCCAGCCCTGGGTTTTTCATTTCTCTCCTTCTGTTCTCCTCTTCCCTCTGGCTTCTCCAGCCAGCCGGGGCTTCCCCTCTGTGCCCTAAGCCAGGCTTCTTCCTCAGTGCCTTGTCATTTGCCAGCCCTGCTTCCTGGAATGTTTTTCACCCATATATATTCCTGGCCAATTTTCTCACTTTATTCTCTGCTCAAATATGACCATGCTGACGAGGACTTCCTTGGCTGCACTTTTAAAAAATCAATCTCTCATCTCTCTCTTTTTTTCTTCCTACTGGGCTTTACTTTTCTTCTTAGCACTTAGCACTACTTGGCATAATGTGTGTATATGTGTGTGTGTGTTTATTATCAGTCTTTTCTTACTAGAATGTATGTTTGACACAAGCTATCAGGGACACAGTAACCTGGTGATAAATGTTTGTTGAATGACTAAATGAACGAATGAATCCACATACTTCTCAGAGGCTTTGGTCGTTGGCCACTGGTAGTCCATATTCTGAAATTGTGAAACAGACTGAGTTCCTTCCAAAGCAGAGTCTCAGACAAAGGTTGTGTGTAGGTGGTTTACTTGGAATGTGGTCTTGGGAGCAAGAGTGAGGGCTAGGGGAACTAAGCTGTGAAGGAGAGAATGCCATTATAAGGATGATTTAACACTGCTCTCGGCATCTGATGGGGTGGTCCTACAGAACCTTCCGAGTAAGGTCCCTCTCCAGCTGGCTTAGAGTAGTCCACTGGGGTATTAATTCCCCTGAACTTCTGGGCGGTTGACCTGTGGATGCTAAGTGAGGATCCAAGTCAGTGCCGAGTGAGAAACCAAGAGTTTCACATGATGATATTGGAGAAGCCCTCAGGTGGGAAGTGCGTGGCACAGGCCAAGGTGAGGGGCTGTCAAGTTATGTGGGCACAGCCTTGGGTGAAAGCCAGAACTAGTTGCTGGAGCACTGGATGCAATAAGAGGTGAGGCCAGGAGGGTCTGAAGTGATACACAAAAGGCAGCCACAATGTTTGCAGAGACTTAGAACAAGTGAAACAAGTGGTCTCTGCTCCTTCGCTCACATTCTCATCTCCTCGACTCCTCACCAGCGTTTTGGCTGCTCTAAGTTGGTTGTCTGTTGGATGGACCTGGAACTTCATCTCTGTGGCTGTGAGGCCTCAGCCAACCTTGGCCTTGTCGGGCTTGTCAGGCTGTGATCACCAAAGAGCCCATGCACGATCACTGCCAGACGGGGGTCCTAGAACACTGTCTTTGTTGCCTTCTATGCCATCTTAAAATCAATACCACTTATTTTAGGTTTTGTTTCAGGAGCACTCTCTTTCAAGGTCCCCTTCAACTTCTACAGCATCACTGTAGTATACCATGACTAGCTTTTATTTTTTGCACATACATTTTCAGATCAGCTGGGGTCCATGGGGCAGTTCTGCTCTATGTATCTCATTCTGGTACTGAGTTGAAAGGGCAGCAGGACAGTGGGTACCTTTTCTCTCCCGGGGATGGTGGACGCACAGCAGGGATGATCTCAAGCTTCTGATGGCCTCATGTCCACCAACCTCCCATTGGCCAAACCAAGTCACATGGCCAGGTTGAAAGTCCGAGTGCGGGAACATAGAGTCTGCCTTGTCATGAGGACCTGCCATGGATGTGAATGCTCAGTACAGCTGAAGAGGAATGAAGACCTGAGGCTGATAGTTCAATCTCCCACAGGGAGTGAAACAGAAAAGGAGAGAAAGCCAGTGGAATAATCTGTTCCTAAGTCGGCCTCTGCTACGGGCTGTTGGTGTGAAATTCTACAGGGCCTCCTGGGAAGTGGACGGAAGGTGCCTAGGAACCATCTTCAGGGGAAAAAAAGGGTTGCAAATGTGTGAGTGCTGAGCAGGCTCCTTGGGGTGCTTCACGCCACAGTGTGGACAGAAAGTAAGAGGCCAGCAGTATCGTCCTGCAACAACACGCTGTCAGTTTCCATCTCTGAAAAATGCAAGACTGTGTAGAACTAGGCAGGTGGAGATGATCTGAAATGCACAGGGGGTTCCTGGTATAGCCACTGTCTTACCTCCCACACCACCATCTCTTTCAACACTGGTATGCATATTTCCTGACGCCTGCAGTTCCACACACCAGGGAACACTTAATTCTGAGTGTCATTTCAGTAGAATCTTGCTCTTTTTTTAAAAATATTTTATTCATTTATTTGAGAGAGAGCACGAGCAGGGGGAGGGGCAGAGGGAGAGGGAGAAACAGGCTCCCCACTGAGCAGGGAGCCCAATATGAGACTTGATCCCAGGACCCTGAGATCATGACCTGAGCCGAAGCAGACGCTTAACTGTCTGAGCCACCCAGGTATCCATAGAATCTTGCTCTTAATTATGCCTAAATCTATTAAATGTTTGCTTACCACATGGATATCTATATTGTAAGAGGGGACACATTGCAATGTGTTTCTGATCAAGATGGAAGAGCAGGGATCGGATTTACAATCCTGTCTGAAACAACTAAACACACAGTTGAAATATATCAGACAACAGTTTAGGGAACACTGGACATCAAGCATTGAAGGACAGATGAAAGAAGCATTATAATTGCCCCAGCTCACTGCCCGGATCATTTACAGGACACAGCACAGGCAAAGGGAACAGAGGTAGAGCCTGGTAGTCTCCTTGATTAGAGGAGACCGAGCTGGAAGTCCAGGGAGAGTTTGCAGTAGAGCACTTGGAAAAGGAGAATGACACCGAAAGAGAGAACTTTGGAGAACTGTGGAAGGTCCCACTTGAGTCTTCACCTGACTCCTAGTTGTTCCTGCCAGGGAAAGGACCATGGGAAAGGCACAGAGGGGAAAATCTCTGGTGCTTACACGGGGCAGGGCTTCTCATTCCTGTTGCCACCAGCCAAAGCCGAAAATCTCATAATTCATGGGGCTTCAAGGGTGAGTATTTAGAAGGGTTTTGTCTTAGGAGGGGGACAAAAATTGTTTTAGACTGAACACTGATCTGTCTGATCCTGTCCAACAAATCTCAAAATCAAGACCCAAAAGGATCAAACTGTTTCCAAGTATCTTAAGTTTATCCCAGAACAAAGATCAAGGGTATTTAGGGAAAAGCAGATGTTTTCCAACACCTAAAAACATAAAATTCACAATTCAGAGTGTCTAACCAAAAATCACCAGGCAACAAAAGAGCCAAGAACATACAACCCCTAATGAAGAGAAAAATCAATCAAAACTGACTCAGACATGACCCATATAAACATAATGGACGGACATCTCAGTCCTGTTTTTCCTGGGTTCAAAAGCTAAGTGAAGGCATAGAAGATATTTAAAAAGACCCAAATTGAACTTCCCGCTGAAAACTCACATAGAATATGTGAGATGAGAAACAGACCGGATAAGATTAACTGAAGATACATACTGCGGAAGGAAAAATCAGAACACTTGAACGAATAGCAACAGAAACCGCGTGAAAATGAAATGGAGAGAAGAGAGAATGGGAAACAACCAAGCTTGACCCAGCTTCAAGCATCCGGCTCCGGCAGTGGGCACGGCTTCCCGACTGCCCACCTGGCGCAGTGTAGGCAAGCTCCTGCAGAAGGTGCCTTCTAGCATCCCTGGCTCATGTGGGGCCCAGTGCTCAACACCGCTCTGTGACCAGCAGCTTCTCCCCATGCCCCCGCAGCAGTTGGGTAGTGGAGGACCTCTAGTGGGACGTGGCCCCGTGAACAGCTTTCCCTGGAAGGTAGATTTCCATCAGCTTCTCCTGGTGCGTCCCATAGTGATCACTGTGTCACTGAGAAGCCACAACCATGCTCTCTCCACCAAGGTCTGGAGTTCAGCCCTAGGGGTTGTGGTTGCTCCTAAAATCTGCTATTCCTATTTTAGTTAGACTTCTCTTTACTTTGTTTTTAATGAGAGAGTGCATGAGCGGGTTTGGGAGGGGACAGAGGTAGAGGGAGAGAGAGAATCTTTAGCAGGCTCCACATGTTAAGCACAGAGCCTGATGTAGGACTGGATCTCATGACCCTGATTTCATAACTTGAGCCGAAATCAAGAGTCGGTCGCTTAACCCACTGAGCCACCCAGGTGCCGCATAGACTTCTCTTTACTTCTCATTAGCCAGTACCTCATTAGTTCAATCCTTTATTTTAATGATTCTTAATATTAAACATCCCTGTTCAAATTGCTCTGACTTCTCACTATAGCTTGACTAACACATTGTCCGATCATTCAGTGAGATCCACGTTGCCCTGGCCCCTGAAGCCAAATAAAGACATTCTAAGAAAATAAAACTACAAAACAATATCCCGCATGAACATAGATGCAAAAATTCCAAATAAAATTTTAAGAGTCATATATAATATGTGAAAAGGGTGACACATAATGACTCGTGGGGTTTATCTTAAGATTTTGGTTCACCATTCAAAAATCAGTGAATGTAATTCACTATATTCTCAAGCGAAGAATGAAAGATCATGTGATGATTTCGAGAAATGCAGAAAAGGAAACTGATTAGATCTACTCTTGACTCCTGAAAAATACTCTCAGCAAACTTGAAACGGGAACAAAATTCCTACGTGCTAAAACCTTAGGGGCATCTATGAAAAATTTGATGAAGGGCATGTACAAAAAGTGTATAGCTAACATCATACTTAACTGTGAAAGACTGATTTCCCCCCTGAGATCACTAATAAGACAAGGATGTCCAGTCTCACCCATTCTATTCAACATTGTACCGGAAATAGTGGCCAATGTACTCAGGCCAGAAAAAGAAAGAAAATGCATCTATTTGAGACAGAAAGAAAGAAAACTATGTTCAGATGACATGGTAATCTATGTGGAAAATCTGATGGAGTGTACAAAAAAGCTGCTGGAGCTAATAATTGAGTTTGGCAAGACTGTGGGATATAAGGTAAACATCCAGAAATTGAAATTCAGAATACCATTTACAATAGCCTCAAAACATGAAGTACTCACGGATAAATCTGACATGAGATTTGAAAGGGCTGTACCCTAAAAACTACAGATATTGCTAAATTAAAGCAGATCCACATATATGGAGAGATATACCATGTTCATGGGTTGGAAGACTCAGTATCATTAAGATGTCTATCTAACGAGATTGATCCATTGACTAAATGCAATGCCATTCAGAATCCCAGCAGGCTCGTACATAGAAATTGACAAAATGATTTAAAATTCACATAGAAATACAGAGGACCTAGAATAGCCAGAACAACGTTGAAAACATCATTACAGAAACTTCTTTTCAAGAGGCATTTCAAAAGGGCGCAAGAAACCTTTTTAGAGTGTTGGATATGTTATCGTAATTGTAGTGATGGTTTCACAGATGTATACATATATCTAATCTTTTCAATTTATACACTTATGTATAGGGTGGGTTTTTTTTGTATTTCAGTTACGTCTCAATAAACCTAGTTTTAAAAGGAGTGGTACATTAAGAAGTCTTTACGAAGACATGTTTAAGAGGCAGAGAAATTCCTTTTTTTCTTTTTCTATTTTTTTAAAGATTTTATTTATTTGAGAGAGAGAGAGAGCATGAGTGGGGGAGGGGCGGGTAGAGGGAGAGGGAGGAGCAGACTCCCCGCTGAGCAGGGAGCCTGACTCAGGACTCGATCCCAGGACCCTGAGATCATGACCTGAGCCAGAGGCAAATGCTTAACCGACTGAGCCACCCAGGCGCCCCAGAGGCAGAGAGATTTCTGCAGATAGAATGTAGATCTGTGTGGGCCATCTGTGTGGAGATATGTGGAGGTCAGAGACAGCATTTCCTTCCCTTTGAGATATCTCCTTTCATGGCTAACAGCAGTGTGGCTAGTCCTTACCTACTGTCATCATCTCTTCTAGGCTTTTCTTTCCTATCTCCTTCATTGTACTCATGAAAAAAAAATGTTTCTGGCTAGGCTTATAATGGATGAAAGATGTGGGTAGTCATTGTCTTGATGGAGAGAGATGTATGACTGCTGTCCTTGTTCTTGAAAATCCACTGTGTACACACTGCAGCTGTCCTGTACACAGAAGGCTTTCAAGACTGACGCCAAGAGGAGAAACCTTGAATGGGTCATAAATAGAGGCCTAAGACTAACTTATTTTCTTTTAATTCCTCCATCCATCTTTCTCTCCTTCGGTCCCTCCCTCCTCCTCTTTCTTCATTTCTTTCATCTTATTTCCTTTCTTTCTTTCTTCTTTTGGGTTGGCTTCATCATCTTTTCCTAACTAAACCCTGAGAAATCAGTGACAGATTGGGAAATGAGGCAGTGCAAAGTTGGATAACTGTCTCTGTTTTTTAATTACTCTGTATAAAAATGTATTTTGTTCATGGATGGAATCTTCACAGCCAGAGCAAATTCTGTAATGCAGATGCTAAACTAAAGATAAGCGCTCAGTGTGGAAGGAAGATGGGCTCTCTGCATAAAAAGACAAAGAACGATTATAATGGGTGTAGAGATGTGGTTTCAAGGTCCAGATGTTTGTTTGCTTCGCACACTGGGGTTTAAAAGGAAAACGAACCCCAACCCAAACCTTTTCTAAGTCTTTTCTTTTGCTTAGGTGAAACAGAGAAACGGACTTGACTAAAAACTAATCAGAAAGTGAATACTGAATATAGCCCGAATCCACTCAAGGAGATCTGAACTTGAACTTAACTTAAAATTCCATTACAGTATTAATATTGAGTATCTTTGTAGCACCGTATTGCCCAGAGCTTCCTAATCATCTGAGCTATGCCCTTTCCTCATTTTTTAAAATTCCATGTGTTCGCTGTCAAGTTCCAAGAATCTTGTTTAGGAACCGATGTTTCCTTGTACCGACACTGCTCGGATACAGCAGAGAGTAAGAGAGAGAATCTTAGCCTCTTGAGCTATTTCTCAATAGGAGCATGGACCCTACTCCCATAGTTTTAGAAGATGTATTTTTATGTCTGTGCCACAGCTGTGCTATGGTTTATAATCAGAATTTAGCAACACGCTGACTCACCAAAGGGATTTCACAGTCGACACCGACTTGTAAAGACTATGCGCTCGGGTAAAAATTAAATAGTACATGGATGCTTGGCATTCCCAGGCTCCTACCACAGGGCCTTGCACTTCAGCCTTTGTGAAGGGCAGAGAAGCTTGGAAAGTTCTGGAGGCCCTGAGCAGTTCCATGTAGATGAAAGACACCGCCGCTAACATTATTCATGAAAAAATATGAAAGGTCATCTATCTCTCTTAAGTCTCATTTGGTGCACTTTTAATGAGTGATGGATGGGCTGCAGAGGGACTGTTGCAAGGGGGCTGTGCCCTGTGAGGGTTTGGATGAGCGCCACTGTGCCAAAATGTATCCACACATTTTCCTAGTCTTACCCCATCATGGATTTTCCCACTGATGGTCTTCAGACCCTCTCATTTCCTTTTTTTTCTTGGCATTCAGAAAATTCTATTTCTCTCCAGATCCTCTGCTAAGTCTTTTATTTGCTCACATCTTTTTTTTTTTTTTTTTTTTTTTGGTTGGTTGAGGTAAAGGGTGACTTGCTAGAGTTACGTCCAAGTGACCATGGCTTTGACCAAGGTTTTGTTCAAGTGCCCTTGTGTGTGACCTCTCTTCTTAGAAACTTTTATGTGGTTTAGTTGACCACTCCCCCACATTTCATTCTCACTTTCCTTCATTTCTGCCTTCCCCTCTTTGAGGCCCTCATTCTGTTCTCCTTAAGGCTACCTCACTCAGCCACACCTCCTTGTTTCTTCTACATTTCCAAATCTTGATCTGCTTTCCTTCTCTGGCTTACTCTCTGTTTACTTTTGGAGGAACAGAGATGGGCAAGAGAGAGTCTTACCTGGGACAGTCAAGAATTCCGCAAGGTCAAGTCCTCGTAGACGGAGGAGAGTCTAAAAGCAGAGATGCTTACTTGGAGATGGCGATACTTGGGCTGATGGGCCCTGGGTATCAGCGAGGACAGCCCACATGGGTAAAAAGGGAGAAAAGTAACGAGAGGCAGTAAAGGGGTTCAAACTGTTGCGATTGAAAGAAAGGAACTGGGCACGGGATGTGCATTCGAAATGAATGACATTTAAGAAAGAACCTGGTTTGTATCAAGCTGCCAGTGAGGTTAGGCTCAAGAGCCAACATAATCTCATGGATAAAATGCAGGCACTGAGTTCTGGCTTGCAGTCACTTGGGGTCCTCAAGAGGGTTACATAATTCAGGCATTCAGCTAATTGCGGAATTAGAATGACTCACCTGCTCACGGTGGGCAGGACCTGCAAGGTCTTATTGGGGGTCTAATAAAGCAAGTGGGGCCGAGCTCAGAGTCTCTGGTTTCCCTGCTGTGGCTCAAGCTCTCACACGGGTGGCGGGACGCCAGTAGGCTGAGACCAAAGTAAACAGAGCTCAGATGTTGGCATCTGGCGGCCTTCGCCACCTAGGGATGAAATCTAGAGGCTGTGAAACCAACTGAAGGAAGTCACACTTAGCATGAAAAAGGAATCATGGAAATCGTGAGATTCGATGTTTCCAGAAGTGATTTAGAACTCCCCCCCCCAACTTTTTTTCCTTTGACTATGTGTATTCCTTTGTTCTTTATAAGGAAAGGAGCCAACTGATTGCACACACAGCTCTGCGGGCTGACTGCACTGCCGTGACTATGTGCATACACGTGTGCACATTCCTGCGAGTGCGCTCATTTTTGTGGGGGCGGGCTCGGCGTCATATGTGCGGGGCTGTGCCTGTTGCGGCCACAGAACAGCTGCTTCGCAGAGCTTCCGTTTTCGCTCCGTCCTGCTGGTGACAGATTGTTGTGATCCTCCTTCCAGAACTATTTGACCCTGCCTCCCTATCCCCCTGCCAGGGTCCCTAAAACTGCCCTGGCTTTTCTCGTCGCCAGCCCACGTTTACCGCCTGGCAGCTCAGCGTCTAGAGCTTCATCTTGCAAAAGTCAAAAATGAGTATGTGGCGGAGCAGGGCAC